>NC_068920.1:122508757-122823984 GCF_023091745.1 Budorcas taxicolor
TCTAGACGTCCTGGTCTAAGACCCTGAGCAAAATGGCTATGGCCTGGCCTCAACTATGGTCAGATTCTGTCCTAAGCACTGTGTGGTTTGCAAAGATCAAGGCTTGGTAAACTTTTTCTGTTAAAGGCCAAAGAGCAAATATTTCAGACTTTGAGGGCCATACGGTCTCTGTGACCATTGCACTCGGACAGCAGTCAGACAATACACATGAACAAATGTGGCCATGTTCCAATAAAACTCACACCAACAGGCAGCGGGCAGGATTTGGCCGAAGGGCTGAAGTTTGCTGACCTCTGTCAGAAATGAACATCAATAAGGTGACTGCTCTCCCAAACAGCAGGGGGTAGCACAGGAAACACAGTTGCACAGTTGTACAGGTA
Organism: Budorcas taxicolor; assembly: GCF_023091745.1. NCBI lineage: Eukaryota > Metazoa > Chordata > Mammalia > Artiodactyla > Bovidae > Budorcas > Budorcas taxicolor. The sequence continues at coordinate 122,509,138 of NC_068920.1, forward strand.
GCAGGGGGTAGCTCAGAAACTAGCCTGAGACACAGTTGGCCTTGCTAAGTGTCTTTGCAAAGGCAGAGTCCTCCAGAAAAGGAGGAGGCTTCACGTGCAGGCACTTAAGCTTGGCCTGGGGGTGATGGATGACACTTCTACAGCAGGTCTGGGGGCACAAGCAGGAGCACGCATGCTATGGGCTGGCAACAGGGGCCGCCAGAGGGCCGGATGGGAGTGGGTCTGGGACCCAGACAAGGAAGATCAGGCTCTGTGCTTCTCTCCTCTGGAGAGAATCAACTAGTGTTTGTTTGTTTTAATATTTAGTTATCTGGCTGTGCTGGGTCTTCGATGTGGCATGTAGAATCTTTACTTGTGGCACATGGGATCTAGTACCCTGACCAGGGATCTAACTTGGGCTCCCTGCTTTGGGAGCGTGGAGTCTTAGCCACGGGACCGCCAGGGAAGTCCCTGATTGTTTTTTCAGTTCAACAGATGTTCTGATGCCTACTGCACTAGGTGCAGGTGGAGGCATGAGAGGATAGACAATGCCCACAGCTTGCATTTTTCTTGCCCTGTCAACATCTTCCAACAGACTTAGGAGCCATGACTCTCTTCCTCCTCGGGAGCACAGAAATTGAACGAGTCACCCAAGTCCCATCTCTAATTAGTAGCAGATGCTCACGTTCCAGACACAAACCTTTCTACTGAGCAGCAGCCTCTTATTTCTAGTGCCCTAATGAGCATCTCCACCAGGCTGTCTGAATAGAGCTAAGCCTGTTCTCCCCACTGTGAGTCTGCTAGGGCTGCCGTAATACAGTGGCCTCAACGATAGAAATCATCCCGGAGGCTAGAAGTCAGAGACTGAGGTGTCAGCAGGGCCAGTCCCTTCTGAGAGCCCTGAGGAAGAAATCTGTTCATGCCACCCCTGCCCCCTCCAGCTTCTGGTGGTTTGCTGGCAATCTTTGTTGTTCCTTGATGTGTTGACATGTTACCCCGCTCTCCGCCTTCATCTTCACAGGGTTGTGTCAAAATCTCCCCTTTTAAAAATAAGGACACTAGTCATTAGGATTAGGACCCACCCAACTTGACTCATTTGTTTGATAAATTTTAAAGTTAAAATAGTAAAATTATTTCCAAATTAAGGTCACTTTCTGAGGTCTTGAGGGTCAGAATTTTTAACAGATCTTTTATTGAGGACACAATTCAACCTATACTAGCTCTCAAGTGCTCCCCGATTGCCACTATATTCCATGGCTGATTGACCGGAACCCTCATTTTCCAGCTCCATTCCCTCACCAGCTGGCAAGAGTGGCCCAAAACTACCCAGAGCAGATGAGCCTAGGATCCCATGACTCCCCTCCAAGATGGCACGGCTGCCAAGGAGATCACACTGGGTCTCCCCCACGACCCTATGGAGGACTGGGAGAGGGCCAGAGGGGAGCTGGACTGTATAAATGGGGGGGGTGATGCTGCCAGATGTGCAACAAATTTGTGAACCACTTGTGCTTTGGAATGCCAAACCTGGCCACAAGGGTGTTAGAGAAATGACCCAACGGCGGTCAAGAGCAGCTAGGAAGCAGGTGGAATAATTGGAGGTGAAGGGGGAAGATGGCTTGAGCTGGGGAAGCAGAAGCTGTAGTGGGTTCGGAAAGGAAGCTGCTGGAATACACCTGGGAGAAGGGTGATGAGGCCAAAGACAGGCCCAAAGAGGAAGGACCAGCCTCTAAATGAGGCTGTTTTAGATGTACTGAGTATGAGATGGCAAAGCTTGGCTTAAGTCCAGAGCTTGGGAGAGAGGTGAAAAAGTGAAAGTGTTAGTCACTCAGTCCTGTCTGATTCTTTTCCTATCCCATGGACTGTAGCCCATCAGGCTCCCCTGTCCACAGAATTCTCCAGGCAAGGATACTGGAGTAGATAGTTAGTCCCTTTTTCGGGGACTTTCCCGACTAAGGGATCGAACTCCGGTCTCCTGCATTGCAGGCAGATTCTTTACTGTCTGAGCCACCAGGGAAGCTGGGAGAGAGGTAGGAGCTGGAAATAAGTTTTCAGCGTCCTGGATGGATTAGGAACCCTTGGGAAAACAAGCAGAGTAGAGGCTCAGCGAAGAGCTGGTCACCAACTGAACCCTGGGAAAAATCCAATGTTAGAAAGAGTTGGAGAAGGAGGTTTGAGAAGCACCCAAGAGGCATGGGGAGAACCAACAGAGAAAAGTGCTTCTGAGATGGAGACGGAGGGAGACGGTGATAGCACCAACTTCAGCGGAGGCAGGTGGGGGGTGGGAGGGGCACTGTTCACTGACATGGGCAGACGGTGACATACAAGCTGGCTGTACTCCAGGCAGAAGGAAACGGCAAACACACCTCTCTCATCTTTAACTGTTTATTGTATAATATAAAACTACAAAAGTAAGACTGCTCATTTCCATGTACATTTAATCTGTCCAATTGTTCAGATTACAGCCCAAACCTACATGTGAATACAACCATCTGGGTTCTGATGTAACGTCTGTAATATTGCATAGAAAAGGCACAGCTCTCAGGTCTGTGGGGGAAAGGTTACACCTCCTTTTTGACAAAAGCCCTCCTCAAAAACCATGCACCAAACATGTTGCTATGTACATCTTTTCCAAATCTTGGTTGTATGGACCACACTTCTCTTCTAAACTTGTTATCCCCAAAAGACATCCACAATTTTTATTGGCTTTGTTTGCAATAGTACTTGATCCTGGCTAATTTTCAAGAACCATTTAGACTCATTCTCAGAAGCCCTGAAAACAATTGTACATAAGCAGGACGCACACACCTCACTGCCACTGGCAGCTACAGGAAGTTAACCATTTACAGCCAGAAAAGGTTAAATATGCTCTTTTCAATTCTTTTCAGAAAGTGTATAAAGGTCCAATTTGTAACAGCAAGATTTTGAAATTAAGACAATTCATATAGAGAATAACAATCGCTGCACAAAGTAGAGTCTCTCTCTCTGGTTTTTTTTTTTTTTTAACATCTGTCATCTGAGAAGGCTGCCCTGCAGATTCATAATTCATTATTTACCACCAAGGGTGGTTAATAAACTTAAGCTTTAAAAATGATCCGTAAGTTGACACTTTGGCTCTTTGGAGTTTATTTATTTAAGAAATTTTCCTTGATTGATCTCAGGGCAGTTGGGACACTCTGAGGGGCTATGGCAATAAACAGCACAATTGAGAAAGACACTCGTCCAGTGGAGGTGGCTTGGCTAGTTCTCACCCTTTGGTGTGAATGAGGGTGTCAGTGGTGTGGTTGCCCCTTCTGTCATAGAGAGAAAGTGCGACTAAAAAAAGTTTAAAAATATCAACCCTTTGATGCTTGATTTTCTTAAAAATTTGGAGGTATTAAAACATTCCTCATCCATACCTTTTGCATATTTCAAATAGACCCATATTTTAGAGGAGAGAGTAAAAATGAATGTGGACTGTGCATACGATGAGAAGACCCAGGGGTCTGGCTCAGACCCCCTTCTAGTACAGATTGACATTCCTACAGGAGAATACATTCCTACTTACATTCTGCACATGTTACCATCCAGATGTTGTTAGAGCTCCACAGTAAAATAAATATATTTACACAGAAAAAAAAAAGGAATAAATAACTTATGAAAAAAATCACTTCAAATTCAAAGCTCTTATTATTCTGCTCTCATCTTGTCACTTCATTGCACATCACTGTCAATAATTGTCCTCTCCCAGCCCCAGCCAGCATGTCGCTCTTGTAAAGGCACCTCACATTGCCTGCCTGACTCTGAAACCCACGTGGTGTCCTTCAGGAGGGGAAAGGCACTGCCGCCGGGTAGCATGTGGACGCACGTTCCATGCTCGAACTGGGGCTCAGAGATTACACACAGGCTCACGTTCTTCCCTGTTGGGACATCGCTTTGTCAAAATAAGACACAAAGATAACTGGAACACTTGGTGGTTTTGTTCTTTCAAAAAAGGGCCACTAACTTCCCATGTTCTTCCTCATTAGACCTTGAATACCAAGAATTCATGGCAAGGGTGTCCAGAGTTAAAAAGCACTTGCGTGCTGCTGTTGGGGGTTTTTGTTTTGATCCTGAAGCCCAGCCTTATCAATGCGGGAGAGTGGGAGAGCCACGTGTGGGCAACATTTCGCAGTGCTTATTTGAACTGCTGCCCAACATATGGGACTTGTTTAAACACACAATTTGCTAATCCAACCAAAGTACAGTTGTTCTAAGTTACTATCAATCAGTTTTTAACAATGGCAAATCAGCCGCCTTACCCTGTTATTGTCCGGGATAATGAACACTATTGTGCACGGACACGGATGTGTCTGTGTGCGGCATGTGGAGGGTTTGCTGGGTCCTCCAGCTAGCAGAAGCATGGCATCTGGGCGGTCTTGTTCTCTACAGGAAAAGGAAGCCCTTCAAATGGACAGGCACAGTGACACTGGAAGCATCTACAAAAACCCTCACCTTAACTATATGGTCCCTGGCCCTATTATAGGGAATGACACATCCGTAGTAGTAAGAAGTGTCTGGTGGAGGGTGCTTACAGGAGAACAGTGCAATTTGATCGATTTCTCACTGCTTGAATGAGTTGATAATTAGCCTTTAAAAACACATTTAGGTGGGTGGGTAGGGGCTGGGGTGGGGGGGAGTAAATCAGAATGTAGAAAGATTTAATCATATCATACGCAAATCTTTTGCTTAGATGAGCAGTTCCTTCATCACAAATGTATTTGCTTTGCCATGTGCATTATAAAAATAAAACTATCTATGGCTTGTTTAAAGTGCCATTTTATAAAGCTGTCTTTTTTTAATTGGCCAGAAAGACTCAATTTTATCCATGGCAAGAAGTGAGCAGAATTGGTGACTGAATATTGACAAATGACCAACAACAAAGACAACAACAACAACACAAATCCCATAATTTAAAAATTCTTAAATAAATATAAAAGTTATTCCTAAAGAAGCCATCTGCGTTTCAACAATATAGGTTGTATAACCAGCTAAAGTACCATTGGAAGAAAAGAAAAAACTGAACAGAAAGGCCATAAACAATTTCGGCAATAAGCATGATACATCGCAAACATTTCAAAATTAAAAGTATATCACTAGGAATAAAAAGCTAGTTCTCCTGGCAGAGAGAGGATGGCAAAGTGGGGGGAGAAGGGGACATGCATAGAAAGTCCTGTGTATTTGGGTAAAACAGCCTTGTAAAGTGAAGTTAAAGCAGTTGATTGGAGAAAGCAACCAGATCAGAGGCCGTGATCTAATGGGGCCAACTCCTGGTTCAAGAGCCATGGGTGTCACACGAGTACATCCCAGGCTGGGCCGAGGAGAGTCAGGCTCACTGTGGTGATCATGAAGATGTCATTTTCAGCACTTAGCAACAGAGGGAACGAAAGCTCTAGGGAAGGGAAGCTGGAAAAGACAACTGAGCAACATGATGGATGCCTTCCGGGGGAAGAGTTCCTTCTTGGTGAGCCCTAAGCATTGCAATAGGGTTTAGTTCCATGAAGGGGTTGGTCGCTTTTCATAAAATTCTATTCGTGTGTAAAATTTCAGGTCTTCATAAAAATTATGCTAAAAAGGGAAAGATCTGGGGTTTTGTTTTAAAAAAAAAAAAAACAATTAAAAGTGCAGACTTGGCATAAATAGAATACTTGGTAGACTTCCCCTTCAGAGAGTGAGCGAAAGAGAACCATCATGTAAACCCGGAGCTCCATGGCTGCCTCCCGCCAACTGCTTAATGCAAGCTTGATGAGCACAAGTGGCTCTGGCTTTGGAAGTCACAGTGCTGGCGGGTGTTCATGCCAGGGGGTCAGTGCTCATGAAATTTGGGTGTGATATCTCCTGGCCCTTTTTAAAGCGCTGTGTGTGTGTGTGTTTGCATCTGGGAACATCAACTGCGGATTGATTTGATCCAATTTTCTCTTTGCACCAAACACATATAAAACATTACAACTCTATAAAAGTACAAGTGCAACTTGTACATCTGAAGTTTGCAGGAACTATGTGAGCAAATCCTATCAAAATAGCTATCTCATATGTATAAACAGCATTTGTTTTTAGAAAAACAATATCATAAACTGCAGAATCTGTACAAAAATATAAAATAAATTTGGGCAGCAGTTTCTAAACAGCCATGTAAATGCAACACTTACGAGGAGTAGTTAATGCCTCTAAAAAGGCTGAATTGCCAAGTCAACCTATACAGGGCGAAAATGCCGGAAAAGGTACTGAGATTATCTAAATAATATATATATATATTCTTTTTGTTTTTTTACCTCTTGCAATAAAACTTATAGAAAAAATAGACAAATATGCACATGCAATTTACAGCTTTCCCAACTTATTCCTTGTGCTTCACTTGAACTGTTTTTGTCATTCAACACAGCCACATCGTCTTCAAATGTATTCTTTCTTATTCCCGGGTAGCAGGTCTCTGAGGAACCACTCAAAAAAAAGCGTATTAAAAGTGGTCATACTTGGATGAAGGCACTCCAACTCTGCTCAAAGCAAAAACTAGTGTGATCCTTTTGTAGAATGTTCTTCTCAGAAGAAGGCAAGCAAGGGTGCATGCACAGTGCGGAGAGCTGTCGGGGTGCGGGGGGTGGGGTGGGGTGGGGCGCAGGTGCGGGGGCCCCGGGGCTCAGGACCCGACCAGCACCTCCATGATATGGTCCAGCTCGGTGAGGTCCATCTTGAAAGGCTGGCTCGGGGCGACAGGCGGGCTGCTGTAGGGGGCCAGCGTCTTGAGGAGGTCATCGGCCGACACGGGGGACATCTTGGAGGCGGTCCCCGACGCGGACGTGCAGGGGTCGAAGTCGTACATGGACGTGTCAATGTCGGCGAACAGGATGTCGTCCAGGGTCAAGTCTGTGAGGAAGCCCGTGGACGCGGTGATCTCAAAGTTGCCAGGCAGGGAGTCCATCAGTTTCGGGTCCTCGGGCCGGCCGCCGTCCTGCAGCCCCTCGGGTCTCTGAGGCGCGCCGGGCCCGCCGGAGGAGGAGTCCCCTTTCGGGCCGTCGGCCTCCGCGGCCTCCGTGGAGGTAGATGTGGGACAGAGCTCCTCGATCTCGTCCAGGGCGGAGGAGAAGCTGTCCTTTTCCGGCGGGAGGAGGGCGGGAGGCGCGAGTCTGGCGGGGGCGGCCGGCGAGGAAGTGCAAAACGTGTCCGGGTCGTCGTCCTCGAGCAGCGAGGCAGGGGTGAGGCAGGCCTCCAGGGCCGCGGCGCCGCCCAGCTCGCAGGGCGCGGGAGCGGGCTGGCTGAAGGCGGGCGGCGCCTCCCGGGCGCTGGCGCCCGGCGGGTCGGCGGCGGCGGCGGCGGCGGCGGGCGGCGAGGAGGCGGGGAACGCGGGCCGCAGGCTGCCCTCCTGCTTCAGCTCCTCCTGGATGCGCCGCAACATGTTGTTGATGAGCACGGTCTTCTGCAGGCTGGGCTCGGTGAGGGGCCTGTGGTTGTAGAGCTTCATAAGGGAAATGTTGAAGATAGTCTGGCGCTGTAAGGTGTAGGACACCTTGGACGGACCGTCTGACGGGGACACGATTTTGCCTTCCAGCCCATCTTCATGCTCGTCAAACTTCCGTTTTCCTCCTTTCCCCAACATATATCTGCCAAGGAAGAAAGAAAGGAGATGGAATCAATCCCACAGAAACGAATTCCACCCGCCCCCCTCCCGTTTTCAAAAAAGATGCCGATTTCAGAGATCAAGACTCAGGACATGAGTTCCCTGTCCGGGGCTGGTTTACAACAGAGGAATTCATTGGGAAATCTACCTTTGTGTGGCGGTGGAGCAATTTTTATCACTGGGTAGTCTATTGAATGTATTTCTTGAGAAATGTGTACGACACAGACAAGTTAAACATTACCATGGAAACCGTGATTTTGACTTTCTCGCTTGTGTGCCTGTGCCTACCTACCCTGTTACCAAGCAGGTTCAACTTCCCTCCCTCCAACATCTCTATTTTTAAAACCCAAGAAAACACTGACAATGCTATGAGCTAAACAGGTAAAGGTGTCACAGATTACAGCTTGAACACACCTGGAATGATGAAAAGAACACAGCTGGAAAAAGGGGAACATGGACAGTTTTGGTAGAACTGCATATGCTTTCAAAACACTGCCTTCTTCCCCATCACGCACAGAGCCTTTCTGACTGTTTGGTGACATGTGGTGAAGGGCTTAGGCTGTATTAAATGACCACAGTGATGGAGCTGCCATCCCTTTTCTGTCAAGAATCAAGTGGAGGATTTCCCAACCCAAGTTTTTCCATGGCTAAGTTTCATCATAGGCTGTCATACCTGAGTGCAACTGGACTAATTTAAAATAAATTTGCTGTGATTATACGTATTGCTGTTTGGGTACTGGGTACATTTCTTAAAATACCTACTGTGATTCCTACAGCGACCTCCTATCTCAGACCCTGAGCACTGGGGAACGGGTTTTAACTCCTGCCCACCTTGCCTGATATTGCAGCCTCCTCATGTGCTCTGTCCTGATTGAAGACACCCCCAAATGCCTGTGCTTTCTGGAGAGCAGCTGGCCCTTCCTCTCAGAACTTCAGCATCTAAAACAAGCAATCACAAGTCCACCGGTCTGTGTCTCACAGACCCCACTTTATAACCATTTAACCAAGAAAGCTGTCCTCGTGTCGTTCAGACCCAGAGACATGCTTCTAATCAAGCTAGGCCCGTGGCTTGTTCCTTCCCCCTCTCCAATGCTTACCCAGAGGGGCGTGTTAATGCTCTCCTCAAGGCCACTCACTCTTTTTCATGATGTCACATACAAGAAAGTGCTTTGCAGTTACCCAGCATTTTTTTCTAAAGGTGACTTGTCTTTTACTGAATGGCCTCCTTTAATCCTTTAACTCATCCCGCATTTAGGCTGTCTTGGGCACTATGCCAGAAAGTGGGTTGTCCCACACAGGAATAAAGCCTGGTCTTCAAGGGGCTGAACAACTTCTCCTACACTTCATTATCATTTTAAAGTAGGAGTCTCATCCTAAAGGGATAAGGCTAACCATAATAAAACTTCCTTCTAGGGCTTTGTGGAAGAAGGCCAGGCATGCAGGTGGACACAGGGCCTGGCACACAAGTCCCATTCTGGGTGGCTGCCTTCATGTGCCTCAGTCTCCAGCAGAGAACGAAGACAACTGCAATCCATCAAGTCAGAATCAGCCTGAGACTTGGTTAATGCTCGTAAAGAATGTGGAGTTACTTATAGGAAACACTTCCCCCCACTTCGTAAACATTAAGAAAATGGCTGTCAATCACTAGGACCAAAGACCAGTCCCATAATTAACTGTTCTCTGAGGCAAAGAAGGTATGATAGTAACAAAGGGCTTATCTAGTGCTTCACATGACAGCAACATTGCCTACTGCTCAGTGCTGCCTCATTTGTTTATACACTTTGCATAGAAGATTTCCTATCTAAAGTATCTGTACCCGTTTAAACCTGAATGTGAATCAGAGAGGAGGTGACTTCATTTCATAATACAAAACACTTTCTACTTTATCCATCAGAAGTACTCCCGGACAGCTGTATTTTGAAACACATAACTGTATTCAAGTATATACCATTTGTATTTGCTTACAGTTTAAGCATTTAATGCCAATTCCAGAAAAACTCCACTTTCACCAAAGGAAAAAAAAAAGTGAAAGTGAAGGTTGCTTAGTCGTGTCCAGCTCTTTGTGACCCCATGGACTATACAGTCCATGGAATTCTCCAGGCCAGAATACTAGAGTGGGTAGCCTTTCCCTTCTCCACGGGATCTTCCCAACCCAGGGATCAAACCCAGGTCTCCCGCTTTGCAATCAGGGAAGCCCTACTTTTACCAAAGAGCTTACCAAATGCATTTAGCTATCATATAAGGCAGTTATATAACCTATGTTATACACTATAATTTGAATGTACCCAATACACCCAAGTGTGTGTGAGTACACAAGTGCACGTGCGTGCGCACACACTCTCTCTCTTAAAAGTGTTTCTCAAAGTGTGATCCATAGATGGAACCAGTCTGCAAACTGTTACTGGTTCACAATGAGGTAAGTAGAGAATTCTATACTGCTTAGAAATTTTTATGGCAGATTTATAGAGTAATTATATTTTGTAAATAAAACTTTTTAAAATGAGGCTTCTATTTTTATATCCTTGTAACTCATTTCATTTTTCCAGTATTCTGTCAGGTTTTACTGAAGTATTAGTCCATAAAGGAGAAAAAACACAAACAAGATGGTCTTTCATCACAGAAAGTTTGAGAAGCACTATCCCAAAATGTAAACCAAACACATGGCTCAAAACAAGTATGTAAGCTCATGGGTACTTTAAACGTTTACTGGCTCTCTGAAGGAGAAGTAACACTCAGGAAAGACAATGCAGACGTTTCCTTTCTTTCAGTCATTCACACAGAACTGTCTTTTAAAGACTTGTTACCAGGAAGAAAACAACAGGACTTTTTTAATAACTCACGTTTCTCTAGAAATAATCACCAAGCACATAGAACTTAACTATTTAACAAGCATGTGGCACTACAGGCATGGTTAGCCAAATTCTCATGGCTGAGGGAGATCTATGGAGATACTTTTCGGAGAGATTTCAATGTGAGAGGCACCTGATTTCCAATTAGAATAATCTAGCTGGTCATTATCGACTCGATAGTTGAGCAAACTCCGGGAGACAGTGAAGGACATGGAAGCCTGGTGTGCTGCAGTCCATGGGGTCGCAAAGAATCAGACATGACTTAGCAACTAAACAACAACAACAACAAAGCTGGCCACAGCTCTGTGATGTGATATGGATCCGAGTGATTTAGGGAAAGCCTGATGAGACATCTGTAATGCTGTCTTGAAGGGGAAGGAGGAGGACCTGGGTAAGCCAAATCCGTGAGCAGGAACAGACAGACGAACTGAATCTTGGATGTTTCTCAAATGTGTAAATAAGGACCCGTGATAGAGTATCTCTCAAAGCAGGTTTGGCTTCATTTTTCTATTTCGTTTTATGAGGCAAACTGCTCTACACACCCAGTAAGACTGCAAAGTGCACACAATCTTGATTTGTAATCTGAACTCTATCTACATTTTTACAAAAAGGAGTGAAAAATGACATGCTAAAATCTAACCCACATTCTTATATAGAACATTAAATTTTTTTTTAATTTAAAATTTGTAAAAAAAAAAAAAAGTTTTCCCAAAGTTTGCTTAACACCCTGTTGAGAGTTCTGTCTGCCCACGTTCAGAAGAGGCCTCCAACTCCTGGAAGTGGGAGGGAAGTGAGAAGGACCTTCACTCGGAGCTGTGTGAACACGGAGCAGACACGATTCAAAGACAAGACAAGCCTCTCAAAAACACGAGGGCCAGGCTGCCCAAAGCCTTTCCTCAGGCACTTCAAGACAACAGCAGTAGCTCTCCAGGCCACTGGAGAGGCGCGTGACCTTTTAAAAGGCCCCACTTGGCTGCAGAGTGAAGATGGAGCAGTAGCTGGAGGTCATTCAGGGCTTCAAGGTAACAGGGGTGGGGGTGGGGGGCTGGCAGGAGGTGTGTGCTGTTCCTGCATGAGAGGCCCCTTGGAGTGGAACTGGACACCGGAGGGTAGCCTGAAGTCCCTGAGAGGAGGAGCTTGTGACAACTTGGTTTCCAGGCTACCCGGAGGCTCAGCACCTCACTTTGCCCCCTCCCTCGACTTGTGAAGACCCAGGCCCAAAGCCCATGTCTTCTATCCAGTCTTTCAGTCGAAAGCCGAAAGGTGCTGGTTAGAGACTCTGACATGGAGGAGTGAGGTGGGTGCTCCCTCCCTTTCCTGTCCACCTAGAGGAGTCTAAAACTAACCACAGTCACTCTTTTTATTGAATATTCACTGGCTTTTAATATACAGTTCAAGATAAAATACCTTCCCTCCCCAATAAGCTTGTTAGAAACAAACCCCTAACATTCTGATTTGCTTAACACAAATTTTGGCAAGTATTAACTGCAGCAATCTAAGTTTTGAAAAGAGAGAACAAAAACTCATAGGGAGGAATACAAATGAACACTTCTCTGCGGGAGTTTTCCAGGAAGTTTAATAGTGAATAAACTCTCCAGATATCAAACCTGGCTTTCAGTCGAGCCACTTTCACTAGGAAGGACCCTGCCCTCAAATGCTACAAATCTGCCCGGGGCAGATGGTCAACAGTAACGTCACTAGGCGATTCCTCAGGAGAGAAAGAACCAGAGAAGCAGGAAAAGATATTATTTGGGGGTTTGCAATTCCAGATTCTAATGACTCCCACAGTCAGGAGTCAGAGATCAGTACAGACTAGGTGACTGGAGGGAGACTTCCGGAGATAGGATTTGAGGTTTATATTTAAGGCAGGATTGCCTCTCAGTGTACATGTCCCACCCCAGACGGTAAGCTGTCTGAGGGTTTGAGACAGTTCTGTTCATCTCTGTATCCTCAGGGGCAGTCCCTGACACACAGAAGATGCTTCAGAAATAGCGGCTGGATGAATAGTAAATGGAAAGAATGAGAAAAGACATTGAGGGATAGCCAAAGGACTGTAAAACAAAAACAGAGATGAGTCTTTGGCTCTGAGTGTAAACTTGGCGTGAAGGGAGGGTATGACCAAGGGGAAGGTTGAACGAACCTCAGAGGGCACAGCTGTACAGGGCAGGTGTTAAGTAAGGAGATCTGTTGGGACCTGAGGCACTGAGGGTGGGCAGTGCCCACCTGCATTCAGAAAGATGTGCGTGCCTCTCTCATTCTTCAGTTGTCAAACTTGAGTGAGCATCAGATTCACAGAGGGGGCTTGGTAAAAGAATGCTCCCCCCCACCCCCTACTATCCCAGATTCTCATTCATTTGGTCTGGTGTGGAGGACCAAGATCTATATTTTCAGCAAGTTTCCAGGTGATGCTGGTCTAGGGACCTCATTTTGACAACCACGACTTCCTTTTCCCCCCATCCAGCTATTTCATATTTAAGCCTGAGAATACCTTTACTCAATTAAATCTGAGTCTAAACTGCTTCCCTATTTGTGCCTTAAACAGGTAAGGAAACAGAATGAGTAGCTTTCTGATGGCAACTGACATCAAAAAAGACAGACTACATGCAGAAGTAAGATGTCCTAAGCTCAATTTTAATGATAAAACTCAGTTTCTCAGACTGATACATGCGATACCACCAGCTCACTGGGGCCTGGGTTCTTCTTGCTGTGATCAGAGTGAATGGTAGTGAGGCCCAGTGTCCAAAGAGAAACTGAAATAGTACCCAGGTGCTAAAAGGAGCATTTCATAGCTTTTATATTTTTAAAGCACTACAGGAAAAAGACGCAAACATTTAAAAAAGAAAAAGAAAAAAGAAAAAACAAGCAATCAAAATAGTTCTCTTAAACTCAGTGCTTTTTCAATTATTTTAAAGCTATGTCTTAGAAAAACTGTTTACAACACTGTCCTTTAATATTATTTGAACTGTCAAAATAAATGTTACGATTTTCTTTTTCCCCTCCTTTTTTTGTTATTTTAATAATACAAACACTTATGTCGAGGGCTGACTTTCAATAGCTCGCAGCAAGAGAGCTGCTTTGCTCCATACAAAACCCTAGCCCAAAAGGCTGTCTACAAATGGCTGAGCACCAGGTTCCCCACGAACTAATTATGATTTTAAAATTAACAATATTAAATCCACTTTTGCAAACCACCACTTCTGTCATCCCCGCTAAGCCACTAGTGCTTCCTAGAGGCCCAGAGCCTGGGGGCCGCTGACTTGATAGGAGCACGGAGGGGCTGTGCACGACCCCTGAGGGCAGCATCATCGCTGGGGCTTCTGAGAGGCCAAAACTGGGAGCCTGCCCCGGCCCACCATGGGGGCTGGCTTTCTTACTCAGTTGGGGGGGGCGGGGTCAAAAAAAGATGCGAAAGACTTTAACTCAGTTTAGCCCCCCCAAACAGAAGGAAAGCCCTCCAGAAGGAAAATCCTACTCAGTATCCAAGGGAATAAATGCTGCAAAAGGTGTTTTAAAAGAAGGTCAGGAGTGATAGCTTAGTTCCAATTTCTGAAGGGAGGAAATCACTGGGGAAGCTAAGACTGACCATATGATCAAAGAGGCAGCCAGGAGGGGCAGCAAGCGGCCAGCACACCAGGGCAGACGTGGAAACAGCTCCCAGCTCCCCACCACCCGATGCTCACAAACACTCGTTTGTCCACACACAGAGGCAGGGCACACGGGGGAATCCTGAAATTTATTACTTTAAAACACCTCAAGGCTGGATGGTTTGTACCTTGTGTACATTTTCAAGAGCTTGTTCCAATTTCCTTTTGGACCAGTAAGTGACATGTAGAAAGCCAGGGTGTTCCTTTCTCAGGAGTGTAGCGGGCTTCACGATTAAGTGACATGTCTCAACAGTCAGTTTACAGGGCAGAGCTCAGTCCTGGTGTCTGCCATCAGGGGAGGGTAGTTCCTAGTGGGGCCCTGGGCTCCCCGGGAGCGGGTCTCACTCTACATCCTCACCAGGCTGAAGAGGCTGGCGTCTGCTGTTCGATGAGCCGCTGGCCTGCTATGCCCGCGTCACTAGTTAACAGCTCTCAAGTGAAAGGCTCAGTCCCGGGTCTCCCCAACCACACCGTCCTGTGTGACTGCTGGTGACTACGGGCTGCTGAAGGGTCCAGAAGTGCCCATGCTAACACTAAAAACCATAAAAACGAGGCGTTCACAGTAACGCTAATGACTCAGAATGATGACTTTTCCTCACAGAGCTACCCAGTTTGAAGAAAAAAGAAGCTATGATGTGTGATGAGTGTCTTCAAGCAGGCTAGCAGAAGCTATTTCCTCATTCAGACATCCTGAGCCGCCAAACCCAAAGTTAAAGTCCTGTAAATGGAAACACGCGCACACTTTCAGTTTCTTTCGGGGGCAGTGGAAGAAGAAAGAAGTTGCCCCTGGCAAAACTACTGAGTGGGTGACAGTCTCTCCAGAGCAGGAGAGAGGCTGGCTACAAACGCCGGTGAGACAACTTCTGAAACACAGAATATTCTCATCTCTCCCCTCTGACGCCTGCCTTAGGGTGTGCTTTGGGTCCTGCTCTTGAGGTGGTCCAAGTGCAGAGCCCCTGCTCCTGACCAGGACGCCTGCCACCAGCCTCCGGTGAACTCTGGGAAGAGCTCTTTTGTCAGCTGGTCACACAGCACCTCCCGGGCAGGAAGAACAGGCCCCCTCCTTGTTCCACAGGGGAAGCCAGGTTCCCTTAGACAACTTTCTATACTGTTAAAATATTACACCTTAATAAACATCCAACACTCAGAAATCTGATAATGGCTATGCTTTTGACATCCTTCCTCCCCCAGGTAACAGCAGAAGCCACGGGGTGGGGGTTGGGGGACACGACTTAGACAGGACACCCTGAAGGGACATGCGGGGGAGGGGGGTGCTGGCAGATCTGGGAGAGAGCTGACAGAAAGTGGGGTACTCCCAAAGCCAGTGCTCTGGGACAACCTAGAGGGATAGAGTGGGTAGGGAAGTGGGAGAGGGGGTTCAGGATGGGGGGAACACATATGTATACCCATGGTTGATTCATGTTGATGTATGGCAAAAAGCATCACAATATTGTAATTATCCTCCAATTAAAATAAATTAATTTTAAAAAGAAAGTGGGGTGCCTGCAAGGATCTGCCAGCGGGGGTGTTCCATGCACTGTGACCCGTGCAGTTCCCCAGTTCCTGGGGGTGAGCCTCCGGGAGGCCATGCAGGGGTCAGCACTCCCCGAGGCTGTCTGCAGACCCCAAAGCGACTGCTGGCCTCCGGGAATGGCAGAAACCCGGGCAAAATTCCAACAGGGAGAAAGCCTCTGCGTGTTTACTCCCAGAAGACAAGGGAGGGTGAGTAACTGAACCCCTAAAGCTGCCCCTATCGGGGAAGTTTTCTTTTTTCTTTTTCTTTTTTTAAGCCCAAGCTCATCCAGGATGAGGTCCCTGCAGTAACATCCATGCTAATTGCTAAGTAAGACAAAGCCTTCCCTAACAAATCAGCAATGTAATTATGAAGCCAGTCACTAGATCAAGCCAGTTAGGCGCGCTCGGCGCGGCTCCGAGGCTGTAACCCGACACCACTGTTTGCGGAGGCGCCTCCCGGGGCTCTCCCGGCGGCGCTCTCTGCCGCGGGTAGCGCGCGGCCGCGCATCCGCGATCAGACGCCAGTCGGACGGGTCCCGCAGCGAACAATCCCCGGGCTTTCTCGACAGCGTCTTAAAAGCCCGGAGACAAACCGAAATTCGGCCAGGAAGTCAACCTCGAAGTCAACAGCTTTTACTGTTTGGGGATGTAAGAAACTCTTGCCTTCCCTCCTAGGACTTTTATCTACTTCTATGAAATTGCAGACGGTTTCTGACTGGTTTGTCAAACATAACCTTTCCTCTTGGAAAAAGAAAAGGACATTTTCAAACGTTGATAACTGCATTTAGCAAACAAATCCTGAGAGATAATATTTCAAGTAAATATTTCTTAGGAATAAATTATGGCCTTGTTAATAAACATCTGTAAAGAAACAGGTTTTTTAGACTGTAACTGTTAAGTAATAGAAAATATTTCTAATATCCTGTCTTACTGGTTCCTCAGCCAGCTGGGAACTTTAGGTTTTAGACCTAACTCTTAGGAAGCTAGGGACATCAGTCACCTTCCAAAGATACTGAGGATGTTTACAATCCTCTTAGTTTACGTAACAATTTTGACTAAAAGCACTGCACACCTAAAGCAAAAGACTGAGCCGAATTATACAGTTTCTAAATTTAAGATAAGCAAAAAAAAAAAAAAAAAGATTCTAAGCCTGGAATAGGCTTTAAAATACTCTAGAAAAAAAAAGACCATGAAGATGAAATAAGACTGACAAAATATTGATGACTGTTAAAGCCCAATGATGAGCACAAGGGGATGCACTGTACTCTATTTTTGAGTGTGTTTGGAATTTTCCATAAGAAAAAGGTAAAACATGTACACACACATCAATACATATTTTTAAAATTCTACAAATTTAGAAAAAGTCAAACAAACACAATAAACTATTTACACCCTCAGTGAGAACTATGATATTAACTTGATAGGCTATTTTACTCAGAAGAAAGCTATAAATGCTCTTTGTAAACAAGCATGCCCACTACAAGTTGGAGCTCCCCTTGAGCTTTGAAAGAGAGTATCACATCTAACCACAAGGGGGCGCAGGAGAGCAACAGGCACTCCTGAATTCTGATTATTCACCGCAATTTCTATCTACAGATCTCAAAGTATACACATTTCCAAGACTGTTCCCTAATTCAGGTCTCCATAGGACACTGCTTGGCAAGCCAAGAGCCCTGTGAAGACCACACTATATTATGCTATGGTTCAAAATCTGGAAATACTGTATAAAGAAAAGGTTGTTGTCTGTACATAAGTAACACTGATGTTTCAAAATCCATGACTAAAATCCCTGGAGGATTCCTGAAGCAAGAACACACACAACAAACATACAACCTGAGTCATAAGATGTGGACTGGGAGAAGCCAGTAGTTCAGAATTTCCAGTGGGGGTCCTAAAGTGATCTCCAACCACACAATGAGTATCAAGGTTAGCAGTAGGAATTTTACTAGGATAGAAAAGCCTTCAACAATCCAATTGCTTTGTAATAACAGGAAATTGCCTCCACACTGAACAGAAATGGCTTCTGGCAGTTTTTTGGGAAAACTTCATAAAGAATATTGGGGAGGAGCCGTTAAATTGTAAAACACTGGTAACCTTAGAGAGATCATGAAGCAAGTTGATTATATAACTTGCTGGAATTCTCCCTATGTAAATTACAAATTACACCACTGTTTGAGGTATTGAAGTTCTATGATATTGTATGTTCATAAGAGACGAACTATTATCACCAATCTTTCCATAGGAAACTTGGTAAACATGAACCATTGTAATATTATTTTTATAAATAATATATTATTATAGACATTAAAAATTATGATGTGAGTCCACACTAATTTGTTGTTAGGAACTCAGCTTTAGCATGCTGAATCTAAAGCCTCATTATCATTAAGGGAAGGAATTCTTAGATTTGAATTTCTTTCCCTTAAGATTATATGCCAGTAAAGGCCAACCAGCCTTGTCCCACCCCCATTCCCCTGCATAATGAAAACATTTTCTTCTCCAGTTCTTATAATTGCTTGGATGGGATTCTGGTTTCAACTCTCCTGTACTATCTTTTCCCCAAAGATACCTTGTTTTTCTGCTCACACTAGAGACCCTTAATAAACAATGTCAGAGGGGAAAAGGCTTAGGGTTGAAACCAAATGCTTTGCCAAAAGTATGTGATGGTGTTTTTTTTTTTTTTTTTTTTTTAAAGAAGGCCTTCAGATACATAAAACAGTCGCACCAACACAGGTAAACATAATTTGCTAGAACAAATCTGTGAAAATAAAATTTCATCTTAATTAAAACAAAACATTACTACCTTCTAGGTTTTGTTAGCCAACTAACTTGTCACTGAATAAAACTAACAAAAACTAAGTATGCTACATTAGGGAGTGTTTTTATAAAAGTGTTTTTAAGGGATATTATTAATTTTTAATCTCCTCTGTTTTAAAATTGGTAATGCTTTAATACTGTGAAAAATCACTTAAAAGAAGACATACTTTATATTCCTCAAAAGTACAGAACTTACTTTATCTTCTAACTTCTACATGCAATCTAAAGAGAAAAACCAGAGAAATATTCTTCATTTACTTACTCATTGAGTAAGTCTAAGCATTGTATATAGTCTAAATCTGAATTCCTCAAAAGAAAACTATCCCTAAAAAGAAAACTATCACATTTCTATAATATGACATATGAGTATTAAAATTTAAGTAAGTAAAGTCACTCAGTCATGTCTGACTCTTTGCGACCCCATGGACGGTAGCCTACCAGGCTCCTCCCATGGGATTTTCCAGGCAAGAGTACTGTTGCCATTTCCTTCTCCAGAGGATCTTCCCAACCCAGAGATCGAACCCGGGTCTCACGCATTGTGGGCAGACACTTAACCGTCTGAGCCACCAGGGAAGCATATTAAAATTTAAGGTACAAGGTAAAAGAAATATACTTCAGAGACGCGTGAGAGGGAGGAAGGGCTTCCTTTGTGGTTCAAAGGGTAAAGAATCTGCCTGCAATGCAGGAGACTTGAGTTCAATCCCTGGACTGGGAAGATCCCCTGGAGAAGAGAATGGCTACACACTCCAGTATTCTTGCCTGGGAAACCCCATGGACCGAGGAGCCTGGTGGGCTACAGTCCATGGGGTTGCAAAGAGTCGGACACAACTGAAGTGACTAACACACACGAAAGGGAAGAAACAACTATTCTACTATGTAAATATCTATTTCATTCATATTCAGAATGTTTACTTAATTCTAAAAATTAGGCAGACTCCTAATAAGGTTTTACAAAGACAACTTAAACTTTACTTCATACACTTGAATAATTCACAGAGTAGAAAAAGGAAAGGAGGATACAAACTAAGCTTGAAGGCAGTGAATGATACTTTGTAAATATGACAGCCCTTCTTTAAAAAAAAAAAAAATTACTTTGGGGCTGTTCTGAGATAAAAAAGTATTTCTTCCGAAGGATTTCTGAGCATTGATAACTAATGACCCACAGAACTTCACACAAAGTCACTCAGTCAAACATAATAAAAGTAATCAGAGTACCACACTGAAAGCAATACATATTTATTTTCTAAGGAAACTACCTCTCAGAACTTCAACCTGTAGGAGCTTCAAGGACCTTTAAGGAGATCTTGCCTCCACCCCACCCCACTGCCACCCCTGAACATTCTGTTCACCCTGCCTATCTTTAGAGGCTTCCGAAGCAAGAACGCAGGTGCCACTTGGGGAATCCACGTTTTGAATTTGCTAACCAGCTACTGCTAGACAGCTAACAACCATCATCAGGTAAAATCTATTTTATTTTCTATTTCTGGCCATAATAAAAATATTTTTTAAAGTAGTCTGTTAAAAAAAAAAAAAAAACTATTCAGAAAAGACCATCACCAGGTTCGTGACAAGCGCAGAGGCAGTGCAAAAATTTCTTCATCAGCTACAGACCACGGTGCTCAAATTCCTCTGCCAGACCTGTTTTCTGTGACAGCAAGTAAGACACAGAAGTACATACATATGGAGGTTCCCTCCTCAAGAAAAGGGAAGAAATCTGAAAAGCAAATCTGTATCAAGTATTATTAAAAAATGGAATAACTACTAAGACAGGTTGAGATTAAAACAGTTGCCACCTCGTTATCTCACTGGTGTGGCTAGAATTTTATGCAAACCTGTTCTGGTGTAGAGATGACCTTGGGACTTTCAGATTCCCTGAGTTTAACTCAACACTTCTAAACACCAGGGTGGGGTACTCCAGCCGGCCTGCCTGAAGCCGGCGAGCTGTGGCTGGCGTGGAATGATAAGCAGACAGCCAGAAGAGCAGAGCAAGGGGCTAAAGGTTGATCAGCAGCAAGTAACGCTTCATTATTTAATTTTCTGACCACAGGCACCATCAGGGAAGACTTCTGACTTCTGTGGAACAGGTTCACAGAGGCAACTGAGTGAGTGAGTGAGTGGGGCTGTGTGTGTGTCCTAGAGAGTCAGAAGCCCTTCCCGGTCACTGTTCTACTTCATGAAACTCCTCAGAAGCACACGAACGCCTGGTTTAGCCTCGTCTTTTCAGTTAACCACTTATGAAGGTTTTTAAAAGAAAGAAAAAAAAAAAAAGCTTAGGATTAAAGAGCAACTCTGAGAAGCTACAGGTTTCTGCAAGGGGACAGAGAGAGTAAGGCCAGACATAAATGAGTGTTCACAACTGAGGTCTGCTGCTTGCTACCCGGAGTTACCAGAGAAACAAAGCTGCCTTTGGGCACCTAAAACTAGTCGGACCTGCTGTAGCAGTTGCGCAGTCGGCCCGGCGCTGTCCCCCGCTCCCCTCCCTCCGGCCCCCGCCCCACGCATCCGCATGGCTCACTCCACTCGCGGCAGCGCCGAGCGGGCACACTCGGCCCTGGCTCTGCTGTCCCTGCTCAGGGGCAGGCCCAGCTCTGGACACACAGGCGTGCAAGTGTGAGAGGAGGCCAAACGAGACAGCAGATGCCGACTCCATTCCGAACTGAAAGCTGCAGTGGGTGCAGAACACGGCTTCTGTGCTCCTGGGTTGCTAAGACAGATACACCAAATTGTGGGACTGGCTGCTGGGACTCCAGGCAGGGATCCCCGTTTAAGTTCAGGGCAGGGATGGGAGACCTTGAGAAGAGACGAAGGAGGCTTTCTAGCTCTTGGGGCCCTCGGACCACAAAGAGAAACGAATTCTCTTCCAAAAGGGAGTTTTCATTGTCTGGGGTGCTTGTTGAAATGACATGCATCTGGTTTGTCCTATGAGCAATCATATATTTGCAAAGATATTCTGATGTTTTTATTTTTGAATTTCTATTTCAAAGAAAATTTTTAGATAGCCAAGTATGTTTTGTTTGTCTCATGATCTTCAAGGAAAAAAAAAAAAACCAACAAGGCGTCCATTTATTACCCAGAATAGGAATGTCGTCTTTTTGGCCTGACATATGCCATTCACAGATTCATACAAAGAATGAACTGCCACACAGTGCTCATAGAGAAAGACACTGCTCCACACAATGAGTGACGGGCGCTCTGGGGGACAGTGCTGCTCACAGGACTGCCCAGCATCTGTATAGAGGGGCAGAAGTTTGCCTTTAACACCAATTGCACTGGCCGTTGGAGACAATCATTTTGTTTAAAAGATATGCCAACTTTGGTGAGCTGCTCTTTCCTTCAAGAATATTAGAACTAACCATATGTAAAGTAGATAACCAGTGGGAATTTGCTGTAAGACACAGGGAGCTCAACTGGGGGCTCTGTGACAACCTAGAAGGGTGGGATGGGGTGGGGGGTGGGAGTGAGGCTCAAGAGGGAGGGGACATATGTGTACCTGCCACAGGCTGATTCATGCTGATGTATGGCAGAAACCAACACCAACATTGTAAAGCAATTATCCTCCAAGTGAAAATAAATTAAAAAAAAAAAAAAGAATGTTAGAATTAAATTAAATATCCACACATTTCTTTAAGCAGGACTCCTAGCTTGGGGGTTTCTGTTGGCTGTTCAAGGAATAATTATTAACAGTTGGTAGAAAAGACATGATTTGTGCATATGCAGTGGCCACCGCATTTTTAGATGATCCTGTTCTGCTGGTCAGTGCTGATTAATGGAAAGACCGTGAAGGTGGGTGTTACCCTTATTTCAAGGCCATTTTCACTTAAAACTGGAGCTTGTCCTCTGGTGCCTTGAGCATACACCTGATCTTTGCACTCAGTAATCAGAGACACCTCTCTCTCCTCTCTCTCCCCCCACCCCACCCCTGCTTTGCCAAGAAACTACTGCAACTATAACTATCTCCTACAGGATAGGCTGTAACACTAAATACGAAATTTCTGTAGCAACAAAGTTTTAAAAAATTCTACAAGTGAGTTAGAGTTCATACTCCAAAATATCATCTTAACCTACACATTTTTAAAGTCTATGTTACAATACTAACAAAGTTGTCTTTATTTTTCTGATATAACAAAATATAAAATAAAACTTCATGCTTTTTATTAGTATTTGTTTTTTAACAAGAAATCACAGCAAAAGAAACTTCTAAAAGTTTATGTTGTAGCTTTTATCTTTCTTAATAGCTAAAGTGTAAAATATTTTGACCATGGGCAAACTTTTAGTATAACTTGTTACTGATAATTTGAAGTATGCTTTTATTTTTATTTTCTTCATCGGTTTAATTTTTGACAGAAAAAACCTTGATTTATTTGTACATATGTATCTTCAATGTCCCCTTATATGTTTTCTTATCTATTTTGTGTGTGTGCACCTTTCTAAGTAGTGTTGCAACTCATTCTGCCATTGGAACACTGTTTAAAATAGCATATGCCAAAAGCTATCCGCTGCTACACAAATTTGAGTTTTAAAATATCAAAATAAATACCATTTAACTATGCTCATTATTAATAATTTAGTGCACGGCAACTGGGTAAAGTTTATATTTCAGCTTCTCAATTAAATAAAAGGCTTTCAAGGGGACAATTCAACAAACAGAAGTCTAAAGGGTTTATAAATGTGAGCTAATATCCCTTTCTTAGTTTTTTAAGGGAAACAGGCCCAAGCAGCTGTTACCTAAGAAGCTGTGACACTCGCTTGACAATAAAACTGTTTCCTAGGACATTCATGTCCTACACTTAGTTGGTATTATAAAATTTAAGTCTCCTATCTATTGTAATTACCCAAGGAACAGAGCTGAATGTTTAAAAAATAAAAGGCTGTCCGATCCATTTCATAAGCTTTCTCACCTGAGAGCAACATGGTTATGCACATTTTAATTAGGAGGAGGAGAAAGAAATAAAGTTATTTTAAAGGGTTCCAAACTTGATGAACAACATAAACAACTTTATATTTACGTATAATATCTCTAAGTAAATCAACAAAGTTAAAGGCAAACTTTCTAACATTTATCCCTCTCTTTTTTTCTCCCCCCATGAAGAAATAGCTGAAATGAACAGGAAAGTAGAGATCTACGAACAAGCTCTTCTTGCTCCTGCCAGAAGCTGAGATCTCAGGATGGGTATTTTCATCCTCAGAGCACACCCTACCACACTCAAATCAGAATAGACTGCTATAAAAAGGGGGAGGAGTGGGAGGAGCTCTAGGGGTGAGTTATGGCTTCTGGGTAGCTGAACAACTACCCCCCCCCCCCCCCATCAGCAAAACAACCCAGAGGCTCTCAGGTGGACTGTCCTCCAGGGGTTGAGTGGAGCCAAGAGCCCACTTCACTCTTGTCAGAGACTCGTCTCTAATTATAAAAGGCTACTTTGAACACTTAAGGCCTCAGGGATCCGATTGGCTAGTACAACTTCTAGGCTCTTTACACACGTTATGGACATTTCTTAACATATATTGAGAAATCACAAAGCATATTTCATGAACAAAGCTTGAAAACATTTACTATCTTCCTTAAGACCAAAGGAGGCTGTCCAGCTTGACTCAAATGAAAACTGGTACAGTCTGAGACTGGACGTCTCACCTTGCTGATTGCCCTTCCCCATTAAGTGCCCGTAAAAACTTACTCTCCACCTCCTGAAACATCCTGAAACTAACCCAGCTTGGGAGCAAAAAGTTATTCTAAGACAATGATACCTAATCTTTTTGCGAAATTTAAGGCTAAACACAGGATTCTACTCCCATCTCAATCTATTACTATTATTTCTGCTAAAAGTAAGATAACTGCTGGCCAAGGGAGGGTGGAGGGAATTTATGATTTTCTCTCGATGCAGAGGCGCTCTGAAGGCACCACGTCTTGGTACAAAGTCCAGGGCCTGGGACAGCTGGCTCCCCTCGGCCCCCTCCCTCTCAGTCAGAGGCGGTCACCACTAAGATGACTTTTAGATTTCTAACTGAAAAACTAATGAGACATCCAGTTTAACACACATACACATTCAAAATCAATTCACTTGGGCACGGGCGAAAAGAGGGCGGAGAAGGATGTTTCTAAGCTAAAACACAGGGCAACTCACAGAAATACACTAAAGCAAGCTGGATGCAAACACGGCCACAGGACTGAAAAGTGAAGCAGCCGTCGCGCCAGCAATACGAGTCTTAAAAAAAAAGTCTCGCACGTTCACAACAACACAACCGCCACAACACGCACACAGATCCCAGATGTAAAAGCGACAGCTCCAAGCTCCCTCCGCCCCACCGTTAGGCTCTGGTTAGCTCCCGACCCTCTCCTGACCCCGGTCCGTGACTGCCAGTCCCCTGCCTGCCCTTCCCCCAGCAGATCTGCCCGAGAACGCTGGGGGTACCCGGCGCCGGCCCCGGGGGTCCAAGGGCGCGGGGCCGGGGAGCAGCGGGAGGGAGCGCTCCTCCCGGTACCTGCTCCAGCCCAGGTCCCTCTCGCCGAGGCTCCCGCGACCCTCGCGGCCACCCGGGCCCCTCCTCCGCCCTCCAGGCTCACCCGGCCCTGGCCAGGTCCCAGCGCTGCCCCCACCCACCCGGAGCCCCGCGCATCCGAGAATCCCCTCCAAGCCGGCGCCGGGAGAACTTACCACATGCAGCTCCACCTGGGAACTAGCACATCGGGAGGGGTTTCTGCCCACTCCTCAAGCTACTCCCGCTCCATGCGGAATCCCCCGCTCCGGGGGCCCAAGGGTGGCGCCGAGGAGCGGGCAGGAGGCGAGACCGAAGCTAAGACTCCGCCGTCCTCTGCCTGCGCGCTCGGAGCATTATACAATGGTGGAGGAGGAGGTGGCGGCGGCGGCGGCGGCAGGCAGCGGAGGAGGAAGCCGGAGGCGGGCGGAGGGGGCGCCCTGACCGAGCGAGCGGCAGCCACTGCTCCAGCACTAGCTGTGGAGGAGTGACGTGCGGCCAGCGAGCCTCCCGCGAGCTCCGGGCCCCGGGCTCAGCAGGCCCCGCCCCTCGGCCCGCCCCGCCCCCTCAACCACCAGGCCCCGCCCCCTCGACCGGGCCCCGCCCTCTCCCCCGGCGGTCCCGGGAGGCGCGATAAATGCCGAGCGGGGCCCCGTCCGCCCCAGGAGCAGGAAGGGGCAGGCGGAGCACGCGAGACGCCGGGTGGCAGCGCCGCCCACGGCTCCCTTCCCAGCCGGCTCGCCCTTGATTTTCTCTTAAGGAAAAGCTTAAGGAGAAGGGGAGAGGAAACGAGACACTCCGGCCAGGGGACCACAACTAACCACCAATAATCCCCTCAGACCACTCATGCAAATGACGGAGCCGCTAGTGACAAAGGCGGCAACGAGTGCCGCGCGCGCACAGCCCGCTGAGTCGCGCGACCGCAAATATGACAAGCATCTCAGCTATTCTGCAACTTGGGGCCGGTTAGCCGGGCAGGCAGGGTCCCGGGGGGTGGGGGGGATGGGGAAAGAGAAAAATCCGACCCCGGGGCGCAGTATCCACGCTGCCCGCGGGGTTTTCGAGACAGATGTCCCGGGAGGGCGGGGGCCGCGCCGCCGCAGCTGAGACGCTCTCCGATGCCTGCGTCTCTGGACATACGAGCGGCCCTCAGAGTGTCCGAGAAGTAGGATGAAGGCTCCGGCTGGAGGTGGGGACAAATTCCCCTTGAGTGCGGTGTCCTCAGCCCAACACTTGAAATGGTCACCAAGTCGAGTACCTTATCGGAACAGGAGGGAAACGACTTTGCAGGCTTCGTGGCAGGCTTCGGCCGCGGTGCAAACCCGGCAGAGCCCCCGCAGGTAGGGACGCCTGGCTTGAAGACGCAGGGGGGACCTAGGCGCAGTTTCACAGCGATAGCCTTTTCCTTCTTAAGAAGTTCTGCTTTGAACTACTTATATTTATTAGGGAAATTTATACTAGTTTTGGGAGGCTTGTGTGTGTGGTGCAAATTTAGAAGTCCTAGGACAGGAGACCTCCCCTGGAAAATTAATGATTATTTTAAAAATGACATGCGCATTCAGTTTAAAGATGTTACGAAAAGGAATTCAGGCACCTTAAAATTTTGGCTGCCACCCCAATCAATATCGTCTCAGATCCCTTTGGAATTTAATGGTCCACTATACTAGTTATATTTAAGGAGCTTAATACCTAACATAAAGGTGATTATAAGTCATTAACATCAAGATAAGTTGAGACCTATTGGAACTGTTCAGTAATGATTTGTTATCTATCAAATTGACGATATTATTGAAATTAAATCTGGGCTAAAATGTTGGTAGAGGAGAAAATGTTTCTTGTTTTATCTTGAAAGGGAATCAAAAAGATTTTTTACTGGACCCTCGATATAATTAAAAGGTTACACAGATTTTTCATTTTTAAGTACAGCCAGTGCTAAAAGCTAATGATTTGTGGATATCTTTGGAAATTTTAATTACAATGGCATTCCAAATTACTCATCATGGAAGTCGTGGTCCGGGCCCTCAGCGCATCCTGCTCAGTTTGTGCCTAACTGACACAGTATTCAAACATTTTGCCATGAGGCCAAGATATTTTTCATTTCCAGAATTCTGCCTTTCAGAGAGGACACTACTAACAATTTCCAAACAACCCACTCACTTTAAAGAGAAGCCATTGAAATAGAAGCTGCAATACTGTGATCTCTCTGTAGCAGAGGCCAGAGGCTCTTTTGAATTTCAAATAAATTTAAACTGTTATTCATGAATTGAAGTGAGCAGCAAGTTAGACTTGCACAATTTTTGTGACACTTGGATATTTTCTAGCAGATGAATTACTGGAAGAACTAAAGATCAAAGTGACAATTTGTGTATCTCCAGAGTGGATGCATGATTTTGCTAAAGCACGAATTCTGTGTGTGCTCAGGAAAGGTCTGAGTTCTTAGGAAAGCAATCTGAGTTCTGAGGTAAAATATTTTTCACCTTCCCATACTTGTGAAGGTAAATGCCTTATCATTTTATATATGTTATATATAGGTATCTGTGTTATATATGTGTCCCACTTTCCCCACTTTGATATTCTGGCATCTTTTACCAAGAAGTCAAAGCATGAAGTGGCCATTTGAACACCTGTTCATGTGGTCCCTCACCAGGTGGTACACAGTCCCTTCCCCTAGGGCAGAGTCCCCCCTCAGCCCAGCACAGCAATTCCTGCCTGGCCCTGGGGATCCAACTCCATGAGGCTAAGGAAAGGCCCTCCCAGAGTTTTTGAAGTCAACTCCCTTTCCCTTTAGTATGCATGATTTTTTAAAAAAAATATTGTTTATTCCTAGCAAATGAGCAAGAAATGCTTAGTGAACACATAAGTATGGTTTTCACACTTTCACTCTCTGGGACACTTAAAAGCCCATTTAAAATAATCCTACCCTCAGGATTTAGAGTTTCTCCCTCTCACTTGCACATACAAGAAATTAGGCCAGTCATCCACACTTAACTATCAGGAACATATCTGTTTCGGGAGAAAAGAAACACTGCTCTTGTAAGTATAGGACTGTGATGATAATTTTTAAAAATACTCATGAGTTTAATTTCAGAGAGGTACTTCTCAACATTGCTTTGTGGTTCGGGGTACTAGTTTGCACTTCACTGCTTCTCTTGAAAGTTTCTGTACCCTCACATCTTGCAAACAACCAGATGACTGCACTAACTGAAGGCCACTTTTAGCACTTAATTAATATGCACCAAAGAATTGACACAAGGACAAGCTAGCTATATAAACTGAGAAAGACTTCACAACAGTTTTCAAACTTATCCTTTCTCCTTTATTATGTTTTATCTTTCAAGTTCCACAAGAAATACCAGTCAATCATCCACCTATATACCTTGGAAATATTGATCTTATGCCCCCCCATAAATGTTTCAGTTATTAAACACAATAATATAGCCAGCTGGGTTAAATCATCTTTTCATGGAAAATACAGAGAGTCTAACTGAATGCGGACTTCCCATTCACTGATCACTGAAATCTATTAATAAATCTTCAAAATAAAGTCTCGATGTCCCACATTACCTAACTGATTATCAGAGAGTTGACACAGGATAGGATGACTAGGAAAACTAATGAACACTCTCATAAAGACAGCATGAACAGGTTCAGAACTTTTTAGCCACTAGCAAGTTAAAACTTGTTGGCACCAAAGGAGCCGGTTAACTCATCTGCCTCTGCAAAGTCTTCTCCATCTCTTTGCCCACCTCCTCACGTCAGGCTTTCTCCTGCTTGTCCTTGCAGTCATGCTTCACAAGAATAGAGCTTCAAATCCAGTGAAGAGCCACTCTCGCAGTTTCCCTCACTGTTACTAGGCTGCTTTGCAATGACGGTCCCTTGTGTTCTGAGAGAGGGTCATTTTCCTGTTAGTGAACACACCTTTTTCTCTTTTAAAGATCTGACAATATTTAAATCCTAATTTAGAACAAAATCTTAATGACGATATTGGAATAAGACGCTCTTGAAACTCTTTTTTCTGGCATCTTTGATTCGTCCCTTCTATTTCTAGACAAGATGGCTTCTGTTGAGCATAAGTTTCCTCCTTACTTCACTGGCCACTATTTCCTGGTAAAATCCTCTGATAAATGGAGTGGCTCTCCTTAGACACTCTGGCTTTTGCTTTCACCTTTTCTCAGCTGGAGAGAAAGCCTTCCCTAGTGACAACTCTTCAGTGCTCCCTTCCTGCCAGATGCTGCTCCTCCACAGCTGGTGGGTGCTCCTCAGAAACCTCTCTCCTTGTCCTCAGTTCCCTCTCTGGCCTCTACAAGCTGGCCTATCTGCATGTTGACCCTGGTTTCCTGTCCATAAACCATGCTCCCTTCTTGAGCAATTCACCTTCTTTTCAAGGTACCGGCACTTCTGGCTTCCCTAGAAAACTTGTATGAATGTTAGAAATTGTGCAGCTTCCAGACCACCAAGCCTGAGTCTTGGAGTAGGAGTTTGAAGATCTTGTACAAATAAATCACTATGATTGATCACTGACTTTTTAGTTTCTTAATCTGCCATGTCACAGATTTAGGATTAGCACTGGTTCTGGTGAAAAGAGCACATGTGGTTAGTCAGAAGATCTCAAGTGTAGTTAGTTCTTCAGCCACAGTCAGCAAGGAAGCTGAATCAGGGCCTTCCCATCTCGAGGGCTGTGTCCACCTCCTGCCAGATGAGGCACTAAGGCCCAAAGGTTCCTGTAGCCCCTTCCCAGAGCTAAGAGTCTATGAAAAGGTGGCTACAATGGTGACTTACCTTCACAGAGGAGTTTGGAAGAATATAAAATCAACCTCACATCCTATTTTCTGTGACACACATTCTCATATCTGTTGTAGAAGAGATCTAAGATTGTGTACCTTTAAATCACCTATGAGTAAAGAGGTCATTTAAGAGAAGTAAGGTGATTTTGGGAGTGTAAATAACAAATTTAAGCCACTTTTTGAAGTCCCAGATATAAAACTTCTACTTTGAGATGTGAAAAAAAGGTCAGAGCTTTAATGTGTATAGATGCCCAGGAAATACCTCTGACTTCAGACTATGAAGTATGATACTATGAAATATCATTAAAAAAAACACGTGGGCAGAGAACACAGTTTAAATGGAAACAGTGCATACAACAAAAAAGTGGATCAGTACTTTGCCACTGTGAATTTTTATTGGTTTTCTGGAGGAGAGGGAACACTTAAGCAAGACTTTATCTTTTAGTCACCAATGCAGAATTGTTCTTTAAAGACATGTTGCCAGAATAAGCAAGACTTTTCCAAAATTATCTAACTGTCCAATTTAATATTTTCTTTAAATTGAAAAAATATATTTTTTCAATTAAAATATTTTTATATTTAAAATTTCAGAAAGGCAAAGTGAAAGCCGAGTAGGAAGAAACCAAGGTAAACTATTCAGATAAACAGCAATGTTACATTAGATACATTTGTGCAACTCGTCAATGGTTTTCCTAAACATGCTTTAAATATTGAAGATTATCTTTCTAAGTAATATTTATTTCAAAACTGCTGTCTTTAGAGAAGTCTTGTTTGAGGTGTATGAAACTCCTTAAATGGTCAATTATCAGAGAAACTGGCTTTTAAGGAGAAAATAATAGTGTGAATGAGCTATATGCAACTTCCCTTTTTGAAAACAGAAGTTGAATCTGTAACACCAAATTTAGAAAGGAGAGGGGATGGCAGCAAATACCACGAGAATATCATCTATAGCATTGACGCCCACTGCCGTTCTGTTCTGTTACAAATAATGTACACTTCACAAATTTGAGTTTGCTCAAACAATGCGTGTATTTAGTTGTTCCTAAAGATGATTCTTTTAGAAGAAAATATAAATATGAAAGAGTCATATCAAATTAAAAAAAAAGAAAAACTCATTGAAAAAGTGTCAGATTCCCTGACTTTGGCTACAGTGATTCATTTGCCCTCATAACGCAGAGGGCAGCATAGTACATACTGGGACAGCTGATAAACAGCTTTTGTGGGAATACTAATGGTAATTTGAACATCATTTATATTTGTTTACTTTTCTTTAAGAAATTAAAGCCCAAATTATAAAAGGTTGAAAAGAATTTTGATGAATCAGACATTTATTTTCAATCAATCCTAATTTGTTACCACTTTAGAACTGTTAGACATCATGCTTTCAGTTTTAGCGATTAAAAAAAAAAAAGCTCTTAAAGATAAAGACTCCAGAATTACTATTTCCACATTACAACCAAAAATGAAAAGTGAGAAAATAGACACCTTTCCAAAAGTTCATCAGATGAAAAGAGTTAATGGAGAGCCACACCATTTATGGACAAGAATACTTAATACTATTCAAGTCTCCCCAAAACACATCAATAAATTAAATGTGATTCCAACTTAAATCCCAATGCTCCCCTCCCCACTGCCCATGGAACTTAAGCAAATCCAGAAATCATCTGGAATAACAAAGGACAAAAGATAGCTTTAATAACTTTAAAGAACAAGATGGAGGATGTGGCCTAACAGATATCAAGGCTTATTATAAAGTTCTAGTAATTAAAACAGATTGGTGTTGGCAAGGTATAAATAGATCAGCAGAACAGCATCAAGAGTGCAGAAACAGACCCACACATGTATGTACACATAAAGTTTATGACAGAGGTGAGGCAACAAATCAGTGGGAAAGAATAGGCTATTCAATAAATGACTAAAGGTCACCTGGATACCTGCATGAAAAATAAAATTAGGTATCTCATATTAAAAAATATATATATATTTCAGGTGGACTAATGTCTGAATATGTGACACAAAACTTAAAAACATTTAGGAGAGAATACAGGAAAATATATTTATGGGCTCAGAATAAGGAATGTATGATTTTTCTCAGTCTCTTAAGATTAATTCTCTTCTTTGCTCTGTGCCTGGAAATGTTGACCCCTAGGGACAAAGCTCCTTTGCCAACCAGCTTCCAGCTGGATTCCTCAACAGGAAGGTACCAGAAAGAGACCAGTGGGTCAGAGGGGAGAGAGCTTGGGCTATTTCTTCCTTGCTCCTTCCTACTTGGGGCTCCTGTTACAGCAGGACCCATCCCTCCATAGCCACAGCTTGTACAGGTGGCCCTTTCTCCAGGGCACTCACTCTCACAGACTCTAGCAACACCATTTCCTCCCCTTTCCCCTGCAGACCTGAGGACAGTAAGATCTAAGTTCTTGGTCTTCCATGCTTCAGGTTTTGTCACATCTCTGTCAAAAGTCCCTTCATTTATGTCTCTTTAGTTGAATCATTTGAGTGGAATACTGTTTCCGGCTGAGACTTTGACTACTCAGAAACAAAACAGCCAGGGCCTTCTATGGCGGTCTAGTAGTTAAGACTTCATGATTCTAATGCAGGGGCGTGGGTTCAGTCTGTGGTTGGGGAACTAAAATTCCACATGCCACCTGGAACAGGCAAAAGAAAAGAAATAAGACAGCCAATGCACAAACTATAAAGAAAAAGACCAATAACTTGGACTATATTAAAAATTAAACATCCATTAAACAAAACACAAGATAAACAAGATAAAGATAAGTGAAAGACTGTCAAGTGATGGTATATAATTCATATAATCAGCAAAAGATTAATACTCAGAAGTAAAAAAGAACTCTGAGTCAGTTTTTTTTTTTAAATATAAAACCAACAGAAAATGGATAAAAGGAGGAAACTCAAATACTCAATCTCCTCAGTTATAGGAAAAATGCAAATTATAAAAGGTTAGTTCACAGCTCTCCACTTGACCACTTTGGAGATAATGTGACATTAGCTAGTGGAGCTGGACATGCACACACACTGCCCACATACCTGTAGTCTTTCTCCACGAGGGTTCCATGAGAAAATAAGCCCTACAGAAAAGAATTCAAGTGACTATTTCCTCAATTCTCCCAAGGGTGGTATAAAGGTAAGAACCAGTGGTTGCTAGTAAATGTTTAACAACTGGCTGGGGTTGGGGTGGGGGTGGAGAATAGGGAAAGAAGCCCTTTTTGAAGCATTTGCTGATATCTGTGGTGTAAATACCCCATCAGGGCTGATTTCGAACCTCCCCATTGAACTCAAGAATTACATAGAGATTGGTGTGATCACTCTTAGGAGCAGGTGTCAGTCTCCAGCTCTAGCCCCAAACATGAACCATTCTAGACTTAGAGGACAGAAGACAATTCATTACATACAACAAATGCCTTAGGATGCGTTGCATGTGTGCCTAGTCACTCAGTCATGTCTGACTCTTTGCGACCCCATGGACTGCACCCCACCAGGTCTTCTCTCCATGAGGATTCTCCAGGCAAGAATACTGGAGTAGGCTGCCATGCCCTCCTCTGCCTTAGGGTACTGGGGCTTAATTTTCTGGAGGAATTCGGGATGAGAAGGGCTAAATTTAGAGAGACTCTTGTTTTCATCCCGCATGGAGACATAGAAGAATGTTTATAGTAGCTTTGCTTGTAATTGCTAAAGGAAAATTAATCAATACATTTGAAAGCTATGGTGGTTAAGAAATACTAAATTTACCAAATATCAACGTGGTTAAATCTCAAAAACATAATGTTGAGTAAAATAAAGCCAGTTGTAAAGTATGTACAGTATAATATCATTTATATAAAATACTTTAAAACATGCAAAACAATGCTATATATTGTTTATCAATACAGATGAATGTAATTATAGAATAAAAACATTAGAGACCAAAACCATTCAGGAAAGTGGTTAATCTTCATAAACGGAGGAGTACTGGAATCAGAGAGAGATACTACAAAATTTAATTTCTTTGTTAAAAACATGAAAAGCAAACAAATATGTTGTAGTAAACCATATAAATGTATTGTTTTAGATTTCAAGACATTAAAAGACACATTTTTTCCCCTTTCTTATGGTTCCCATGAAATAGAACTTTGTAAGGTTTTTTTTCCCACAACTTGTAATATCTATTAATAAAGCAATGGGTAATATTTATATTTCATGCATTTATCTTCATTATTTCAGTAATGGCCTAATTCCTTTTACTCATTTGATACGACTGGCAGACTACAGTCCATGGGATCACAAAGAGTCAGACTCGACTGACCACACATGAACATGCATCCTGTCCTTCTCTCTCTCTTAATAACAGACTGCAAAATTCAATGACGATGCTAGCATAACCGAAAGTTTTTAATAAGAAGCCCAACTGACAAGGCAAATATAAGAGAATAATAGGTTTAAAGCCAGTATTTGGGGTGTATTTCTCACCCGTCAGGCTAACTTCTATCATGCTGCCGCCGCTGCTGCTAAGTCACTTCAGTTGCGTCCTGTGACCCTATAGACAGCAGCCCACCAGGCTCCTCTGTCCCTGGGATTCTCCAGGCAAGAATACTGGAGTGAGTTGCCATTTCCCTCTCCAATGCATGCATGCATGCTAAGTCGCTTCAGTCATGTCCGACTCTGTGCGATCCTATGGACAGCAGCCCACCCATGCTAGAAAGGATAAAAGCTTCCTTAAAAAATGTGTAAGGCTTCCTGTTACTTCCTTAACATGCATCTAGCCCTAAAAAGTGAAATCTTATTTTGTTTTTTAAAAAAACAACAAAAACACTCTTTCCTGGTGAACTATCTTCCACAGGGTGTTCAGTTGACCATTTACAGCTACCCCAAATGCATTCTGATTCTCTCTTTTTTGTGACCCTCCATGCAGGGTTATAGGAATAAAGCCCCCATACCCTCTTGATCTCTGGGAAGGTGGTGCTCTCTCAGCGCATGGGTAGTGTAACTTTTTTTTTCAGAGACTGTCTTGAAATAAGCCTATGTTTTAAATACACACTTTCTGCTCACTAGCAGGCATTCTGAAGCTAGGTGGTTCTAAATAAAGAACTCTAGTCAACAACAGGAAATAACTCCCACAGAAAAAAGGGGCAGAATACAAACTCTCACCAACTCTTATACACAGCTCACAACGGCCTTTTGTTCCGTGCACATTAAGCCTGAAATCTTTACTTTTCAGAGCATGTTTGGGCCTTTGCAGAGCAACTAAACCTTCCTTTTCCTTTTGCTGCTGTCCCTGCCTTCTCTCTGAGGAAGTTAACCTTACAACTAAGCTTCTTACTGTGAGGTAGCAGGTCAGAAACCAAACCGTTTCTATTCTGAAACTTAACATTTTTTTCCTTAATGGAGCTTCTCAAAAAGGGAAAAAAAACCAACTCTCAGTGTAAAACTCACTTTTCCTTCTAATACATACAATACCACATAAACGCACATATATACATCCCAAAAGGATATTTTCATCTGCAGTGTATGTTTCTAAATCTATCAACAAAGACACTATCATATCAACCCATAAACCTAAATGGATGGGTTATCAACACTTTGCCAGTGACATTTCAGCAAATCAATGCATCTAGAAGACATATATTGTATTCAAAGGCTCACATCTTGAGTCTGTAGTGAAAAAGAGGGAGAAAAACCTAGATCCCAAGCCAACTAAATAGAAAAACATCTAATGAATGGTTTTTAAAGTCTCGGTGACTGCTGCTGGAACAGAGTGGTGGCATTCAACTATAGTACAGCACAGGTACTCCAGACAAGAAAATTGGGCTGAGTAAAACAGCTTAAATATGACTGCAGACTAGTATTTCTTTCTCTCCTACACACTCAGTCTTGCCCTCTCTACTGGCTCCTTCCTGCAGTCAATAAATTACAGACTTTGTGTTCTCCCTCTTCACTTTTAAAACAAGAAACGGCCCTCCCCTGCTTCAATGCTGCAGGAATGTTGGTGGCTCCTGGTGGCTCAGAGGTAAAGGCATTGTCTCCTGACAATGCAGGAGACCCAGGTTCGATCCTTGGGTTGGAAAGATCCCCCGGAGAAGGAAATGGCAACCCGCTCCAGTATTCTTCCCTGGGAAGTCTCATGGACAGAGATTGAAGCGCTACAGTCCACGGGGTTGCAAAGAGCCAGACACGACTTACCAACTAACAACAACTGCTGTCGTTACCCTTCATGGTTTCAGTTCCACCTACTTCCTCTGGCTTCACCAAAAAACTATACTGACCACCTCTGGAAAGAGCACCATTACTCCCTAAATGCCAAGCCATTGGAGACTTCTCAGTTCCTCACTGACTGAACACCTATCTATAGCATTTGATATTAATGACTGCCTCCAACCATTTCTTTCAGTAACTCTTGTTGAACTCCTGGTTCTTATCTCTTTGGTTACTTGTTCCTTTGTTGGCTCCTCTTCCTCTTACCACCCTATAAACCTATAGGTCTTCACTTTAAAAAATAATCATCCCCTACTGCAATTTGGGACCAGAGAAGATTACAAAGGTGAGTGGATGATGGTTAGGATATCGGAATCTTCATGAGGTAACTTCACCCACTCTCAGGGCATCTATATGCTAATGATTCACAAATCATTAATCACATTCTAGACCTTTCTCTTTGAGGTTCGTATCTGAGCTTTATATAGAGAAAGACCATACATATATCCCAGTTTGTCAGGGTCATACCTAATATATGCTTGTCCTGGCATAATTAGTAACAGCACCCTGTTTCAATCTCAAAAGTGTCCTAGGTTGAACAATGTGCGTGCTAAGTTGCTTCAGTTGTGTCCAACTCTTTGCGACCCTATGGACTATAGCCTGCCAGGCTCCTCTGTCCGTCGGATTCTCCAGGCAAGACTACTGGAGTGGGTTGTCATTTCCTTCTCCAGGACTGAACAATAATAGTATATAATTAGCCTATTTCTACCTCATTACCTATTAGACATTTTCACCGGATAGTAAAAAGGCATCTCCAACTCACAGCACATCTAAAAGTGTCCTCATCTTATCATCCTTAAATTTGTTCCTCCTTCTGAATGCTTAAATATGGTTAAGGTAACAACAAGGTGGGTTTCTCTGGTGGCTCAGTGGTAAAGAATCCACCTGCCAATGCAGGAGATGAGGGTTCAATCCTTGGGTTGGGAAGATTCCCTGGAGCAACCCATTCCAGTATTCTTGCCAGGGAAATCCCATGGACAGAGGAGCCTGGCAGGCTACAGTCCATGGGGTCGCAAAAGAGTTGGACACAACTTAGTGATTAAACAACAACCACCAATAAGGTACCCCTGGTGTCTTAAGTTGGAAATCTAAGATTCTAAGTTTCTTATCTCTCCCTTTCTCTCACATTTAACCAGACATAAAATCCTATCAATTTTCTCTCTTAAATGTTTTTCAAATATGTCCCCTCCTCTCCACTTCCCCACCACTGCCCTGGTCAAGGCCATATTATCTTTCATTATTGCAACAATCTATTTCCTGACTTCCAGTCCTAGATTTTCTCCTCTAATCCATCTATACCACCTACGGCATGCCAGGTAGCATGCCAGGTACAAGAAATGCAAAATGAACAAGAAATGCTCCTGCTAAGCTCACAGGGTAGACTAACTCATCACTGTGACACAGGGTTGCATGCTGATACAGACATGCGTAGGGTGATGATGGATACACACGAGCGGCCACAGAGCCTGACCAGTGTGGAAACAGGGAGGCGGTGATGGATTTTAGGGTAAATGGTGGTTAGTTAAGGTCATTAAAGGCAGATGGAGCAGCAGAAATGGGAAGGTGAGAAACGGCAGAGGACATGGGTGAGGCTCTTGTAAATCGCAAGCAGGGAGTAGCAATATACCAGACCAGAGACTTTGACTGGGCACATCTAGGAAGGACTTGGATGCCACATTGAAGGGTCTGGCCTTTATATCCTGCAGGTGAGGGGGAGTCATTAAAAGACTTTCCATGGGAGAGAGGCACAATCTGATTTTTATTTTAGGATGTAAATTCCTCATCTATTCCAGAACTTGACAGAATGAGCATAAAATTTATTAATAATAACAAATGAAAAAAAAATTTAAAGAGTGTATTAAAAAGCTGTAATAACAGAGTTGGGTTCTGGCAAAAGAAAAATATAAATGAATCTGCATTGAAATACTTGAAACAGACCTTAGTATAAAGATTTAGTATATTCTAAAGATGGCATTGTTAGTGCAACAGTTAATGATTAAAGGTGAACAATGGGTGTTAGAGTTTCGTCTCACACATGAAAAAACACAAGAGATTAACTAAATAATAAAATAATTTTTAAAATTGTAAGAGAACTAAAAAAAATTACAAATGAATAACTGATCTTAGAGGTAGACAAGATTTGTTTTCTAAACATAAAGCAAAAAAAGAACTATAAAATTAAAACGAATTACACTAAAAAACTATACATCAAGAAACACCATAAGCAAAATTAAAAGAAAATGACAAACCTGGAAAAATATGTGCAAACATATAACAAAGACTTAGTAACCTAACCTAACCTAATTCTATGGCTCAGTTACACCAATACTACAGTACATTAAGAAACAATGAAACTAAATTAGACAAACTGGCAAAGGACACAAGCTGATGATCAACAAAAGGAAGAAATGCAGGAAAAAAAAAACGAGTACAAATGCATCTAATCAAAGCAATACAAATTAGAAATATAATTGCCATACACCAAGCAAGTTAGATAAAACTGCTAACAATGTGAAGGCACCGTGGACAGGTTGTCATAGCCACTGATGAAACTCTCAGTGAATTCAAACTTGGAAAGACAGAGTTTGGATATGTGTATCAAGAATCTCCTAAAAGGTCCGTATCCTGTACTGTGGTCATCTCATTTCTAGGAGTTTACCCCCCATGGAACCAATCAGAGCTACGCATAGAGAATACATTCATTCAATACATATTTATTGAATGTCCACTGTGTCCTAGGTTCTAGGAGTTGAGAATGTGGCAGCAAACAAAACACACCCAAATCCCTGTTCTCATGGCTCTTACGTTCCAGTGAGGGGAAAGAGAAAAGAAAGAAGAGTCAATTACACAGCATAACAGAAAGTAGGTGT
The DNA here is from genome assembly GCF_023091745.1 of Budorcas taxicolor. Lineage (NCBI taxonomy): Eukaryota > Metazoa > Chordata > Mammalia > Artiodactyla > Bovidae > Budorcas > Budorcas taxicolor. The sequence continues at coordinate 122,547,943 of NC_068920.1, forward strand.
TCTAAAGGATGGGGAATGTGTGCTTGGCTGTGTCTGTGTGGGGTGGGGGGCAATTTTGAAGAAGTGCTTTAGAAAAGCCTCACTGAGAGAATGGTGTTTGAGTGAAGATCTGAAGGTGAAGACTCAAGCCAAGCACCAGTTTTCCTGACAGGAGGAACAGAAAAAGTGAGCAGGGCTGCAGTGAGGTGTGTGCCCAAGGGCTCAGGGACCTCAGGGCACAGTGGAGGAGGAGAGGAGAGGATCATGGGTAGAGAGGAGGTAAAGGGAAGAGGGGGGAGGGTGCAGAGGACCTTAGAAGCCAATGCAACGACTTTGGCCTTGACCTTGAGTCCGATGGGAAGCAAATACTGCAATATTCTTGGCCCCAACCATGTAGCCTCAAGACAGTGGTCAAGGATACTTTTAAAACAAAAGTCGGGTCACCCCACTCCTCTCTTAACAACCTCCAGTGATGGTGACTGGATTGTAATGACTGATTGGTTTAGTGTTGCTGTGACTTTGTAATCTCTTCAACTGTGCCCAAACCCTGATATTCAAAGATGTACTAGGAATAGCGCACGGCAGAGAATCACTGCTGGAGCTGGTGTGATGTTAAGAGCCTGAGCTTCACAGTTAAGGCGGATTGGCCACCAATGAGATTTCCACAGCATGTTTCTCCATCTCTGGTTCTTCACTGTAAAAAAGGGAAAATACTACCCACCTCCCAGGGTTATAAAGATTAAATAAGAAAATGCGCTGTTGTTTGTTTTTTCCTTTCAAAGTGAACACTGCCACTGGTGGCATGTGAGGTGATTTTAAAAGGCACAAACACCTGGCATTAAGGGGTCATCTCTGGAGGAGGGAGGCACCAGCTGGATGAGAGGTAAGTGTCCTTTGAGGGATACAAAGGGCTCCCAGGAGGAGGAGAACAGGAGAGCGTTTTGAGACAGTACTCTGGTCTAGGGGGCTTCCCTAGTGGCTCAGCAGTAAAGAACCTGCATGCAATGCAGGAGATGCAGCTTTGATCCCTGGGTCAGGGAGATCCCCTAGAGGAGGGTGACATATCCCATTCAAGTACTCCTTACTGGAGAGTCCCATGGACAGAGAGAAGCCTGGCGGGCTACAGTCCTCAGGGTCGCCAAGAGTTGGACACAATGGGCACGACTGAAGCGACTGAGCACGCATGCACTCTGGTCTGGGGTTTCCTGCTTTCTGGCCTCTCTTGCTGCTGGAGATAATGCCGGGTGGTGCAGTTCTGGCCCGTTGGGTAAAGGGGATAGTCTGCTGGGAGCCTTGGGAAAGAATTTTTCTTCTCTGATTAAAAAATGGAAGACATACGGGCATGCAGGAAGGGCTCTTTGTCTCCTTCCTGACCATAGGAGAATGTAGTCCCTGGAGCTAAGGCAGCCATTCTGTGTACATAATGTTAGAAGGCTAAGGACCAAAGGTGGTGGGGAAAGGTCCAGGTGGAGCCTGGGTCCTTGAAGGTGTTCACTGAGCTGATGAGCTGATAAGAACAACTGGCGCTAGGACTACCCACCTTCAGACCTCCAAGGGAGATAGTCAATGGCCTTATGAGTATGTTTGTAACCACAGGTGAGGTCCAAGGACACAGACCACTGAATCACTGGGGGAATGGTTCAACCCCACAACCCAGACCCTGCCCAGCTCAGCTAAAACAGTATCTCTGTGGGAGCGCCTAGGAGTCTGTATTTTAGACTTGCCAGCTATAGTGGTTTCCTATTGCTTCTGTAACAAATTACCATAAACCCAGGGCCTTAAAATGACTCAAATTTATTCTCTTACAGTTCTGGAGGTTCAGAGGTCTAAAACTGCAGTGTTGACAGCCCTGTGTTCCTTCTGGAGGCTTCACCAGAGAATCTGTTTCCTTGACTTTTCCAGCTTCAAGGCCACCTAAACCCCTTGGTTTGCATCCCCTTCTTCCATCTTCCAAATGTCCCATTCCAACCTCTGCTTCTGTCGTCCCATCTTCTTCTGCCTCTAACCTTCTTGCCTCCCCCTGATAAGGACCCTTATGATTACATGGAGCACAGACAAATAACCCAGGATAATCTGGACAATAAGAATTTCAAGACCCTTAATTTAGAAACATTCACAGACTCTCTTTTACTATGGGTAACATGGGTGGGGAGGGAGGGCACTATTCTGATCACCACATCACCTGGGTCTCCTGCATTGCAGGCAGAGTCTTTACCATCTGAGCCACCAGGGAAGCCCTCAGTTGACTACAGGACCATTACAAATCATAAGTGTAAGACACTATTTGTTGACATGCAGGTGAAAACATCTTAATAAATCACTTACTGGTCATAGAAACTCAACCTAGTGGTTCTGAATGAGAGCAGAGATGGCGGAAGAGTGCATAAAATGGGGAAAAAGTTAGGAAAAGCTTTATGCATTAGAATTACTTGGGATGTTTTTCCAAAATGTAACCCGAGTCCTGCCCAGACCTAGTGAAATGGGATAGCCAGCTGGGAAAAAACCCTGATGCTGGGAAAGACTGAAGGCAGGAAGAGAAGGGACAACAGAGGATCAGATGGTTGGATGGCATTACTGACTCGATGGACATGAGTGTGAGCAAACTCTGGGAGATGGTGAAGGACAGGGAAGCCTGGCATGCTTTAGTCCATGGGGTCATAAAGAGTCGGACACAACTGAACAAGAAGATCCAGGTAAAGGCTACATGCATGTCTGGGTGAATAAGCCTCCCTAGAATGCATTCTGCTGCAACCCCTGGATAAAATAACCTGCCAAATAACCTCCAACTATGCCTTAGTTTTCTCATTTCATCATCTTAAAATATTTTTTTAAAATATATACAACCTGCCTATCTCTCATGAATATGTGAGGATCGAGGAATGCTGAAGAATTTTATAATTGGTAATGAGCTAGCTAAGTATCACTGGTGACTATTAGAGGAAACTGATACAGACTATAAATGGTGGTGTTGCACAAAATGATTCATTCAGCGAGAGTCCAGTTACTCAGAACCAACAAAGCAAGCAAAAAGAAGTCCTTGAGGAAAAAAAAAAAAAAGAAGAAATCATAAAGCCCATGCATCAACCTCATGTGTTATTATGCCCTCCCTGAGTATCTATTTAAGTTTAAAGATTATTTTATTTGTTTTTTCCCCTACACAATAGATCGTAAATGGAAATTAGTGGGGAGAATGGATTTAAAAAGAAGCACACTGATAGTAACCACCCCACCACCACCAAAAAAAAAGGAAAAGAAAAAGGTGGCTAACAATTAGAAACCAGGGTGGATTAAAAAATGTTGACACAAGAGCTCAAAAAATTTAGTGCATGGGATCATTTAAAATAGAGACAAACAGCACCATGCCCCTCACTAGCCCTGCCCTAAAGGGCTCTGTATTCCAACGGAATACCTTAGTGATCTAAATGATCCTGAATCATGAAGAAAAGGCAGCATTATGTTCAATGCTTTCTGGGGGGACAATGTAATAATAACAACAATATAGGGAAATGATATAAGGAAATATTTTTATTGAACAAGTTTACATCAAACAAATTTGGGTGCTTAAAGAGAAAGTTCAAACATCCCTGAAATGCATGTATACAGAATGCCTGAATAATAATACACCACTGTATAAACCATAGCTGTTGTAAATCTAAACATAAGTTCCGCTGATGTGAAGGAAGTCCACCACAGTATAAGAGTTCAATAAATCTGTGTTGCCTGAGAGACAGAAATTGACACTGTCACTTTCATGGATGAAGGACGGTGTTAGACTGGTCCATCTGCTGGCTGTGGAGAATGTGATAACAACACCACACCTTTAAATCTGTATAATTACTTATTTTTACACATTATGAAGTGCGTTGACATCACCATCTTTGTTGCTCCCTATAGCTCAAAGCTCCAAGTAGGCCCAGCTGCTACCACCCCACTTTACACCTGAGGAGTTGAGGTTCAAAGAAAACGTTCTCAGAATGCCACAATGACCAAGCGGCAAAGTGTAGATTCCAGATACAGGTTTTGTTTTGTTTTTTCAAATTTATGTTATTGCAAATATCACTTTACTTCACTATTTAAAGAAGACTCTTTGCCAAAGCACATTTCTGCAAACAGATTCATATTGAAATTTTAAGTATGGTAATCTATCCATTTATCTATCTACCTACCTATTTATAAAGCAGCAAATTTTTAACATATCTTTTAAAAATATATCTTTTTCTTTTCAAAATGCCCACACACTGGCTAAGTGTCTATAAACAGCTTTAGTTCAGAGTGAGATTTTTATGACTGAATCTTAAACACTTAAGTAAACAGAAAATGCTAAAATGATCTAAGCTAATAAAATCATTACCTCTAAAAACAAAAAGCTCACAATGTACAGATCTCACAAATATTCAGTTGCTATATGAAATGCTGCAGTTATTCCAGTGGTGTATTTTTGCTTTTATTTATTTGTTGTGGACTACTAGGCTTCAGTGCAATTTCAACCCACATACATTGATGACACACACAGAGCTTAAAATGCCATGATTCATCAGGCTGCCACAGTCAGGCAGCTCAGTTATACACCTATCGGATGTGAAGCTGCACTCTGCGTAATGTACATTCACGCTCTTCTGCCCCCACCATGCGTTGCTGTAACGCCAGCAAAGCATATTCATCCACCTCCGACCCACCCTCCCACTCGAAGTAAATAAAAAAAGATCATGTAAAGCACCCTTCCTCAGAAACCATCTTTTTCACATTAACAGTAAAAAAGTCTTACTATGAGTTAGCCCACTTTTATACCATTACCTTTGGTTCTTTGCAGAGAAACCAAAGTACAAAACACAGAGTATTTTGAGATTATTTAACATGTAATTAAACAAACTATAGTTAAGATTTTTTGACATGCCTAAGAACACTAACTCTGGAGTCAAATCGTCCTGAGACAGACAGGGTTTCAAGTTCCAGCTTGACTGTGTGCTGGCGATCTGACCTTAGACAACTTGCTTAAGCCTCAATTTTCTCAACTGTAAAAATGGGACAGAATTAGAACCTGAGGCATGGTGTTATCATGTGGGTTAAATGAGATTATGAATGTAAAGATGTTGGCACAGTCTCTAAAAAATGATAAAGTAAGGTATTATAGCTGTTTTGTCATTAATAATTACTTAATTAGATAATGCTCATTAAATTCAATACTGCACACTGGTCCCTGGTGTTGCAAGGCAAGCTCCCTTGCTCCTCGCCATCAGGCCTCATTCACTGCTGTCAGCTGTGATGAATCTCATGTACAGGTTTGGGATACACAGTGAAGATTAGATGGAGCTCCACTTACTTAAGGCATTAGGTCAGACTGGAGTACAGGAAAGAAACATTTTTATTGAATAAATCTCATCATCTGACTAGCATTCAAAATGTACCTCTGTCCCTGCAATTCAATATAAAACCAACTCCACCTTTTTCTTCTTTGTCTAACAAACATTTACTCACTGTCCACTGTGTCAGGCCCTAGGGCAAGCTTAAGAAAAGAACTAGGAGAAAGTAAGATCTCTGGCTGGTTAATTATTCATAATTTTCTCCTCCTTGTCACTTCATACTCTGACGGAAAGATGTATACATAACAAAGCATAATAAAGACTAGAAAAGATCAGCTACTTTCTTCAAATGCTTTAAAACGTAAGTAATGGGAGAAACCAACATATCCCTTCCTACTTTCATTGCTGAAACTGGGCTATAATACTTTCTTTTTTCACTTAAAAAAAATGCCAGTAATGTTTGGCAAGTGAACCCCAAGAAATGAGGAATGTACACAAAAAATTTAGAAAGCTTTAAGTCTCATTACGAGTAGACATACCCATATTTTTTTAATATCCATTATGTGTGTATGCAACTGAACCTTAGATCCCAAATCTCAATCTCTTGAATTGCTCTGAAGAATACTGGTGCTCATCACAGTCATAAATATTTCCACTGGTCTATGCTTCTATTCTGTTTGATGGATTATGGGCTTGAGTAGTATATTAGGATTTACTTGGCTATAAGTAGTGGCTCAGATGGTGAAGAATCTGCCTGCAATGCAGGACACCCCAGTTCGATCCCTGAGTCAGGAAGATCCCTTGGAGGAGGGCATGGCAACCCACTCTAGTATTCTTGCCTGGAGAATCCCATGGACAGAGGAGCCTGGCAGGCTACAACCACAGGATTGCAAAGAGTCAGACACAACTGAAGCGACTTATCACCACCACATAAGTAAAGAAATACTAACAGTAGCTGAAATGACTAAGAGTTTATTTTTTTTTCTCATGAAATTACTAAGTCTGGGGTTCACAGCTCAGGACTAGAAAGCTGGTTCAAAAGGAACTGTTCACTATCCTCATGGCAGCTCATGGTCACAAAAGAGTTGCTATCCATCAGCTATTTCATCTACATTCTATGTAAGAATAAATTCAAAAGTCTTGTCTTCATGAGGCTTTGTCTTTTTATTTAAGAAGGCATATTCTCCCCAGGGACCTCTACCCACATCTCACAGACAAGAACAGAGCAGAATGTAGCCACTTCATCTAGAAGGGTGTCAGAACATCATGTATTTTAGCTTAGCACAGAGCTATCCCACATAAAATCAGAGCTCTCTTAAAGACAGAATGAAGAGGAGAGGATTCTGGGAGATGGTAGAGTAGGAAGCACCAGGAATCTGTCTCTCCACCTAGAAAACAACTGCACTGGCACAATCGTTTGAAATTCTGGCATCTGTTGAGGGCTTCCAACTTCCAGGGGAAGACTTCCATGGTAAACTGTAGTAAGTTTTGGTTACTTTCAGTCAATTACAACTCTTAGCACAGAAGCAGCTGGCAACCCTCCTACCCCGGGGTATGCACATGCTCCTGAGTAGCTTGCAAGCAGTTCGTAAGAGTTAGGGGAGCAAAAACGATCCTGTCCTCTAAATATTAGGGGGTCTGGGCTCTCATTGTTGCTTCTGATGATGTTAGTATAGACAAAGAAGTAGAAATCATTGTTGCTGCACTTGCCCCCCTCCGTATTATTGCAAGCCCCTCCCCTTCCACCTGAAATGACTTTCCAAGGGGTTTTAAAGGGCCAGAACCTACCCACCACACCTAGACATTAAAGACTAGGACATGGAAAAACTGTAATATATCGGGAAAACAAGAACATAACCATGTACACCTAAAGAAAGGCTCAGAAAAGACCCGAGAAAACCTTAAACTTAGACCTCAGGCTGACCTTGGCACAAAGACAGGCTAACACATTCTAAAAAGCAAAAATGACCAACAAAAACAATACAAGAAAACAGCAAACCTTGAGGAAGAGGATCTGAAACCTTGATTTCCAGAATTGTAACATTATTAGATTCTAATGGCCTGTGTTCACCAAAAAAACCCCCACGAGGCACGCAATACAACAGGAAAACACGATCCATTGAAAGGAAAAAATAAATCAACAGAAACTGTCCTCAGAAAAGATCTAATGGAGATATAATAGACAAAGACTTTAACACACTATCCAAAACTGCTCAAAGAAGTAAAGGAAGATGTGGAGAAAGTCAAGAAAATGATGTGTGAACAAAACGGAAATTTCAAGAGAAAGAAAACCTAAAAGGGAAACCAAAAATAATGTCTAGAGCTGAAAAGTACTATAACTCAAATGAAAAATTCACTAGAGAGATTCAAAGGCAGATTTGCACAGAAGAAAGAATCAGCAAACTTAAAGATAGGACAATGAAAATAATCAAATCTGAGAAGACAAAGAAAAAAATATTGAAGAAAAGTGAAGACAACCTAAGGGGCCTATGGAACACCATCAAGTGGACCAACATGTGCACTGTGGGAGTCCCAGAAGAAGAGAGAATATTTGATGAAATAATGGCTGGAATTCCCACATTGATTAAAGTCATGAATATAACCATTCAAGAAGCTCAAGAAACTCCAAGTAAAATGAAGTCAACAAGACCTACATATTATAATACAACTTTCAAAAGACAAAGACAGAATCCTGAAGGCAGTAAGACATAGATGCTCAGCTCAGTCGCTCAGTCGTGTCCGACTCTTTGCAACCCCATGAATCACAGCACGCCAGGCCTCCCTGTCCATCACCATCTCCCGGAGTTCACTCAGACTCACGTCCATCGAGTCCGTGATGCCATCCAGCCATCCAAGGGGATGTCGTCCCCTTCTCCTCCTGTCCCCAATCCCTCCCACCATCAAAGTCTTTTCCAATGAGTCAACTCTTCGCATGAGGTGGCCAAAGTACTGGAGCTTCAGCTTTAGCATCATTCCTTCCAAAGAAATCCCAGGGTTGATCTCCTGCAGAATGGACTGGTTGGATCTCCTTGCAGTCCAAGGGACTCTCTAGAGTCTTCTCCAATACCACAGTTCAAAAGCATTAATTCTTCAGCGCTCAGCCTTCTTCACAGTCCAACTCTCACATCCACACATGACCACAGGAAAAACCATAGCCTTGACTAGACGGACCTTAGTCGGCAAAGTAATATCTCTGCTTTTGAATATACTATCTAGGTTGGTCCTAACTTTTCTTCAAAGGAGTAAGCGTCTTTTAATTTCATGGCTGCAGTCACTATCTGCAGTGATTTTGGAGCCCCCCAAAAATAAAGTCTGACACTGTTTCCACTGTTTCCCCATCTATTTCCCACGAAGTGATGGGACCGGATGCCATGATCTTCGTTTTCTGAATGTTGAGCTTTAAGCCAACTTTTTCACTTTCTTCTTTCACTTGCATCAAGAGGCTTTTGAGTTCCTCTTCACTTTCTGCAATAAGGGTGGTGTCATCTGCATATCTGAGGTTATTGATATTTCTCCCGGCAATCTTGATTCCAGCTTGTGTTTCTTCCAGTCCAGCGTTTCTCATGATGTACTCTGCATATAAGTTAAATAAGCAGGGTGACAATATACAGCCTTGACGTACTCCTTTTCCTATTTGGAACCAGTTTGTTGTTCCATGTCCAGTTCTAACTGTTGCTTCCTGACCTGCATACAGATTTCTCAAGAGGCAGGTCAGGTGGTCTGGTATTCCCATCTCTTTTGCAAATCATTATATACAAGGGAACTTCAGTAAGATTATCAGCACATTTCTCATCAGAAATTGGGAGGCCAGAAAACAGTAGGCTGATTTACCCAAAGTACTAAAAGGAAAAAACCTGTCAGCCAGGAATCCTATATCTGGCAAAACGATCCTTCAAAAGTGGGAAAAAATTAAGACATTCCTGGATAAACATAAACTAAGGGAGTTCATGATGACTGCTGCTGCTGCTGCTGCTGCTGCTGCTGCTGCTAAGCCACTTCAGTTGTGTCCAACTCTGTGCGACGCCATAGACAGCAGCCCATCAGGCTCCCCCATCCCTGGGATTCTCCAGGGAAGAACACTGGAGTGGGTTGCCATTTCCTTCTCCAATGGATGAAAGTGAAAAGTGAAAGTGAAGTCGCTCAGTCGTGTCCGACTCTTAGTGACCCCATGGACTATAGCCCACCAGGCTCCTCTGCCCATGGGATTTTCCAGGCAAGAGTACTGGAGTGGGTTGCCATTGCCTTCTCCGTCATGATGACTAGGACTGTCTTAAAGCAGAAGTTGAAGAGAGTCCTGCAAAGTGAAATGCAAGGACACCAGACGGTAACTCAAAGTCATATGGAGAAATACGTAGACACATGGGCACATATAAAAGCTAGTATTATTGTAAAAATGGTTTTCAACTGCACTTTTGGTTTCCTACATGATCTAAGAGACTAATAGGATTTAAAGAAAAAAATTATTAGTGTAAAACTGTAACTTTGGTTTGTAACATCAAATCTTGTCTTCTCTATAATTTAAGAGACTGGTGCATTTGAAAGAATTGTCAGTTTATGTTTACAGCACACGGGGCTTAAAGGTGTAAGTCTGTGACATCAGTAACTGAAAGGGGTTGGGAAGGAGCTCCAAAGGAGCAGAGTTTTTGTATGTTATTGAAACTAGGTTGCTATAAATTTAAATTTATATTCAAATGTTATAACTTTAGTATGTTAAATGTAATCCCCATGGTAACCAGAGAGAAAATAGCTATAGAATATACCCAAAAAGAAATGAGAAGGGAATTTAAACATTTTTAAACATTTAAACTATGAAAGAAAAATTCAACTCAACACAAAAGGAGATAGTAATACAAAATACAAGGGACAAAATCTGTAAGTTATATAGGAAACAAATAACAAAATGACAGAAGTCCTTCCTTTATCAATAATTACTTTAAATCTGTTGCACTTTCATAAACGGACAATCTGAAAAAGAAGTTACAGAAACAATTCCATTTGTGATAATATCAAAAAGAATAAAATAGGAATTAATTAAGGAGGTGAAAAAGACTTGCACAATGGGAACTGCAAAACAATGCTGAAAGAAATTAAAGAAGGTATAAATAAATGAAAACACATCCCATATTCATGGATTGGAAGACTTAATATTATTAAACTGTCAATACTACCCAAAGTAATCTACAGATTCAATGAAATTCTTATCAAAATTCCAATGACTTTTTTTTGCAGAAATACAAAAATCATCCTAAAATTTATACCAACTCTCAAGACATGCTGAATAGCCAAAGAATCTTGAAAAAGAACAAAACTGGAGGGACTTACACTTCCTAATTTCAAATTTTACAACAAAGCTACCATAACCAAAGCAGTGTGGTAATGGCATAGAGACAGACATATAGACCAATGGAATGGAATAGAGAGCTCAGAAATAAACCCTCACATATACAGTTAATTATTTTTGACAAGGGTGCCAAGACTACTCACTCTTTCAGTAAAGGGTGCTGGGACAACTGGATATCCAGATGCAAAAGAATGAAGTTGGACTTATCTAACACCATATACAAAAATAAATTAAAGATGAATTAAGAAACCTAAAAGTAAGAACTAAATCAATAAAAAAAATCTTAGATGAAAACACAGGACAAAAACTTTACAACATTGGATTTGGCCTTAATTTCTTGGCTATAATACCAAAAACATAGGCAAATAAATAACAGACAAATTGGATTTTATGAAAATTTTAAAATATTGTGCATCACAAGACACTATCAACAGAGTAAAAAGGCAACTCACAGAATGGGAGAAAATATTCTTAAACCATGTATCTGATGCTTTCATCATTATGCTTTCATCATTAATATCCAGAAATACAGAGAACTCTTATAACTCAACAACAAAAACAACCCAATTCAAAAGTGGGTAAAGGAGGATGCTCAGGGCTGGTGCACTGGATGACCCAGAGGGATGGTATAGGGATAGAGGTGGGAGGGGGGTTCAGGATGGGGAACACATGTACACCCGTGGCAGATTCATGTCAACATGCGGCAAAACCAATACAATATTGTAAAGTAATTAGCCTCCAATCAAAATAAATTTATATTTAAAAAAAAGTTAAAGGATCTGAACAGACATTACTCCAAAGAAGATATACAAATGGCCAAAAAGCACATGAAAAAATGCTCAATTCACTAATCACTGCTGCTGTTGCTGCTAAGTCGCTTCAGTTGTGTCCGACTCTGTGCAACCCCATAGACAGCAGCCCACCAGGCTCCCCCATCCCTGGGATTCTCTAGGCAAGAATACTGGAGTGGGTTGCCATTTCACTAATCACTAGAGCAATCCAAATCAAAACTATAAGGGTGGCTACTATCAAAAACAAAACAAAATGAAACCTAGAAAGCATCAAGTGCTGGTGACTTCCCAGGTGGCAGAGTGGTAACGAATCTGCCTGCCAATGCAGGAAATGCAAGAGATGCAAGTTCGATCCCTGGGTCAAGAAGAGCCCCTGGAGTAGAAAATGGCAACCCACTCCAGTATTCTTGCTTGGAAAATTTCATGGACCACAGGAGCCTGGCAGGCTACAGTCCATGGGGTAACAGAGTCAGACACGACTGACTGACAGCACAGAACAGCAGCATCAAGTGCTGGCAAGGATGTAAAGTCAGAACCCTTGTGCCCTGTTGATGAGAACATAAACTGGTACAGCCACTGAGGAAAAGACTATGGTGGTTTCTGAAAAAATTTAAATAGAACCACCTTATGATCCGACAGCTCTACTTCTGGGTGTATACCCAAAGAACTGAAAGTCAAGGTTTCAAAGAGGTACTTATACACCCATGTTCATAGCATTTTTCACAACAGCTAAAATGTGGAAACAATCAAGTGTCCGTTGAAAACAGGAATGGACAAGCAAGTCGTGTTGTATACATAAAAAGGATTATTATTTAACCTTGAAAAGTAAGGAAATTCTGCAATGTACCACAAGTTGGATGAACATCACTGATGGATGAGGACATTATGCTTACTGAAATGAGCCAATCACAAAAAGACAAATACTATATGCTTCCACTTACATGAAGTACTTAAAGTAGTCAAAATCATAAAGACAGTGTAACGGTGGCTGCCAGGGGCTGGAGGTAGGGGAGAATGGAAAGTTATTGTTTAATGAGTATGGAGTTTCAATTTTGGGGGTTTTTTTAAATAATTTTTTTTTTTTTGGCTGCACTGGGTCTTAGTTACAGCATATGGGATCTAGTTCCCCAACCAGGGATCAAACCTATGTCTCCAGCATTGGACCTTGGAGTCTTAACCACAGGTCCACCAGGGAAGTCCCGAATTTCAGTTTTACAAGATGAAAAGATCTATGGGGATGGATGGTGGCGATGGCTGCACACAGCACAGATTTATTTAATACCACTGAACTGTACACTTACAAAGGGTTGAGATGTTAAATGCTAGGTTATGTATATTTTACCACCAAAAGAAGCAAACAAATAAACAAAACCAAAATAAAGGAACATGGGAATAGATATCGCACAGATAATTAATAGAGTTTGACAGAAGTGGTAGGAGACTGTGGCTTACATTTGTGACTTCACTGGAGGGAACACGTCAAATTATTATTAACAATTAAAACAGCTTTGTATTGCTGGTAATTAATAGTAATAACCACATAACACCTTTAAACTTATTCACATAGCGCTTTTCCCTGAGGATCTCCATGTTTTGTACACATATTTCTCACAAAGTTAAATGATACATTTTCCAGGGAATATTTGTATAAGGTAAAGGAAAGAAACAGAATGTAGAACTACAGTATGAGTCCTTGTACCATGTTACACATGCGACTTCATTTTCTCCTCTCAGAGGAAATTCAAAAAGGTTAGGCAGGCTTTCAATGGTGCTTCATGAGAAATGCAATCTGAGTCTCATAGGTTCACCAAAACAGAATGTGCTCAGACTCTTCATGAACCCCAAATTCACCTCTAATCAAAGAGGTTTTGCAAGCCCTGTCCTTGTGAGTAGTATGTATAGTGAAACTAAAAAAGGTCTCAATATTTAAGTCAATGGAGGGGAGGGAAAAAACAGGGAAGAGGGTGAAAGGTGGAGCTTTGATTACCGTGAAACAGCTCCTGAGGACTTAGAAGAACTAAAAGATGCTCGCTCCTTAGAAGAAAAGCTATGACAAACCTAGACAGCATATTAAAAAGCAGAGACATCACTTTGCCGACAAAGGTCCATATAGTGAAAGCTATGGTTTTTCCAGTAGTCATGTACAGATGTGAGAGTTGGACCATAAGAAAACTAAGCACCGAAGAATTGATGCTTTTGAACTGTGGTGTTGGAGAAGACTCTTGGACTGCAAGGAGATCAAACCAGTCAATCCTAAAGGAAATCAATCGTTGATATTCACTGGAAGGACTGATGCTGAAGCTGAAGCTCCAGTATTTTGGCCACCTGATGCCAAGAGCTGATTCATTAGAAAAGACCCTTATGCTGGGAAAGGTTGAAGGCAGGAGGAGAAGGGACGACAGAGGATGAGATGGTTGGATGGCATCACTGACTCAACGGACATGAGTTTGAGCGAACTCCAGGAGATGGTAAAGGACAGGGAAGCCTGGCGTGCTGCAGTCCATGGGGTTGCAAAGAGTCAGACACAACTGAGCAACTGAACAACAACAACAAAATCATGTCACCAACTATGTACATGGCTCAGCTGTAAAGAATCTGCCTGCCAAGCAGGAGATGCAGGTTCAATCCCTATGTCAGCAAGACCGCCTGGAGAAGGAAATGGCAACCCACTCCAGTATTCCTGCCTGGGAAATCCCATGGACAGAGAGTTGCAGAGTCAGACATGATTTAGCGACTAAAAACAACAATGTATAAAATAGGTAACTAATGAGAAATTATTGTATAGCACAAGTAACTCGCTGGTGTTTGTTCTGCTGTGACCCACATAAAAAGGAAATCCAAAAAAGAGGGGATGTATACATATGTATGGCTGATTCATTTTGCTACACAGCAAAAACTGACACAGCAGTATAAAGCAACTATAGTCCAACTGAAAAAGAAAAAAAGATTTTGCCATTTTTGTAAATGTGAATACTAGTTATATTGCTTTTTATGGTTATTATGAACTGCATATAAAGTAGTAAATGTATTTTACACACTAAAAAAATATATGAACAATAAGGATACACTATATAGTGCAGGGAATAATAGCCATTATCTTGTAACAACTTTTAATGGAATATAATCTGTAAAAATACTGAATCACTATTCTGTACACCTAAAACTAATACTGTGAATCAACTATACTTCAATTTTTTTAAAAAAGGCTTTTTAAAAACCCAGCATGGACAGACTTCATGGTTTACTCACTGTGAGGTTCAGGCATAAAAACTTTTATTAGAGAAGCCATGAATGTATATAGATGTGTTTAATTTTTATCTGATTATCAAATACTCATTTTCTTTTCTAATTGCTAAGTCATTTATTCATTTAGTGAATAACTGTACTGAATTATAGTCTAAATACAGACTCTGGTCAAAATTCTTTTTTTTTTTTTTAATGAGATATAATGAAACCCTGGTGGCTCGGACGGTAAAGCGTCTGCCTGCAATGCAGGAGACCTGGGTTTGATCCCTGGGTTTGATCCCTAGGTTGGAAAGATCCCCCTGAAGAAGGAAATGGCAACTCCCTCCTGTACTCTTGCCTGGAAAATCCCATGGATGGAGGAGCCTGGTAGGCTACAGTCCATGGGGTCGCAAAGAGTCAGACACGACTGAGTGATTTCTCTCAAGACATAAATATTGTCTCAGTTTTAGGTGTACAATATAATGATTTGATTTTGCATATACTACAAAATGATTTCTACTATAAGTCTGGTTAACATACATCACCATATAGTTACAACTTTCTTCTTGTGATGAGAACTTTTATGATCTGTTCTCTTAACTTTCAAATATATAATACAATATTGTTAATCATGGGCTTCCCCTGGTGGCTCAGTGGTAAGGAATTGGCCTGCAATGCAGGAAAGCCACAAGAGACACAGGTTCAATACCTGGGTCAGGAAGATCCCCTGGAGGAAGGCATGGCAACCTATTCTTGCCTAATGAATCCCATGCACAGAGGAGCCTGGCAGGCTACAATCCATGGGGTCACAAAGAGTGGGACATGACTGAAGTGGCAGCCCATACATACACACATTGTTGATCCCAGTCACCAGGACATCTTTAAGTGGAAGTGTATACATTTTGACTGCCTTCACTTCTCTTGCGCACCCCCTGCTCTCTGCCCCTGGCACCATCAATCTATTCTCTATGAGTAAGGTTAAAAAGCCTAACCAAATTTTAAACTATGCTATTTCACATGTTAACAGATTTAAACAATCATCCTTTCCCCTCCCCCCAAATTAAATAAAAATAAATAAAATCATGTCACCTAAGATATGATTCCCTTAAATTCAAATATAAGTGCACAAATGGGAGTACTGTCCCAAGGAAATTAAACTTTCAGAGAACATGTATGCCATATATTCAGGTCAAGAATATATTAAAATTTGGTAGGTATCATATAGCCATTAATTAACATTATAATTGCTTCTGAACATTCAGAGTTTCTGCCTCAATCAGAGCATATTTCTAAAATTTTAACCAGGCTGTAGACTAAAAAAAGTAATATCACAATATTATTACTAAGCAAAATACTAAAACATAATGGAAGCTATTTGCCACTGAGCACATATACAACTCCTATTGTTATTAAGAGAGCTGAGCGCACATGCATTTGGAAGAAAAAAAAGAAATACACTGTAATGCCTCAGATCTATTATAAGTGATGCATTAGCTTCCTAAAACTAAATAAGAAAAGCAGAGACTGGCTAGATTTAGTTTACAAATATGTACATGTTCAATCAATTATTTACTTCATGTTCATTTTAATTTTAAAAATTACCCCAAGTAAAATGGTTGCATCACTGATATATTAGATCATAACACTCTTTACAGGAAAGCAAAGATAAGTTTAGTAAGTTTAATATACTACAGGATCCTTTTCTCGGATCTCGAGAAAACATGTGAGTTGAAATCAAGCATGAGGAGTTCTGGAGTCAGCTTCATAATTACTTATGACCCCACAAGTAGTAAGAGCAGAAATTCTTTAGAAAAAAAAAATGGTTTTAATTCATGATTAATTATGTGGCTGGGTACAAATTCACCACTAGCTATGCAGATCATACAGTCTCAAAAGCAAATAAATATACATTCTCTGTTTTGAGATTTTGGTCTTTCTTTGAAGAAGAATGGGTGTGGTAGTGGTTGGGGAGGGGGCCCTAAAGCTGGAACAGGCTTGGGAAGTTCTTCCAAGACTTTCGTTTTAAGAAAGATAGATAAACAAACCAACATTGGCTCCATTGATTGAGGAATATTTGCCTGGTTGCAATAATGAATACGTTTCTTTTCTGCAGTGTGTGTGTTGAGGAGGTGGACATGACTTTTAATTGTATATTACCAAAATAGGTTTACAACACTTTCTGTTTTAAAACTAATAGAAAAAAATCTTTTTTTAAGTAAAACTTTTCACCCCCGTGGACAAAGACTTGGGCCCTCTAATGGCTTCATACAAGTTGGTTTTTAAAACCTGGAAACTGATTGGGTGACATTTAATCTCCGAGATTAAAATCACTTAGTGAATATTGTATTGTTCCACTGTTCTCACTGTCATTTTGGCATTTGGGGCCTCGCTCTGCTGCTTCTGCTGGCGCACTTACCAGCTAATGAAACCTAGCCCAGGAGCAGCTGCCTGAATCTATGTCACACTGCATCTGGCACCCATCTATCTTCCAGCCATCTAAATTCACCTCTGAAATCATACAAAAGCAGCGCAGAGCTCCCTGCAGCCACACCAACACACCAGTCTTTGTTTCATCAAGGATATAAAGCAATTTCAGACTTTTTTTTTTTTTAATTTGCCACATATTTCAGAGGAGCAGCTTTTGAAAGGAATGGGGAAAAGTTGTTTTTTTTTTTTAATTATGAGAATATCGAGTCTTAAAAATATCCTGTTAAAATTTGCTAGACCATCATTAGTACAGTTTTGGCTGAAATAGTACATTTGAGGGCTTGCCAGGAGAGACACGCTGGTGCCGACTGATCCCAGACAAGGAGGCGAGTCTGCTTAAAATTCTTGAGTTGTCACGGTTATTAAATATGCTGTGCCACGAAACCTTCCAGTACTCAAGGTTTTCTCCATATCAGCTCTGCTAAATTATCAAAAATGCTGGTTTTAGCAGGAAAATTATTTACATGTGCATCCAAGGAACATTATTTTCAAGAACCATTATATGACAGAAAAAGGTTTTATAAATGAGGGGCTATCTCTATATATACATATAGTTAGATATAGATATTTCTTTTAGATGAACTCTTTTTCTAAAAATTTTAATTAGGTTGATCACTCTGTAACAATTGACTCTTCTCTGCCCTGCTGAAGATAATGTCTTTTATAAGGGGACACTGTCTTCTTTAACTGCAACGGCTAAGTCTTGCGCCATTAAGAGAGGAGTATATAACAAACATGTACTATTGTATCTCAAAGGAAAGTCAAGTCATAGACAATGCTTCAAGTAAGCTTAGAAATAGAACTTTATTTCTTAGAAATGAAACTCTAAAAAAGCTTTCTTTTCCTTTGCTCATTCATCAATTTTTATTCACATTTATTATATACATATATAAAATCAGTTTCCCTTTATACAGTGTTTTATCTGTACCTTATATTTTCTTTATATTGTGGTTTGCGTTTGCCATTTCAACTTTTTTTAAGGTGCACAATTCAGTGGCATTAAGTATATTCATATTGTTGTACAACCATCACGATTATCCATTTCCAGGATTTTTTCATCATCCCAAACAGAAATTTCATACCCATTAAATGACCAACCTAGATAGCATATTAAAAAGCAGAGACATTACTTTGCCAACAAAGGTCCATCTAGTCAAGGCTATGGTTTTTCCAGTGCTCATGTATGGATGTGAGAGTTGGACTGTGAAGAAAGCTGAGCGCTGAAGAATTGATGCTTTCAAATCGTGGTGCTGGAGAAGACTCTTGAGAGTCCCTTGGACTGCAAGGAGATCCAACCAGTCCATTCTAAAGGAGATCAGCCTTGGGTGTTCTTTGGAAGGAATGATGCTAAAGCTGAAACTCCAGTACTTTGGTCACCTCATGCAAACAGTTGACTCACTGGAAAAGACTGATGCTGGAAGGGATTAGGGGCAGGAGGAGAAGGGGATGACAGAGGATGAGATGGCTGGATGGCATCACTGACTCGATGGACATGAATTTGAGTGAACTCCGGGAGTTGGTGATGGACAGGGAGGCCTGGCGTGCTGCAATTCATGAGCTCGCAAAGAGTCGGACACGACTGAGTGACTGAACTGAACTGAAACGCAGAATCTCCATTCCTTCTGGCCCTCATCCTCTGACAACCTCTATCCTACATTCTGTCTCCATGAATTTGACTATTTTAGGTAACTTAAGTGGGGGCTTCCCAGGTGGCACAAGTGGTCCAGAACCTGCCTACTAATGCAGGAGAGGTAAGAGATGTGGGTTCAATCCCTGGTTCAGGAAGATCCCTTGAAGGAGGGCACGGTAACCCATTCCAGTTTTCTTGCCTGGAGAATCCCATGGACAGAGGAGCCTTGTGGGCTACAGTCCATAGGGTCGCAAAGAGTCGGAGACGACTGAAGTGACTTTGCACACACGCATAACAGAGGCATATATAAGCACATATATAAGTGCTGCAGTCCATGGGGTTGCAAAGAGTTGCACACAACTGAGTGACTGAACTGAACTGAACTGATATGTAAGCAGAGTCATGTTCTTCTCTGTCTGGATTATTTCACTTAGTGTGTTTTCCAGGTTCACCTACATTGTAACATGTATTTGAATTTCATTTCCTTCTAAGGATGAATAACATCCTATGGTATGTATATACCACATTTTGTTTATCCATTCATCTGCTGATAGACATTTGGGCTGCTTCTACCTTTATGTTAGGCTGAATAATGCTGCTAATGAACACTGGCATGCAAGTATCTGTTTGAGTCCCTGCTTTCAATTGTTTGGGGTATATACACAGAAGTGCAATTGCTGGATCACAGAAGAACTGTACAAAAAAGATCTTCACAACCAAGATAATCATGATGGTGTGATCACTCACCTAGAGCCAGACATCCTGGAATGTGAAGTCAAGTGGGCCTTAGAAAGCATCATTACAAACAAAGGTAGTGGAGGTGATGGAATTCCAGTTGAGCTATTTCAAATCCTGGAAGATGATGCTGTGAAAGTGCTACACTCAATATGCCAGCAAATTTGGAAAACTCAGCAGTGGCCACAGGACTGGAAAAGGTCAGTTTTCATTCCAATTCCAAAGAAAGGCAATGCCAAAGAATGCTCAAACTACCGCACCATTGCACTCATCTCACACCCTAGTAAAGTAATGCTCAAAATTCTCCAAGCCAGGCTTCACCAATACGTGAACCGTGAACTTCCAGATGTTCAAGCTGGTTTTAGAAAAGGCAGAGGAACCAGAGATCAAATTGCCAACATCCGCTGGATCATGGAAAAAGCAAGAGAGTTCCAGAAAAACATCTATTTCTGCTTTATTGACTATGCCAGAGCCTTTGACTGTGTGGATCACAACAAACTGGAAAATTCTGAAAGAGATGGGAATACCAGACCACCTAACCTGCCTCTTGAGAAACCTATATGCAGGGCAGGAAGCAACAGTTACAACTGGACATGGAACAACAGACTGGTTCCAAATAGAAAAAGGAGTCCGTCAAGGCTGTATATTGTCACCCTGCTTATTTAACTTATATACAGAATACATCATGAGAAACGCTGGGCTGGATGAAGCACAAGCTGGAATCAAGATTGCCAGGAGAAATATCAATCACCTCAGATATGCAGATGACACCACCCTTTTGGCAGAAAGTGAAGAGGAACTCAAAAGCCTCTTGATGAAAGTGAAAGAGGAGAGTGAAAAAGGTGGCTTAAAGCTCAACATTCAGAAAATGAAGATCATGGCATCTGGTCCCAAGCACTTCATGGGAAATAGATGGGGAAACAGTGGAAACAGTGTCAGACTTTATTTTGGGGGGGCTCCAAAATCACCACAGATGGTGATTGCAGCCATGAAATTAAAAAACGCTTACTCCTTGGAAGAAAAGTTATGACCAACCTAGATAGCACATTCAAAAGCAGAGACATTACTTTGCCAACAAAGGTCTGTCTAGTCAAGGCTACGGTTTTTCCAGTGGTCATGGATGGATGTGAGATATGTATCTGAGCTCTGAAGAATCGATGCTTTTGAACTGTGGTGTTGGAGAAGTCCAACACTTGAGAGTCCCTTGGACTCTTGAGAGTCCCTTGGACTGCAAGGAGATCCAACCAGTCCATTCTAAAGGAGATCAGTCCTGGGTGTTCTTTGGAAGGACTGATGCTAAAGCTCAAACTCCAATACTTTGGCCACCTCATGCTAAGAGCTGACTCATTGGAAAAGACTCTGATCCTGGGAAGGATTGGGGACAGGAGGGATGAGATGGCTGGATGGCATCACCAACTCGATGGACATGGGTTTGGGTGAACTCTGGGAGTTGGTGATGGACAGGGAGGCCTGGAGTGCTGCAATTCATGGAGTCGCAAAGAGTCGGACAGGACTGAGCGACTGAACTGAACTGAACTGATGGGAATTCTGTAACTTTTTGAGGAGCCAAAAGCGGTCTTTCTAAACAAAATTTTCTAAAAGTTAACTTTGTCCATGAAATGAGCCACAGATTAGTTTGAAGACTAAAATTCTTCTTCTTTGATGTATGGAGGTCAATAGTTTCCTCCACATTCCTAAATGTAATGGTAAATTCTCAGTCCTTATCTTACTTAACCTACAGAGTCGATCAGCTGATCACTGACTCCTACTCCTACTCCAGGAAACATTTTGTTCACCTGGCCTCCAGGATCCAAGAGCCTGTGGTTTTCTTCCTTTCTCACTTGTCATCCTCTCTCTGCTGGTCTCTCCCAATCTCTCTCCCTCTGACTTCTCAAGGGTCCCTTTAGGCTTTTAGGCCCCTGTCTTCTAAAGGTTCAGTCTTTGGACTTCACTAAACTCCTCCCTTGGAGATCTCATCTAGTTTCGTGGTTTTAAATATCACAGAAATGCTGACAACTCCCAAGTTTATATCTCCAGGCTGTTTACTTCTCTGAACTCCAGACGGGAATATCCAACTGCCTATTCAACATCTCCACTCAGATGTCTCAAATTCAACATGCATTTCTCATCTGCCCCCCTTAGGTGCCCCCATTCCTGTATTTCCCCCCACCCATCTCAGTTAATGACACCTCCATTTGCCTAAGTCCTCAGCGCCAAAGCCTTGGAGTCATCATTGCTTCCTCCTTCCTTCATAAAGTACATTTAACCTGGCAGCAAATCCTACTGTCATTGCCTTCAAAATCTAAACACAAATGGATCTTTTCTCGGGACTCTCTTGCTACCACCGCAGTCACATCACTAGTGCTTCCTTCCTGGAGTACTGAAGTAGCTTCTGAAGTTCCCGTCCTTCCTTCTACCTTGTTCTGCTACTGTTTCTTCTCAACACAACGGCCAGAGGGATCCTTTTTTAACCGTTAAGTCAGATCATTTTACTGCTCCACTCAAAGCCTCCAATGCCTCTCCATTTATTCAAAGTAGGACCCAAAGGCTTTGCCACACCTTAAGTGTCGCTACATGGTCCACGCTCTTGTGGTCTAATTTCAGGGCCGAACTACTCTCCCTCTCTCATTCTGTCCTGCAACCCTGGTTTCACTTCCCTGCTAGGCCTGAACGTGCTAGACACCTTTCTACTTCATAGCCTTTTGCACTGACTGTTCCTTCTTCCAGGAACTCTCCTCCTCCATATACCTGATGGTTTTCCCCTCACTTCTTTCAAGACTTTACTCAAGTGACATTGTCTCTTGGTCTTTAAACCTGGTTAAAATTACAAATTGCAATCCATTTCACTTCCGTACTTTCTTTCATATTCTTAGCCCCTAAATACTACTTAATTTTTTTCTTAGCACTTACCACTTCCTAACATATATAATTTCTGTATTGGGTTTATTACCTTCTGACCCAGTTAAACTGTAAGTTCCATGAAAGCAGGAATTCATTCCCCGTACCCCAATTTTGTTCCCTGTTGTATTTCTAGCACTTAGAAGACAAATGAGATAAGGTAGATGCTTGGTAGTTTTTAAATAAATAGTTCAGCAGAGAAATAACCTTCATCTGATGGTGTACTGTCAGTTATGGGTGCTTAATATGATTACATTCATATGTTCAGCCTCTCTCCCTTAAGGCAACTCATCAAACAGTTTTAAAGCATTTTTCATTAGGCAGGCACTGTACTAGCTGCTCATGAAATAAAGATATTCCTTCCCTCATGGAGCCCACAGTCCAATGGAATTCTGAGGACTTCATAATTTTTTAGTTAAACTTTTAATTTTGAGATAACTATATTCCCACATGTGGTTATAAAAACCAATACAGAGAGATATCATGCACCCTTTACTCAGTTTTCCCCAAGGATAGCAGCTTATAAAACCATAGCATAGGGTATCAACATTGATAGAGTCAAGACACAGAACTTTTCCATCACCACACAGATCCCTTCTGTTGCCTTTTAATAGCTACACCACTTCCCTTACCCTCTTCCCCACCTTCCTTAACTCCTGGAAATCAGTAATCTGTTCTCCGTTTTTTATACATGGAATCATATGATATTCAACCTTTCGGGACTGGCTTTTCCACTCAGCGCAACCCATCCAGGTTGTGGCATGTATCATTACTTGGTTCCTTTTTGTTGCTGAGTAGTACTGAATATGGCACCCACTCTAGTACTCTGGCCTGGAGAATCCCATGGATGGAGGAGCCTGGTAGGCTGCAGTCCATGGGGTCACGAAGAGTTGGACAATTACTGAGTGACTTCACTTTCACTTCTCACTTTCATGCATTGGAGAAGGAAATGGCAACTCACTCCAGTGTTCGTGCCTGGAGAATCCCAGGGACGGCGGAGCCTGGTGGGCTGCTGTCTGTGGGGTCGCACAGAGTCGGACACGACTGAAGCGACTTAGCAGCAGCAGCAGCAGCAGTACTGAACATGGCTTCCCTGGTGGCTCAGTAGTAAAGAATCTGCCTGCCAACGCAGTAGATGCAAGAGATGGGTTCGATCCTTGGGTTGGGAAGATCCCCTGGAGAAAGGAATGGAAACTCACTCCAGTATCCTTGCCTGGAAAATTCCATGGACACAGGAGCCTGGCAGGCTACAGCCCAGGGGGTCACAAGGAGTTGGCCATGACTGAGCACAGCACGGCAGCATACAGCAGTGCTGAACACACCGTAGTTAGTTTAGCCATTTACTTATCAATGGATCTGAGTTGTTTCCAGTTTAGTGCTATTACAAATAAAGCTGCTACAAGCATTTGTGTACAGGTTTTTGTACTAACTTAAAAGGTTTCATTTTTCTGGGATAAATGCCCAGGTGTGTAATTGCTGGGTTGTGTGATAGTGGCATGTTTGTTTTTAAAAGACTCTGCCAAGCTGTTTTTCAAAGTGCCTGTAACATTTACATTCCTAACAGCAATGGACTGGTGACCCAGTTCCTTGACATCCTCACCAGCATTTGGTGTTGTCACTATTTTTTATTCTAGCCATTCTGATAGGTATATGCATATCTCACTGACTTAACTGGCATTTCCTTAATCGACTGAGGTTGAACATCTGAAAAAAATGCCTCTTTTGCCCTTTTAAATTGGATTGTTTGTTATTTACTGTTGAATTTTGAGAGTTCTTTATATAGTCTAGATACTAATCCTTCGTCAGATACATTCTTTGCAAGTATTTTCTCAAATCTCTGCATTCTTTTAACATAGTCTTTCACAGAGCAAACTTTAAGATTTTGATGGTCTAATTTATTGCTTATTCCTTTTAAGGATCATGCTTTCTATGTGTAATTCAATTTATTTTGTCATAAATGAGTAAGAATTCGCCAGACTGAGAAATGGGAAAGAACATTCAAGGCTAATGTATCAGTATGGCAATACTGACACTAGTTGGTTTTAAAAATATGAGAACTGGAGAACTCTTTGACAATCCTATACTTAAAATATTCTATGTGTAATCAGAAAGTGCTACACTCTACAGGATGGTGGGAATGAGGAGTAATTGCTTTATGTTTACAATTTGAAATACATGGTGATTGGCTAATACAATTTCTTTAAAAAACAAAAAAAATTACTAACGTCAACCACTTTGAGACAATATACAATTCTAGTACCAGAAACCAGTATGGAACTCAGAATTTTCCTATATAATGTGGTGGCAATTAGATAAAGGTGAGGAGAAGGGCCTCTGCTTTATTTTTAGGATCATTTTTATAGAATGTCCTACCTAAGTGAATTTTCCAGATAATCGATGGAGCCCAACCAAAGACTAAACTCCCAGCCTCTTTTGTAGCTGAGTTGTGGCCATGTGATTACATTCTGGCAAATGGAATCTGAGCTGAAATGAGAGCTGCAGCTTCTGGACTGTGTGCATTGTTCCCCTCACTCTATTTCCCTTCTCCAATGGCTGTTTTCAGAGGGTGTTGAGCCATCCTGGACAAAGGGTAATGCTCACAGCAGAGTGGAGCAGTAAGACAGAAAGTGATGTGGTAACGCTTCTCAGGTACTGTTCTCTAGACCTTTATCCATCACACCTTTGAGTATCGCTAATATTTCAAGAGATGCCATAATATCCCTAGCAAGAAAACAAATTTTAAGTTATAATACATATTATGTAGAACTTTCTGAGAGTAATGCTGTGGTAGGCAGCCTCTAACATGCCCCCCTACTACCACTCATTCTTGCCTCCTGTCCTTGTGATGTTCCCTTCCCCACTGAGTATAGGCTAAGCTAGTGACTCACTGCTAATGATACAGCAAAGTGGTGGGATGTCACTTTCAAGATTGTTTACAAAAAGACTGGCTTCCATCTTGCTCACCCTCTCTTGCTTGACTGTTCTGATGGAAGCTGGATGCCATGTCATGAGCTACTCTAGACAGAGGCCCACAGATCAGGAAACTCCTTCCAACATCCCAGCAGGGACCAAGGCCTCCATTCCAACAGCCCGTGGGGAGCTGGATCCTGCTCACAACCATTTGAGTGAGCTTAGAAGTAGATCCTCTGTCCATCAAGCCTTCAAATGAGGCTACAGCCCTGCCTGACACTGAGGGACTCTGAGGCAGAGGCACTCAAACAGGCTGCACCCAGATTTCTCACAGAAACTAAGATGATAAATGTGTGTTGTTTTAAGCTGTTGATTCTGGGGGCAGTTTGTTATGCAGCTGTTGGTAACTAATACAGCTGCTGAAAGCAAAGATCAACAATAAGAGAACATAATTTCAAAACGTCACACGTAAATTTCATTTCATAGTTTTGCTTTTAGACATACCAGAAATCTGAATGTAGTGCTTCTGTGAAAATGAAAGAAATAAATAATTTCATTTATAGCTATATAATTTGTATGGGCTTTCCTGGTGGCTCAGATGGTAAAGAACATGCCTACAACGTGGGAGATCCAGGATGGATCTCTGGGTCAGAAAGATCCCCTGGAGAAGGAAATGGCAACCCACTCCAGTATTCTTGCCTGGTGAATTCCATGGACAGAAGAGCCTGGCGGGCTACAGTTCATGGAGTCACAAAGAGCTGGACATGACTGAGCAACTAGCATTCACTCACTCACTCATGCAATTCGGACATTAACAGATCAGTCTTTGAAGATGACCAAATAATTAATTTTATTAAATCTTTTAGGACTAATGATCTATATCACATACCATAATGACTTCTTACTCTTTTCTACTAAAATAAAATAGTACCTTGATTATAACATAATTTAGGATTGAATTCTAATTGTAACATTTATAAAATATTATAAAATTTATAACAGATACTGATACTAATAAGCAAACTTATAAATATTCCGATTTGGAAATATTTCAAGTACTACTAATTTGAATATTCATATCCTGGTAATTCTACCTCCTAAGTAAACTCTCTCTTACATGGACAGTAATCAATTTCTTTTCTCCAGATTCATTTAAAGAAAAAAACTTACATACAGCAGATAATTTTATTAAGACAGAACCCGCATACCCTACAACCCACCCAAACAAAACGTCTAATTCAATGGCATTTAGTTTATTCAGAATTGCACAACTATTTTTTGCACTTGGTGTTTTAAGAGAACAGGATGGAAAGAAAGCGGGAAGAAAGGCTGAAGTCCCGCTTTAACATTAACCTGCAGGCATTTTTCCAAAGCTTATTCCCCTTCAGAACACCTGACTAAAATCCCTAGATTCCTTTTTAGTCTACCACCTTCTTGGGGAACCTGGAAGGTAAGTGCCACTTCTTTGCCTTGCTGGTCACCGTATCAATACCAGGACCAGTGCCAGGCCTGGCTTATTCCAGGTGGTAAACAACTTGGCTGAATGGCTGGAGCTCACACTCAGCATCTTATGCAATGTGACCCAACAACTAAGGGTTCACTTTTGTCAGACTCTGTGGAGTTACAAAACCATTGGAACATGCAATCTTTGTCTTTAGTCTCCTGGGATTAATTGATCCTTTTCTGAGGACTTCTACCATCTGGTATTTCTCAATTCTGCACTAAATGTAAATGCAAGAATTCATTTAATTTAATTTAACAAATAATGAGTGCCCACTGATAGAAAGCCATCTTACTGGAAATTTTACAGATTTCACAATACTGATTTTTAAAAACACTATGTGCCAAATAAACCTTAGTAAGAAAAGCTAGGTTCTAGCAAGGACATGGCTTCTTTGTTTGTTTTAACGTAAAGAAGAAATAATCAAGAACTGCCTCACCCAGGAGGAGACACCTAAGTATAAGAAGAAGAAAGAGGGAAAGCCAAAGTAGAGAACTTAAACTCAGAACAAGGAAACACTCATTAAAACAAAAGGAAAAACAGTGCAGATGGTCATTTTATCTCTTTTGTAATTTATAATGGATTTAGACTTCTCCCACTATAACAATAGATCTTAGAATTCAAATTTGCTTGGTGTTTATTTCCCACTTTTCAAAAAAAATAAATACAGCTCCAAACAAACAAAAACAAACCCTCTTACCAGAGAGTTAAAAAGAGAGAAAATTATAGTAAATAGTTACAGCTATAGCACATTCTATTTATTTTGAACTATAAAACTCCGCTGATGCACAGCTGTCAAATACAACAAACTCAAAGAATGTAGGAGGACATGTATATAGGAAACAAGAGTACAAACAATTCTCAACAATAATGGGTGTAACTATTACTCTGTCACACTTAATCCCTGGGATTCACAGCATTTAAAGAATTCCTAAGAGCTGAAACTGTACAACAGGCCGGAAGAACGATACTCCTGTCCTTAAAACTGGCTCTTCTCTGGGCCAGTAAAAAGTTTCCTTCTAATTCTGAGCATTGCACCCTATCTAATCAAACCATCAAAATTCCCTCAGGAAGGGAATTCTTTAAAAGTTTTCCCTATCAGTCTGTTAACAACACATCTTTTGCCTGGGGTGAAAATTCATACTTCAGAAGGAAGATTATCAAAAACAGAAATAAAATATCCTGGAGAAACAGGTGGACAAGCATATTATAAGCTGAGATGATTAAGCAAAGCTAAATATTAGAATTTGATATTGAATTTCACCTATGAGCCTAAAATCTTAGTCTTGGTGACTTTACCATTGTATAACCTTCCTCCACCCCACCGGCACCTTAAGAAACTTTTTAAAAACACTGTTAGAATGTAGCAGAACTGACTGGTTTGGTTTTAAGTATTGCTTCCCCTATCTGAGAGGCTCATAAGCAGTGAGGTGTTTCAAAAGATGAAGAGCAAAAGGAAACCAAAGGAGGGGGCTGGATTATGTCATTTGATACTACGGTTTTATAAGCAAAAGAGAAAATCTGTATAAATCCATGAATAAAACTATCAGGTAGTGAATAGTCAAGAAAGAATATAAATTAACCAAATACCTAGTGATTAAGAAAATTTTACTTGATTTTATTTTTTCCTTTGGGCTTGCATTTAGTAGTTGCTGAAGAGTACAATTAAGTGATTTATTATCTTATGCTCTGGATAAAATTAAATATTTAAGATCATTTTCCTAAGGACAAAATTAGTTCTTACACATTTTTACCTTGCTTTACCTTTTGTTTCATCAAAATTCTGTCACTAAGTAACACTACAAATAGTGGTGCAGACTATTTATCAATGGATTTGAAAACTGAAGTGAAAGTGAAAGTGTCAGTTGCTCAGTGCTGTCTGACTCAGCACTACCCTATGGACTGTAGCCCACCAGGTTCCTCTGTCCATTGAATTCTCCAGGCAAGTATGCTGGAGTGGATAGCCATTCTCACTTCCAGCGATCTTCCTGACTCAAGGATGAAACCCGGGTCTCTTACATTGCAGGAAGATTCTTTACTGCCTGAACCACCAAGGAAGATAACTGAAGCAATCAACTATTAAAAATTGTGCATCATTTGCTATGCTGGTGACTTCACTTCGATACACTTTTATTTCTTTTGGCAGATATTTGTTAATCTATAGTACTGAATAACACCTCACAGCAAATGTGTACTATGAAAGAATGTTTCTTACAAATGAGTCTACAAATGTCCAATGTGCATTTTTCAACTTTAACTAAATCTTCCTGGAACTTTTATTATTGCTCAAACCTTTCATCACCCACTTTATACACTTTTTCGTTCAAAACTGAAGACAAAATACAGAAAGTGACATAGAAATTGTGGAGGTTCCCCTAAGTATAACTAATTATCTTTCAAAGTAATGTTTCTGAAGTAAATACAAAGATCATAACCAAACTTGTAACTGACAAGTAAGTCATTCATTTTACTTCTACATAAGCTGCATGCCACAAAATAAAATCGCTTTGTTTTAAACAGTCAATTGTTATCTAAAGAGGTGTTTTTTTTTTTTCCTTAGTGTTAAATGGAGAAAAGTCTTTCCTATTTACCACTTTCAGTGCTTTTTATGGACATCTAATTTTCCATCTGGGATCTTTTTCCTTCAGCCTGAAAAATTTCCCATTACATTTCTCGGTGTGCAGGTCTGCTGGCCATGAATTCAGTCACCTTTTGTTGGTTTAAAGGTATTTAGTCTTCATTTCTGAAGAATTTTTCACCTAGTATATAATTTTATATTGGTTGCTTTTTCCTTCAGCAGCTTAAAGATGTTTCTGTCTTTTGCTTGTATAGTTACTGATGAGGAGTTTGTGATACTTAAGAAAATTTTACTGTGTATATATGACTCTTTTCTGGTATCTTTTAAGATTTTTATTATTATCATGGGTTTTCAGCAATTTGGTTATGATGTAGCTTGGTGTGGTTTTCCCTGTGTTTACTCTGCTTCAGGTTCATTTAGTTTATTGAGTCTGTAGGTTTCATTTTCACCAAAGTTGGTTATTTTTGTCCTGTATTTTGTCTATTTTCCCTTTACCCTTAAAACTTCAATTAAATGTTTTGTTGTTGTTGTTCAGCTGCAAAGTTGTGTCTGCCTATTTGCGACCCCATGGACTGCAGCAAGCCAGGCTTCCCTGTTCTTCACCATCTCCTAGAGTGTGCTCAAACTCATGTCCATTGTGTCAGTGATGCCATCCAACCATCTCATCCTCTGCCACCCCCTTCTCCTAGATACACTCTGCTCTTACATTCCCCTGCCAAAACTGGCTCATTTTATAAGGGAGCCTAGTGTAACAGTTAAGAGCACAGCATCTAACCGGGTTGCTGCTGCTACTGCTGGTAAGTCACTTCAGTCATGTCCGACTCTGTGCAACCCCACAGAGGGCAGCCCACCAGGCTCCTCTGTCCCTGGGATTCTCCAGGCAAGAACACTGGAGTGGGCTGCCATTTCCTTCTCCAATGCACGAAAGAGAAAAGTGAAAGTGAAGTCACTGAGTCGTGTCCAACTCTCAGCAACCCCATGGACTGCAGCCCACCAGGCTCCTCCATCCATGGGATTTTCCAGGCAAGAGTACTGGAGTGGGGTGCCATTGCCTTCTCTGATCTAACCAGGTTGCCTGGGTCCAAATTCTGGTTATTATTCTTACCAGTTTTGTAGCCTTAGACAAGGTGTCTCAGTTTCCTCATCAGTTAAGCAGATTCAATAGTATTTCCCTTATAATGTGGTTACCAGGGCATTTGACCTTCTCAACAACCCTCTGAAGGAGATACTTTTAAAAACTTTTTAGAATAGTACCTGATACAAAGGAAGATCTACAGAGCGCCACCACCACCATCAGTGCTACTACTAATAGCACCAAACATTATCATAGCCGTTGGACACAAGTAAGACACAGCCCCTTTCTCTGAGGAGTTAACACCCCAGCAAAGGGCACACCATCAGAAGCAACACAGTAATATATCAGAAGTTAAATAATCATTGTAAGAAAACATTTCAGTTCAGTTCAGTTCAGTTCAGTCACTCAGTCATGTCTGACTCCTTGCGACCCCATGAATCGCAGCATGCCAGGCCTCCCTGTCCATCACCAACTCCCAGAGTTCACTCAGACTCACGTCCATCGAGTCCGTGATGCCATCCAGCCATCTCATCGTCTGTTGTTCCCTTCTCCTCCTGCCGCCAATCCCTCCCAGCATCAGAGTCTCTTCCAATGAGTCAACTCTTTGCATGAGGTGGCCGAAGTACTGGAGTTTCAGCTTCAGCATCATTCCCTCCAAAGAAATCCCAGGGCTGATCTCCTTCAGAATGGACTGGTTGGATCTCCGTGCAGTCCAAGGGACTCTCAAGAGTCTT
Organism: Budorcas taxicolor; assembly: GCF_023091745.1. Taxonomy (NCBI): domain Eukaryota; kingdom Metazoa; phylum Chordata; class Mammalia; order Artiodactyla; family Bovidae; genus Budorcas; species Budorcas taxicolor. The sequence continues at coordinate 122,579,127 of NC_068920.1, forward strand.
CTCCAAGACCACAGTTCAAAAGCATCAATTCTTCAGCGCTCAGCCTTCTTCACACTCCAACTCTCAAGAAAACATTTACTAAGCACTAATTACCTGTCACTTAATCCTCCCTGGTGGTCCAGTGGTTAAGACTCCACATTTCCACTGACGGGGGGCACAGGTTTGATCCCTGTGTGGGGAACTAAGATCTCACGTGCTGTGCTGCACGGCCAAAAATTTTTTTAGAAAGGATCCTCATAGCAACTCTATGAGTGAGTGACTGTATGCTCAGTTATGTCCAACTCTTCACAACTCCACAGACTGTAGCCCACCAGTGTCCTCTGTCCATGGAATCTTCCAGGCAAGAATACTGGAGCAGGTTACCAATTCATCCTCCAGAGGATCTTCCTGACCCAGGGATCAAACTGGCATCTTTTCCGTCTCCTGCATTGGCAGGAAGATTCTATACCGCTGCGCCACCTGGGAAACTCCATGAGTTACTCACTATTATTATGTACCTTTACAAGAAAGAGAACTGAGTACTCGAAGGTTTATGTGATCACTCAAGGTCAGGCAGCTGCTGTACAGCTGGGATCTGAACTCAGGGAGTCTGACTCCAAGCAATAGAGATTTACTGGCCCACACAGTCTAGTGGTTAAAAAGCATAATCTCCGGAGTCACAGAAAAAAACGCTATTAATCCCACCTAGTGGGGCTGAGGAAGAGATAATATTCAGGTTGTGCTTAAAGGGTGAACACAATTTCACATGGGAGAAACAAGGAGATCAGAGGAGCTGAAGCCAGAAGTCAGTCAGGGTCATTTTTGGCACAGTCTTTGTGGGAGAGAATATTTTATCCTACAGAGTGATATTTCCCAAACTTGTTCAAATCAGGCCCACAATTATCAAGACAGTGATATCTGTGGAGCAAACTGACATGAATGGATGCCCTTACTGGTTGCTGGATGAGTTCACTGGGGACTGGGGCTTGCCAGGACCACTCCCACACCACCAAGAGCTCAGAGCATTGCATAGGGAGTGTGAGGAAGAGCTGGGGTGTGGTCAAGACGATAAGAGGATGGAGAGATACGCCATAACGGGAAAGCCAGAGGCTGGGGCAAGTTAGCAAGTTTAACTCAGGATATGCTGAGTCAGGGGCCTGCAAGACGCCAAGAAGAACACTTCGTAATACTTTCTTGAGATCAGGAGCAAGGTCCTACCCAGTATCTCCTTTTCTCACCTTAATTAATTATTACCCTTGGTGCAGATTTCAGACCCTGTGTCCAACGTCTTTTGGATGTATGGAAAAGAACGCTACTGAATACGTATGGAGAAATGTGTCTGTGAGTTTGGGAAGAAAGTAGAGGGTTGGAAGAAGGAGTTGGAGTGAAAGTTTTTAGAGAAGGTGCCAAGTTCTGCTTCTGGTGTACACTTACAATAAGAGCATAGCCTATAAACAGTTTTTAAAGTTAAGGAAATAGGGAGCAGCCAAACAATTAGATTTACTAGGTATCAGGGAAGGTAGAATACAATTGTGCAACACTGGAATTTGACCAGGCTGTTAGAGTCAAGCAGTTAAATGGAAAAGGTGCTTCTGATTGCCTGGAATGTCAAAATGTCTGTTTCCCTATTAAATAAAATAAAACCTCTAATCACCCTGATTTTCAGTTCCCCTTTTCCTTAATTCTAAAAGTAATTAATCACACTCGGGTACAGGGTACAACTGAAGGAGAGAAAAGATAGTAACCCCAAAAAATATGTATATGGGAAAAATCTTTTAATTAATGATTATGAAATAGTTTAATACATGTATTTACAACAGTAGTTCTGTAAAAAGAAACCATGCAGAGAATATACCAACATTTAGTTTATGTTTTCACAAGTATATGCTGACTGCCTCATAATTAAGTACACAGAGCTCAAAACAGCCAACACAACAGAGAGCTTACACTGTTAACCATTATAGAAGTGGTTGAGAGATATTTGCTAATGACTACCATAAAAGGAATGGATGACTAAGAACAGAGAGGATGTGTGACTAAAAAGTCCCACTACAGTTCTTTGAAAATTCCCTGAATAACTAGGCATGCCAAATGTGGTCTGTCATAAAATTATTGCTAGACTCCATAGTTAGGCAACAAATAAAAGATAAAGCCTTTGTATAAATCATTCAACTGCAAAGTGCTGAAACAACAAGCTCATCAATAAGCGAAAGTGTTAATCAAATTAAAACATGACCCTGAGTTCAAATGCTGCTGGGCCAGACTGGGCCAACTCCACAGATCAGTCATTCAGTTTCTAGGGTGCTGGACCATGGTATAGTCACCAGGCACTTCGAGCTGCTGCTGTTCTTCCTGGAACCTGAAAATGTATAGGATGTTTCTCACAGACCCTGAACACTAGAAAAATCCAAATCAGCACATCAGAGCCTGTCTTTGGTAAATCAATCTTTTCACCCCAAGGTTTACCACAGCAATACCTATACTCTAAAAGAAAATTCCAGTACACATTTGGAAATGCATCGTATTTCTTTCATTTACACAACTGTCTCTGAATTTGCTAACTGACGCACTGGATTTTCTGAAAGTATGTTACCTTTTCCCCAAAAATAACTCTAAATTGCAATAATAATGGTAATAGTTACTGTTGTTTTGCAAACTGTGTCACTTAAATCTTTAAACTCATGAGATAGGTATTACATCATTTGTCAGATGGGGATGCACGCTTGAAGTCACATCATTTAAAATCAGATTGAAGCTCAAGTTTGGCTGACTCCAAAACCCTTCTTTGCTTCACTACTCCTCATTGTTTCTTGATATTTTCTGTGTGTTACTGGCACTCGTGGGAGAAAATACATTAAGCAAGTACTGACTCAAATGGGGAAACAGTTTTGAATGACTGCAGGAATGTCTCATAACACACAGCAGTGGTTTTTCATGCTACGTGACTGAGGGTATTTGTATTTTTCTTTTGTGTTTTATATCTTTGGCTTTCCTTGTTTCTGGACCTCTAAACATATTTTAACACTAAATCAGATTTCAATAACAAATAGATTTTTAGGAAGATGTACATCTTTACCAGGTATGAATCTTGCATCTTTAAGGATCTGTGTTCAATGTACATAATAAAAAAAGAAGCAAAAAAAAGAAAGCAATTCTTTACTCCTCTATATAGCTGTTTTTTATTCAATATAATTCACTCTAAAATGAAGGATATAGCTTATTGGGATTTTAATATTTCCTCTTCCTGTGGGCTTCCCTGGTAACTCAGTTGGTAAAGAATCTGCCTGCCAATGCAGGACCCGCTGGTTCAATTCCTGGGTCAGGAAGTTCCGGAGCAGGGATAAGCTACTCATACCAGTATTCTTGGGCTTCCCTGGTGACTCAGCTGGTAAAGAATCTGCTTGCAATGCAGGAGACTTGGGTTGGATCCCTGGGCTGGGAAGATCCCCTGCAGGAGGGCATGGCAACCCACTCCAGTGTTCTTGCCTGGAGAATCCCCAAAGACAGAGGAGCCTGGCGGGCTTCAGTCCATGGGGTCGCAAAGAGTCAGACACGACTGAGCGACTAAGCAAATGGCACAGCACAGTGACTGATGTACAATAAGAAATAACTAATTTAATAAAAAGAAATTTTCATTTTCTGAAACAAAGTTGCACAGTGAAATTCTGTTCCTCAGAAAGAATGTAGAACGCAGTATTACTGAAAATGTCAAACACCACGATGACAGAGGACATCTGTTGCTTTGCTGCATCTGTCCCTCTTCTTCCATAACAGAACCCCACGTTTCTTTGAGAACCACTCCTCCCTTTCTCCTCAATCCAGTTGATTCTACTACCAATAGAGGGGAAGGGCACATGACCTATAGCCGGCCAGTCAAAGCATTTCACCCCTCTTGACTGGTTCATAGATACATACGTGTCCCCAAAGAGGCCAATGAGATTCAATCCAAGACTTCTACACAAACAACTGGTAAGGAAGTGCCTTCTTTCTGCCAAGGATGCTAAAAAGGTAAGACGGTCACTTCTGGCTGTCATTACTACCACATGGGGACAATATACCTAAGAATGATGCTACCATGGGGGGCAGGGGTGGGGGAGAGGAATGAAGGAAAGCAAGAAAAGATTACATATTCCTGACACTATTATTTTAGCAGAAGCAGATTCAGGATGAGGTTGATCTTACCAGTCCATCTTTGTTATGTGCTCTTACTCAGCTGCAGGCCACCCATCTCCTCTGGACTACCTGTTTCTAGCTTTCCTGGCAATTCTCTGAGCATCTCATACCATTTCTGGCTTACGAAGAACAGGGTCAATTTCTGTTTTTGCAACCAAGAACTTTAGCTAGTCCAGTGAGCAAACAGTTTTGTGGTCTTAAGAGTAGAGAAGTCCTGTACAGAAAGATACATCTGACTATAGAACAAGCTAAAAGTAGTAATAAAATAAGAAAAAATTACAGGAAAAATAAGTTTGTAAACATGCAATATTTAACTATTCAAATTAACGAGAAGAAAAGAAATGAAGGTTTAGAAAACAGATACTAGCCTCCCAAAACAAATCCTGTACCATTTCTATATTGTTCAATATTGAAACCTTAGTATACCTTGGCATGTAGTAAGCACTCACTTTTTTTTAAATAAGTGAATCAGTTAGGAAAGAAGCAACTGAGTGTAATAAAACAGACATTCTCATGCACTACTAGTAGGAGCACACACTGGTACAGACGTTGGAGAGCAAATCAGCAATACTATCCTGTGTTTTAATATGCTCCTAGACTGAGCAAGCCCATACCTACGAATTTATCTCCCTGAGAAAAATGGTGCGCAAAGGTGTAAGTATAAGTGTTGTTCCCAGCAGCACACTACTTCCAAGAGAACAAACGAAAAACCGTACAAATGTCTGTCTGGAAATCATGAAATGGCAACCCACTCCAGTATTCTTGCCTGGAGAATCCCAGGGATGGGGGAGCCTGGCGGGCTGCCGTCTATGGGGTCGCACAGAGTCGGACACGACTGAAGCGACTTGGCAGCAGCAGCACACATTCACATTGGAATACTATGCTGCTATTTAAAAATATAATCTATATTGACATGGAAAGAACTCCATGACTGAAAATAACAAAAAGCAAAACAGTATTTCTAGTATGGCTTTATCTAATGAAGCTATTTATCTCTTTATATCTCCCGGGGGGAGGGATTAGAAGCTTATTCATTAAAATGGTGCCAATAGATTCTGAATGGAGGGATTTTAGTCAGAGGGGGTATACTGTTATAGTTTGGATTGCTTGAACAAGTATCTAATCTCTTTATAAACATACAGAATAATAAAAACAATATACACATTCATATATACAGACAGTGCAATTTCCAAAGGAATTAAATTTAATATGAAGTCACATAAGACATGACAGAATCTTAATCTTTTCATTATGGCAATGTAAACCAAACATTTACCAAATTAGCCTTATAGGGAATAAAATCCCCTTTTTCATTCCAGAGGTGTAAAACCCCAGGGAAAAAATGGAGGCTAGAGCAAACATCCAGGTAAAGCATCCCAAGAATTGAAACTGTTTTATCTTGTAAATAATGCTCTTCTGAATTAAAATGAGCTGACTCATTTGAAAAGACCCTGATGTTGGGAAAGATTGAAGGCAGGAGGAGAAGGGGACGACAGAGGATGAGATGGCTGGATGGCATCATTGACTCAATGGACATGAGTTTGGGTGAACTCCGGGAGTTGGTGATGGACAGGGAGGCCTGGCGTGCTGCGGTCCATGGGGTCGCAAAGAGTCGGACATGACTGAGTGACTGAACTGAACTGATGGCATTTATAATTCAACTTATTATGTTTCTGACTTTTTTTAAAAAGTAGTGAATAATTTTCTTCCTTTGAGGTGCTTTAACACTCCACATTAACTAAATGTTATTCATAAAGTTGTTTCAAAGAGCTCAGAGGTTTGAAAGTGAAAGTCACTCAGTCATGTCCGACTCTTTGTGATCCCATGGACTATAGAGTCTATGGAATTCTCCAGGCCAGAATACTGGAGTGGGTAGCCTTTCCCTTCTCCAGGGGATCTTCCCAACCCAGAGGCTTAATCTAGTTATTTATTTTCTGAGCCAAAACATGGTGTTATTTTTCTCAGATAGATAATTTCTGAAAGTGGGTATGTTTATCAGTTGCAGGTTTTATTGTGGAAAATTCAAAAGAGAGTAATGAGTTTATGCCAGTAATTACTACAAATTTGAAAGAGACCATTACAAAATTCAACTACATGAAAAACCTAGTACTAAGAAATGCTCTAATCTTAGATGTACATTTCTCCCTCCACTCTATCAAAATGAAGCTTCTTTCTTTTTACTTCTTTATCATCTACTTTTAGTCATTCTTTAATTTCATTAACACATCATTAGACATCATTTCATTGTTCCTTTTCAACAGGGAAGGTCTTTTAAAATGTCTCTCCAATTTTTTAAAAAATCATAAGGCCTAAAATCCATCCAACTCATCATATTATTTCACATAAAAAAGTGTGCCTTTGAATCACTATTTAGTACACCTGAAAAATAATATAACATTGTAAATCAACTATACTTCAACGTAAAAAACAGAAGAAAAAAGTCTGTCTTTAACACACAGCGCTGCTGGTTTTGATAGAGACAGTCTAGAAAATCTACATTTCTAGAAATCCAGTACATCCCAACATAGCTGCCGTTTATCTTAGTGCAAAGACCATGATTTTGAGTGTTGATTGGTGTCCAGACGGTCTTGGACTTCAATGGTTCAACTTAACAATTTTTCAGTTTTATGATGGTATGAGAGGAATATACCTTCAGTAGAAACCAGACTTCGAATTTTGAATTTGGACCTTTTCCTGGGCTAGTGATATGCTCTTTCGCGATACTGGGCAGGGGTAGCCAGAGCTCCCAGATAGTCATGTGATCACAAGGGGAAACCATCTATACAACTACCCTGGACCCTGTAACCATTTTGTGATTTTCATGTAAGTACAGTATTCACTAAATTACAGAAGACACTCAACCCTTTATTATAAAAGAGACTTTTTGTAAAATGATTTTGCCCATCTGTGGGCTAATGGAAGTGCTCTGAGCACATCTAAGACAGGCTCACGTATGTTAGGCGTATTAAATGCATTATTCGATTTATGATATTTTCAACTTATAATGGTTTTATCAGGATGTAACCTGACTGTTAGTCAAGGATGTATTTGTTTAATTTTGAGATTTGAGAGAGACCCTTTTGTGGCAGGTTTGAGTATTTACAAGTCATAAATACAGCCCCCAGTTTTGGTAGCAGACATCTGAACTTTGCCAGCAGCTTTTTCATCTCCTGGCCACAGTCTAAGATCTAATAAAAAGTCTGACTTTGTGATGTAAGTTCTAGCCTAACTTTGAATCACACTTATGAATCAGCACATGCCACTGTTATTACAACTCACAGTAATAATTTCTAACAGCACTGGGTGCTTTCCATGGATTGACTTATTTACCAGCCCTCCCAATAAACCTATGAGGTAGATATTATTTTCATGCTGACTTTATAGATGAGAAATCAGAGGAGAAGAGAGATTAAGCAATGTGACCAAAGTCGCACACACTGTGAGTGACAGCAACATCGTGTGAACCCAGGTCTGAACCAGGGCCCATAACCATTGTATTATACGCTCTCAAGATGATTTTGGATAAGCAAGAAATAAAAAAATATAGTAGTGTGAGTTACATTATCATATGTAATTTCTGCAAATTCAACTACATGCTCAATTAAAAAAAAGAAAACTGGAAAATAACAATTTAGGTAGAATAGGACAATTCCCTCTGTTCTACTCATTGTATGCCCAGGGCAGAGATGAAAAACTAATTCTTTTATACCCATAATCCATTTTAGTACTTAAGTATTCCTGCTTAATGACCCAAATACTCCTCCTTAATGAGAATATTTGAGTGTGGTTTTGGTACAGAGACATTTTTTATATAATTTTGTTTATATACAAGTCAACTATTTTATCTGGTGCTCAGTGGAATAAACAGTGGTAATTCCACTGCTCCTAGGGAAAACTGGCTCTCTGGGGAGATAGATTGGCAGTCCCACTGCACACCTTCCTAAAGGATTTACATGAACAATTTTGACCAAATGCATTTTTTGCCTTACATACTAACTCTAAAACATACCTTCCGTCTTAGATGCAACTCCATGCTATGTATCAGCACTGCATGTGTTACTTCAATAACCATGAATGATAGAGGCCAGATAATTACAGAATGCAATTCACGCTCATCTGAGCCATTACTGTGGCTTTGCAGTCTCTCATATTCCTCAGAGCATCTGTTCAGCTTCTTCCCTACTCTGCACAAAATCTCAAATAGATCCACACCCCACTCATACAGTAGCTGACAACAACATTTATTTTATAAGAAGATGAGGGCCATTCGGCATCAATTCCCTCCATTTACTCTATGTTTACCACAAAACTCTGTATCCTCATCCAGCCCCTCCTGCTACAATTTGGAGTCTAGTCTCACCCTTTTACTGAAACTGCTCTCAAAAGTCACTGATAACTTAGTTGCCAAATCCAATTACGTCTCAGTCTTCAAACTCTTGCTGTATGACTGATTCTTAACCCTGGCTACAAATTAGAACTATGAAGGAAATACTGATGCCAGGGCCCCACATGAAGAATCTAATTTAGTTGGTCTTGGGTTGGCAGAGGGCTGGGTACTCACTTAGAGCTCCACAGGTGATTCTACAGGATGAAGAACCACAGTCTACAGTACTATCTCCATTCAGTAACTTGCCCCTTCTATTTGAAACTCTTGGCTACCACAATATCACATTTGCTGGGTATTTCTATTTGCTCCTAGTGTTTTTTCTTCAATATCCTTGACTGGAGGCTCTTTCTCTGATTACATTTGCTCTGCCAATTGTTCCTTTTCCTCTAGACCCTTAATTTAAGATTTCTAACAATCCCAAATCTCAAATCTCCAGATCTAATCTTGAACTCAAGCCTCAGCTCCAGACCCACACCTCACATAGACACTGTCCCTCTGAATTCAGACTCTACATGTCCAAAATCCTATCATTGTGCTGTCTCGCTCTCCATTCCCCACAGTAGCTGTTTCAAACATTCTGCATTCCACCCCTCATTCGAACTCTTCATTCCACTACATCTCTCCTTATTTATAGCAGAAAACCTCACTCCTAGTTCACAGAGCAAACAGAAGCCTTTACAATCTCCTAACTTTCCCACTCCGAGAAAGTCACAGAGACATGCACTCTTTCTCGGCACCCCAACACCTCTGGGACTCTTGTTCTCAGTCACCCTGGAGTCCAGGACTTAGCAATTATTTCCTTTTCCCTCTTCTGGATCCTTCCCATCAGCATCTAAGTATGCTGAAGTCGTGCCCATTTAAAAAAAAAAAAAAAAGGGGGAACTCAAAAAACTATCCTGCTCACTTACATCCTCCCTACTCTCATCTACTCCCTAACATCGATCAATCTGCCTCACAAGTATTTCTCCATCCAGACCTTCATGGCATTCAGATTTATAAATTCAAATGCCTGATTCTACTTCCCCTATGAGAAGTCGTATGGGTTTCTAAAATACAACCTGTCCAAGACTGAACTCATCCTCTTCTCAAACCTGCTGCTCATGCCCTTTCTCAGTGAAAGGCATCACGGTTACCCAACCAGTTTCCCAAGCGAGAAACTGCGGCATCTTCCTTATCCCCTTCTCTTTGGAAATCCACCACATTCCAGCATGTACCATGCCAGCCCAACTGTTTCAGTTCAGCTCAGGCTGAGGCTATCTCTTGCTTGAGTTTTACTGGGACGGCTCTCTGGATCTCTCTACAACTCTGATCATATCATACTGCTGCTTAAGACTATTCAAGATGGTCCATTTTATATAGGCACGGGAACAGACAAAAAGATTTATGGGATGCGATGGAGTTCAGAAACAAATCCAGAAAATTAACTGTATATATGACAACATTTAAAGCAGCACTTAAAAGCAGTGGAATAAGATTCAATTAATGGAATTGGGATAATTGGCTATTTAGTTAGGAAAAATTAAAACTGTACCCTTACCTCATTTAATGAATGGGTATAAATTCGAAGTAAAGATCTAAAGGTAATAAAACAAACCATAAACGCACATAGAAGAAAATATATGAGAAAATTTATACTAAGCTAGGATGAACAAGGTACTTGAATAAAAGGCCTAAACTCTTTGGAAGAACAAACGAAGACCCTTGCTTATCTCCTTAACACTATTTCTCTCTCCTGCCCCTACTCCTCCTCTCCAGTGAAGAGAATCTCTTGCTCCAACAGAAGCACCACACGGGTCTCTCATCTGAGGGTCTCTGCTAGGTTTGCGTGCTCTCTAGTTTACTGGAGTCTGTCCTCTTCCCTTTGATTGTAAATGCTGTATTTATCATATATTCAATTTGGTTCTGCATCTTTTTTTCTGGGCTCTATTCTGTGTTTTGATCTGTTGGTCTCTTCCTGTGCCAATGCCATGTTTAAATAACTATAAATTTGAGGTAGATGTTTGTACCCGGTAGAATTATGCTTTTCATTCTTCTCTATTCAAATTTTGAGAAATGCTGGAATTAGCTCATCAAATTCTATTAAAAATTCCATCAGGGCCTTGGTTGTAACTGCACTGAATCTACACATCACCTTGGGGAGAACTGGCATCTTCTCACCTAGGAATATGTTTCTGTCCATATTTAGTCCTTCAGCAAAAAACAGTTTATAAGCCTTGCAGACCTATTATTTCAAATCATTTCTGGGTATTGTATTGCTTTAATGGCTATAGTGATTGAGGCTTTCATTTCATTATATTTTCAAAAATATCTTTTATCATTATATTTTCCTTATTTCATCATTATCACTGATAATGTACAGGAAAGCTATTGAATTCTGCGTACTTCACTCTGCATCTGGCTGCTTTACTGTTTTCTCTTACTAGTTCTAGCAGTTGGTACTTTGGGAGAGGGAAAGAGTATCAGGTTCCACAGGAAAGAAAAAACGTAGTTGAAGCAAGTTTGTATGCAAGATAATGAGGTCAAATAGTGACAGTGTTATACTTAACTGGAGATGTCCTAATAAAAGTAAACAGAAATAGAGGACTGAAGCAGAGGGAAGATGTGAGGACTGAACAAGCTGTAGGACTCACCATGTGCATACAGGTAAGAGTTGAAAAAGCTCCTTAAGAGCAATGTCAATGCCAGGACTGATAAAGGAAAAAAAAATTGTTGGTCTATTCCAAAATTTGCTACTAAGAACAGAACAAAAAAGACATTTTAAAAATTGTGTTGTAGTTTGATATTACAATTACTGAGTACAGACCTGGAAAATGTACTTTTCCAAAACAAATTTCAGGAGACCAAGGGTGGGGTCTCCTGACTATGGGTCCAACTACTATATGTTACTAACGTGGGATTCATGTGAAAAAGAAGCCTGATGATCAAAGTAAAGGCAGGAAATGGGTGGAGGAAAAGGGAAATGCTGAACTACAAGGTCATGGTCAGGAAATCAATTTGGCAAAGCATATGGAAAACCAAGGCATACAGAACCCAGTACCATACACAGTAGTGCAGAGTCCAAAGCCAGGTCTGTTTACAGTGAAGAAGCGAAGTGAAGTGAAGTGAAGTCGCTCAGTCTTGTCCGACTCTGCAACCCAGAGATCGAACCTGGGTCTCCCGCATTGTAAACAGACACTTTACCATCTGAGCCACCAGGGAAGTCCCAGTAACAAGATTCAAACAGCAGGGTAAAGGCCAGTGCCTGCGATTCACAGAGGGAACCACCTCAAAATGCCCCGTCAAGCTCATTTTCTGTTAAGTCGCTCTTACTATGGAGACAGACTTCCAAAAGGAGCTTGGACAAAAGGCTGCCTAGGTCCCAAGAAATGCATTAGTAAAAATTGCCTAATGCTGATTATTGGCCATATATACCATCTCCCTTTCTTTCATTGCCATTATTTTCCTAAAAAGTCAAAGTACCATACTTCTTAATCATACAATTAAAGAAAATTAAGATACAGTATGTATGCTGCTGCTGCTGCTAAGTCACTTCAGTCATGTCTGACTCTGTGCGACCCCACAGACAGCAGCCCACCAGGCTTCACCATCCCTGGGATTCTCCAGGCAAGAACACTGGAATGGGCTGCCATTTCCTTCTCCAATGCACGAAAGTAAAAAGTGAAAGTGAAGTCGCTCAGTCTTGTCCGACTCTTAGCGACCCCATGGAGTGCAGCCTACCAGGCTCCTCCGTCCATGGGATTTTCCAGGCGAGAGTACTGGAGTGGGGTGCCATGCCTTCACCATAGTATGTATAGTCAAATGCTAATTTCATGAAGAACATGTGTCAAATTTTTAAAAATAAATAGATCACTCAATATCAGAATGCAACAGTTCGTAATTTTAACTTACACTTTCCTGAATTTTTAACAGTTTCCTACAATGAATATTTATTGATTTTGTAATAAGAAAAATTCAGCAGTAGGTATTATGAAAAACAGAAGTCAAATATCCTGATAAAACACTAATATCAAAGAAAAATAATCACAACTGTAATACATAATTTCAGATTACTCAAGAAATAGCAATTCTGATGAAATCTCCAATCAAAATAAAAGTAATAAAATAAAGGAAGATGTATACCTAAACCTCTCCTTTGGAGAAAAGCTAAAATAAAAGGGTCTTTAAGGGGTAAGTGTGAAATCCACAGAAGTAAGTGTAGCAGCATGAAAAAAGAATGTAACTGATTCTCTCATTATGCCACAGAATGGGAAAGAGGTCAGAGAAGATGATCAATTCAGAAATGGACCCTTGAAAACAGCAAGTCAGGGACTTCCCTGGTGGTCCAGTGGTTAAGAATCCACCTGCCAATGCAGGGGACAACTGTTCAATCCCTGGTCTGGAAAAATCCCACATACCATGAGGCAACTGCCCACGCATTGCAACTGCTGAGCCCATGCACCTAGTGCCCGTGCTCCGCAGTGAGAGAAGCCAGTGCGCTGCGACCAGAGGGCAGAGCCTGCTCGCCGCAACTAGAGAAAGCCCACGCGCAGCAACCAAGATCAAGCACAGTCAAAAATAAATACATCAATAAAACATTTTTTTAAAGAATCAGAAAATAAGTAAATAAAACAGCAAGTCAAAACAGGGTCATACTTTGAAGACATGAATGCAACGTCTGTCAGAAATGGATGAGGAGTAAGATTAACTGCAGGAGAAAGCTTCTTCCTGGAGCAATCACAGTCACCGGGGAGGGGAGGCCTGGGTGGCATCTGAACCGGCCTGCCCCTGAGACACCTGTTTCCGAGCCTGGCCTCTTACCTCCCAGCACCCCAGCTAAGCTGCTTCCAGGTATCTGGTTCTTTCCAGAGAGTCCCTGCCAAGTTCCATGACCCATGACACCTTTTCCCCTCCTCAGAACAGCAATTTTTAAAGCTCAGAGGGAAGAGGCTGGGAAAGCAGCTAACTGGGCAAATTAGAGTCCTGATTTGTGGCTGGAAGATAGACTGCCAGAAGACAGTTGCCTAAAACCAAGAGTAGTTTACTTGTGACCAGATGTGAGAAAAGGGTATGCTTATTGTGCTCAATTGGACACATGCTTGTAAAGTATCTTCTACAGATGAGGTACTTGCCAGGTGCTATAGGGGATATAAAGAAAAATTACTCACCTTCCAAAGGGATAGATGGGCTTCCCTGGTGGTTCAGATGGTAAAGAACCTGCCTGCAATGCAGGAGACCTGGATTCGATTCCTGGATTGGGAAGATCTTCTGGAGAAGGGCAAGGCAGTCCTCCAGTATTCTTGCTCTGAGAATCCCCATGGACAGAGGAGCCAGGTGGGCTATAGTCCATGGGTTTGCAAAGAGTTTGATATGACTGAGTGATTAAGCACAAGGGATAGATAGATATAGCACAGAAGAGGAAGATGGGGAGAAATAAAGTCAATAAAAATGCAATGCACTAATGAGAAGGAACACTGCCTGGTGGGTGATATGGGCTCTGCAGTCAGAGGAGTGAGTCCAAATTCATAGCCTGTGTGACCTTAAGCAAGTTATTTAACTTCTCTGCATCTTACTTTTTTCATCTGTAAAATAATGATGATAGTCGTATCACCTCATAAGGTTCATTAACAAGAGGAGTTAAAACACAAAGAGCTTATTAGGACAGTAATTGTGTGTGCTCAGTCACTCAGTAGTGTCTGACTCTATGTGACCACATGAACTGTAGTTGCCAGGCTCCTCTGTCTGCGGAATTTTCCAGGCAAGAAGACTACAGTGGGTTGCCATTTCCTACCCCAGAGAATCTTCCCGACCCAGGGATCAAACCAACATCTCTTGTGTCTCCTGCACCGGCAGGCAGATTCTTTACCACTGTGCCACATGGGAAGCTCCCCAGGACACCAACTGACATGCAATAAAAATAGTTGCTATCATTTTGTGCCTCTATGTGTCAATGTGATATTGAATACTAGAGTGGCTTGCCAGTCCTTTCTCCAGGGGATCTTTCTGACCAGGGATCAAACCCAGGTCTCTTGCATTGCAGGCAAATTCTTTACCGCCTGAGCCAACAGGGAAGCCTATTTTTTTTATTTCTCATATTAAATAAGGGAGGCATTATTAGCCCTGTTTGCAGATGAGGAGTCTGAGGGTCAGAGAATAATGTAATCTGGATAAGATAAAGAGAGGAGGACCAGAGTTGTGAGTTCAGTCCACATCTGCCTGATCACAAAGCTTCTGATTTTTATTACTACTACTGCCACTATGGGAAAGGAGTACATCAAGGCTGTGTATTGTCACCCTGCTTATTTAACTTATATGCAGAGTACATCATGTGAAATGCCGGGCTGGGTGAATCACAAGCTGGAATTAAGATTACTGAGTTCTTACGAAAAATATCAACAACCTCAAATATGCAGATTACACCACACTTATGGCAGAAAGTGAAGAGGAACTAAAGAGCTTCTTGATGAAGGTGAAAGAGGAGAGTGAAAAAGCTGGCTTAAAAGTCAACATTCGAAAAATGAAGGTCATGGCATCTGGTCCCATCACTTCATGACAAATAGATGGGGAAACAATGGAAACAGTGACAGACTTTATTTTCTTGGGCTCTAAAATCACTGCAGATGGTGACTGCAGCCATGAAATTAAAAGACACTTGCTCCTTGGAAGAAAAGCTATGACAAACCTAGACAGCGTATTAAAAAGCACAGACATTACTTTGCTGACAAAGGTCCATATAGTTAAAGCTATGATTTTTCCAGTAGTCATGTATGGATGTGAGAGTTGGACCATAAAGAAAGCTGAATGACAAAGAATTGATGCTTTTGAACTGTGGTGTTGGAGAAGACTCTTGAGAGTCTCTTGGACTGCAAAGAGATCAAACCAGTCAATCCTAAAGGAAATCAATCCTGAATACTCATTAGAAGGATTGATGCTGAAACTGAAGCTCCAATACTTTGGCCACCTGATGCAAAGAGCCAACTCATTAGAAAAGACCCTGATGCTGGGAAAGACTGAAGGCAGGAGGAGAAGGGGATGACAAAGGACGAGGTGGTTGGACAGCATCACTGACTCAACAGACATGAGTTTGATCAAGCTCCAGGAGATAGTGAAGGACAGGGAAGCCTGGTGTGCTGCAGTCCATGGAGTCACACAGTCAGACACAACTGGGTGACTGAACAATCGCCACTATAAACAGTAGCAGCCAGCATTTGTTTAGTACTTACCCTACACCAACCTTGGTATGCATAATTGAGATTATTCTCACAAAATGCTATTTGACCCCATTTTAAGAAAAGAGAAGAAAGTCTAAGTGTAGAGGCCTGCACCTATGCTACAAATCACTGGGCTGCTAAGTGGCTAAGACAGGATGTAAATCTGTGTCTCCCCTTTGCCAGTGTCAGAGGACATCCCCCTGCCCAGTGGTGCTTTACCTGGAGGACTTTGAAAATAGAGGTATTTTGGAGATTCCCACATCTAAAGTTTATGATGAGGCAAATCTGGGATTGGGGACCACAGTAGCCTTCTCATCTTCTGGCTGGTAGTTCTCATAAGTCTGCAAAGGCATGTTTTGTAGTGGATCTTAAATGCCAAGGTGAAAAGTTTATACCCAATTCAGCTAGAAACGGGGAGTCAATTAAGGTTTTCCAGTGAGGTTTTTCAGTAAGTAGTGTTTTGGGAAAATTAATCTGGGAGTAGTGAATAGGATGGACTGAAGGGGAAAGAAAAGTGTGGCAGCAACTGACTGGCAAGGAGACTATTCTAAGCCACAAAGCTTACTTTAGTCTTAACACAGCTATATATCAGACACACAGAAAACAAGTCCTCGGAAAAAGACCCACCTGAACACAAGATGACTTGCAGCTTGCGGAAAAACATTATTTTAATATTGCACACTGATATCTAATAGTGCAAATTAAAATTAGGTTTTTCCTTTTAAAAATTAACAAAAGAAACATGCATTCATGCACAAACATCAATTTTTAAAAAGCAAATTCTGGTACATACTAGGGTATATATTCATATAATTGAAATCATCTAGCATTATTATAAAAAAAAGAAAAATTCAGATTTTATAGGGCTTTATAGTTTTAAAAAACTAGTGATATAAACCTCCTGGAAATACTGAAAGAAAGAAGATAATATGCGAGATTTATTTTAGATAATAAAGGATAGAGCTTATTTAGGTAATTATACATTCACAAACAGAATTTATTTTTAACTTCTATTACTTATATAACTTTATTTTTAACTTATATTTCAGAACTGTATTTCTGAAATTTAAGGGAATAATAGTTTTTATCAATTTGAGATTAAAAAACTGAAATCAAAATTGTGGTAATGAAGTTTTATATTTCTAGGTTTATTATCGTTATCGTGTTAAGCAGTTATAGAATGTACTCATTTTCAAAAGAGAACTGAGACAAGCACCATAAAGATATTATACCCTTTGAGTAAATAAATCTACTCTTATGACTGTATTCTAGAGATATAGTTGAATAAGAACAAAAAGGCACATGTATAGAAGACACACAACACAGTGTGTGTGTGTCTGTGTGTGTGTGTCTCTAGTCGTGTCTGACTTTGCCACTCCATGGACTATAGCCCATCAGGCTCCTCTGCCCTTGGAATTTTCCAGGCAAGAATACTGGAGGGGCTTGCCATTTCCTTCTCAGGGGATCTTTCCAACCCAGAGATCAAATTTGTGTCTCTTGCATCTCTTGCAATGACAGGCAGATTCTTTACCAGCTCAAAACAAGAAACAATCTAATAATCCAGCATTAGATAACTTTTTACTAAACTATGATTTATCAACATAACAGAATATTTGTAACACTAAATTTCAATCATAAAAATGCTATAGAAATACAAGAAAATGATTGTTATATTTTAAATACATATTCCTGACCACATCATTGTATAGATTATTATTTATACCTATATTTAAGACACACATGAAACAAGGCAGATGTCAAAAGTAAAAACGGTAGTTTAATGGTTGTTATGTGTCTTTCTTAAAACAAAAACTTCTTATAATAATATTATTCTATTGTCTCTTTATTGTCTTTACTGTTTGTATCAATTTTCTAGTTTCTTTATAGTGGAGCAAACTTTGTAAGAGAAAGCCACCTCCCATCCCTAAATCTCTCTTCTCCCATGTGTGGTTCTGCCTAATTAATCTGATTTCTAAGGCAGAACTAACAATGGCCTTTCTTCTCACTCTTCATATTTATATTAACTGGAAAGAACATAAACCACTGTCCCTTCTCAGAATTCTGAGTCCAGGCCTAATCCAGGCAAATCCAAGAGAGGTGCCCCCGCCCCCACCCCCACCTTCCTTAATTTTTAGATAGGAGCTCTCTGCTGCTACAAGGACTGGCTTATGACAAAATCCTTCGTATCTCTAAATAAAGTATTTCTCTGTGCTCATAAGTGGAAATGCACTCAGATTCTCCCAGAGTTCATTTTATCTGGGACATTAGATAAAGACTGCCTCACAAAGGGAGAATGAGATTCAGAGAAGTGAGTGATGTAGACGGTTTTTCAGAGAAGTCCTTTCTACTGCCAGGTTTTTAGAAATAATTTGGGAGGAGTCAGCAGTTATGAGCAGGTTGCAACAGAAACATCTTATTTTAAACAATTTTCCCCAATAAACGACATTCAATTTCAGGTAGCGGGAAGGGTAGTTTTAAAAAAAAATTTTTTTTCCATGTTTTTTCTGTGCCTTTGCATTCCTAGGTAAAACCCAAAGATAGGTCTGAGATGGACTGATATAGATCCACGTGTTCAACAAGTGTTTCCACTTGTCCATTTAAGATAAAGCCAGTTCTATGGGCCAGTTTCCACATCCTCCAGAGTCCAGATCATCTTTGCCTAGCGCCCCAGACTGGGACCATTCTTTTCTGTTAGTGCAAATACATTCTTGCACACACAAATTCCATGTGTGTGAACCTCAGCCAAGGAATAATAAGACAGTACTGTTGGGACATCAGGTACATCTCAAAGTGAACTGGTTTCATCTGCAGTCCAGATCCTCCACCCTCCAGTTACCTACCCTGAGAGCTAATAAAAGGAGCTTAAACACTCCTCTCGCTTGTGGCACATGGGTTCAGGTTGAATGTCAGGATTAGTAGCGTAGAACGCACACCTCAGTGGACTCAGTCTCTTAACAAGCAAAACTGAAATTTCAGTTAAGTCTTTGCGATTTTCTAAATGTTCTCACTCCAAGTATCAGAGCATAAGGAAGCATGATAGGTACATGGTACTTACTAATGTACATCAGAGCGCTGATTTGATGTTCCTGGCCAAGAGTGGAATGGCCTTGTTGCAGCAGGAGGACCACCAAGGCCAAGACAAAAATGTCCAAGTTTTGATGACTATCTTGAATTCCTTAGGAGTCATGAAATCTAGAGTACAGTGTAGTTCTGAGTTTGCTACTGAACTGATTCATTGATCTTTTTGGTGTCTCAGTTTTCTTACTTTTGAAATGGAATATCAGTATCTATTGTGCTTAATTTAGTGTTGTGGAGATAAAATTAGACAACTAAAGTGAAAATGTTCTCAAAGCATGATCATAAGTAAGATTATCCAGAAAGGTCAAAATCTTATTACGACCTCTTATTTCATGTATGGTCACCATTGTTTCATGATTTAATAACAGCAAAAGAA
The DNA here is from genome assembly GCF_023091745.1 of Budorcas taxicolor. NCBI lineage: Eukaryota > Metazoa > Chordata > Mammalia > Artiodactyla > Bovidae > Budorcas > Budorcas taxicolor. The sequence continues at coordinate 122,598,307 of NC_068920.1, forward strand.
GGAGTGGTTTTATTTTCTACTTGTGTCCTTAATGAGTTACTTCTCACTTTGTTTCCCTCCCAGAAAAGAAGAATGTGGGAATAGCTTCTATAGTAAGTTTCCTAAGTTTCAAATAACTAAGCACTACATAAAGTTTTCAATTAAAAAAAAGAGAGAAAAGCTCCCTCCTCATAATTTTCACTGCCTTAGCGATGTCAGAAACTATGATGGGGGAAACACACTAGAAGTACTTGATTCCTACCTCGGCTGTAATATCACCAAAGGAACCACAGCCCAAAACGCAGAAAAGACTGAAGAAATACATGCCATACACAATACAAAGCAGGGAGCACTGGAGGGTGGCTTCCCCTCTCAACACCCTTTATATCACTAACTAAGGATGCTTTAAAAAGTCAGAGAATCAGTCTTATAAGTAAAAGACAAACAGAAAAGCACATAAATAAAAATGGACAGATTCACATACCATAGAACAAACACTCTCACTCAGGCCAAGAAATAGAACATTGTCAACATCCTGAAAGCAGTTCTTTACCGTATACCCAACTTGATCATATGCCCCCACCTGACCTCAACTCACACTCATGTATCCCAGATGTGTAACCGTGTATCCTGGTACACAAGAGCCGTGATTTCTCTCAGGCATGGTTCTCAAGTGTGGTCCAACTCCTGGATGGGGAAGGACGTTCTAGTATCCCTGGGGATCTCCAGATCCCTTCAGAGCATCCACAAAATCAAATTATTTTCATAATAATTCTAAGATATTATTTGCATTTTTCACTATTGGAAAAACACTGAAAAGCTTGGATAGATTCAGGAGGACATGAACAAACACAGTAGCACCAAACTGTTCTAGCAGTCATTATTTTCCTGACCTCCACCCACTAAAGCAGAGAAAAACATTAATTAAATTAAATCTCAGCCCTTAAGTACATGCCTTTTTAAAGTTCTGTGTGACAAACTGGGAGAGTACACATAAAGCACTCCTGCCACCAAGGTACGAAAATTGCCTGGAGAAAGGGCTTGGGCAATTGTTTGCCTCTGAGCTAACAGTAGCCACTTGTTTCATGGGACACCATTCTTACTGAAGGAATGACAGTCAGACAAACTGTGGTTATTCAGACTTGAATACCTAGCAGACAAGGAAGCCTATCGCTTCAAGAAAAACTGAGTTTTGGTGCCAGTGATAAAATTTGGGCTTTCAAGTGAAAATTAGAATTTTGGAAAACTGTTTATCTGCCACAGTGTGCTTGATAGCATCTCAATACTTTTCTGATGAGATCAGTAATAAAGTTAAAGAATGTGACATTTTAATATTGTATAATGAAATGTGTCAACAATGAAAAGATCTGCATAGCTCAGTGAAACAGTATTTTCCAAATAATCAATGTATGACATTACAAAATTAGGCATGAGTGAAAGATCTACTCAACAAATATCCAAGGTACTAACAGATTTTAAGTAAACTAAACGGTTATTGATATGATTTCAGATTTTACAAATAGTATCCACAATTGTTTGAAAAGATTATTAAAATATTCCTCTTTTTTCCAGTTACATACCTGTGTGAGGCTATACAGTCTTTGTCTACTTCAACCAAGACAACACCCCACAACAGATAAATGCAAAAGCAAATAGGAGACTCCAGCTCTCTTCTATTAAGCTAGCCATTAAATTGGTCTGTACAACTAAAACAATGCCAGTCTTCCCAACAATTATTTTTTAATTTATTTTTAATTGAAGGATAATTACAATATCATGTTGGTTTCTGCCATACATCAACATGGATCAGCCATAGCTATTCCCACTAAATTTTTATGCATTATATGAACTACAATAGAATGTAATAGAAACTATCAGAATGCCTAATTTTTTTGCTTTGGAAAAATTTAGTTATTTTTCATAAAAATGTCATGTTAATACATAATGGTCTTTTTTAATGAATAAACAAATATTTAAAAATTTTCTTTATTTACTAATATGGTAGATATCATCAGACATAATCCACATAAACAAAAGTTTTTTGAGGTCCTCAATGATTTTCGAAAGTGTAAAGTGAGATCAGAAGGTTTGAGGAACTATTGCTCTAGGTTATAAATCTAGTAGGAGAAAAACTGCTGGATCACAGTGTATCTTATCTTCAGCTTTACTACATAATGCCAAAGTTTTTCCTAACATGGTTATACCAGTTTACAGTCCCATCAACAGTTCTTCATATGTTTTGAATATGAGTCCTTTGTCTATTATGTGTGTTCTAAGTATTTTTCCTAATCTACTTTTCCTAGTCTTTTTAGTGAATAAAAGTTCCTCAACGGTTGTCAAATTTATCAGTCTTTTCCTCGATGGTCAGCATTTTTTGCATCTTGTTTGTGAAACCGCTCTGTATGTCTAATTTTATATTCTCCAATATGTTCTCCTAAATGCTGTACGGGTGCGCACCTCACAGTGAGATTCTCGGCACCACATGCTGATCAGCTGCCACTTAGGATCTACACCACTCTCCTCTGCATTTTCAAATGTCTCGTTAAGGAGTGACTTCTTCTCTACTGCTGGTAAGTTTCCACCTGAATTTCTCAATTCAACTTAAAAGATCAAAGGCTAGGGAATCAAATGTTTCAGCAGAAAATAAGAAATAAGAGGCCTTAGTTTTTCAACTGACTTCTGGATAAGTAAGATTTCATCCATCGTTTTACAGTATTACCATGATCAACAAAGCTGCCTCTCAGGCTGTCACAACAAAGTTTTCAAAAAAGCAGTAGTGATGTTTTAAGAGAGAACTGAAAGTACTCCGGGAAATTTTCTAGGTCCACAGGATTTCAGTATCTCTCAGCAAAAGGTAAGACCAAAACAGTGGAGTGCAGCCGACAGCACATGGCACTCACCTTGCTTACTCTACAAAGGCCTAGGAAGTGGCTCCAGAGTTTTCCTCAGTAGGAAAACTACCATCATACCATCCACCATGAATCTGGAAAAGGCATTTACATCACTTATCTGTCACCCTATGAGAACCAGCATCTTTACAGAATGTAAATTATTTCTTCAACAAGACTGAACAAATATCCTTGCCCAAGGACTGCTACTTTTAACATCTAGCACAGTATTTTTCAAACTACAGCTCTTAACTATTAATGAGTCATGAAGTCAATTAGGTAGATTATAATCAATATTTGTGAAAAATGAACTACAATAGAGTGTAACAGAAAGTTTCAGAATGCCTTGTACATAGGGAGGGTAAATAAGGTTTCACAACATTTCCCCCCAGTTAAATGTGTGAGTATATGTGTGCTTCAATATAAAGTGTGTTTTTTTTCACTACGGTTTTCTGCCAAAATATTTAAAAGCCAGTGGTCTGAAATAGTGTACTGAGCATACATGCTAGGGAATTTTCTTCCCAACCATCATCTCTCATCCTGGGAAATACCTATCCATTTTTAGTAATATGGGCAAACATTATGTGCCACCATGTTTCTAGAAAACCCCTACTTCCCTGACTCTGCTGAGTGACCCGGGGATGAACACGAGACACAGACAGATCTGAGTTGCTGCCTGTGATTTTTTTCCTAACCTGGCATCCAGAGAACGTTTCTGTGACATCAGCTATAAGATAAACTATCGGTGGCCATGTCTCTAGCTATGAGAAGGAATGAAACAAACATGCAGAAAACAGGCAGAGATGAAAGACGGAGAGAGTCCCGGGCATATTCAAGCTGACCAGGGTACTGGTGCTCCCACAGTCTGGTGACCCAGGTGAAAGGCCAAGTCAGTAAGTCTCCATTTTCCAAGTTAGTTTGACAGGTTTCTAACACTTTTCGTCAAACAAACAGACAAGGCAATGCCTGTTTTTCTCTTAAAGTTTTGGGGACTAACACGATGAACAAAAATTTAAATGATGAATAATGAATGAAATGAATAATGAGTTGAGGTCTTGCTTTAAAATTTATGGAACTTCCCTTTACCACCACCACCATTTATCACCTAAGGGAAAAAACTGACACAACTCACAAAAAGCTACAAATATACAAAGATGGTTATTGAAATTCAATTTTGGGCTTTAATACTAAATGAAATGAGGGACATTTCCGGGTAAATGTGGTAAATGAAGGTAGAACCCTTGTAGCCTTTTTGCAAAGCTTACATACACACCATTTATAATTTTTTACCTCTGTCTTTGGCCTGATTTGAAGCCAGTGAGACACAATACAGCAGAAAGGTACTACTCAGACTGTAGTCAATGGGATATCTGTTTATCTTTTTAAAAGCTAAACCCAAATCATTCCATCCAGTTCTTAGGCCCTAAGAACCAAGTGAGGGCAGGGGCACCTGATTTCAAGCAAGTACAGCTGAGTGCAAGTCAAGGACTTAGAGGGGAAACAAGAGAGTAAAGGGAGGTTGGCTGAAGAGCCAAACCCGAAGCTGACAGAGGTAAGCAGGATCCGAGCCAAGAGACTGGGAACTTGAATACCACTTTCATATGAAAGAGAATGTTCTCTTTCTCTAAGAATATAAGAGAGCTTCCTCCTATATCTATTTTACTGGAAGCTAACTTGCCCTTGAAATTTATAACCCAGCTGCCTTTGTGTACACCTGAACATTTCATGCAGAATACTGCACCAACTGATCCAGTTACACAACGTAGTTTGTTTGGCTTTGGAAGTAACTAGTAAGAAAGACAAGTTTAATTCTGGTGCAAGTTAGGTCCTATAAAGGCATTCTATGAGCGCGTTTGTTGGCAAAGTTTTACATAATGGAGCCTGTAATTATTCAGATCAATTCTGCATCCCCTATCAATTCAGCCTGACTTGGAGACTGCCCAAATCACCAGGGGGTTCAAAAGGGCTCTTCAGGCTCTCAGCTGGACTCACTCACCATCGGTTCTTTGAAAATGTACGCCAAGGAATTCAAAGGTATTAGCAGAGCTTTTACAACAAGAAACAAGTAATATACGATTTTCTCAGTCAAAACTTCTAGGGACAATGCCGACAGAGAAATCCAATGCTAACAATCACGATTTGATTTACTTCTAATCTTCATACTTCAGCTTCTTAGAGATGGGCAACCTTACTCTGAAACACTCCGAAGTGGCCACAGTTGTCATTTTTCTTACAAAGAGAAGGTCATGCAAGAAAGGGATTCTTCATATGTTTCCAGAAGACTGAGGCCAAATCTGAGTTATCCATGAATCTATCTGTGACCTTCTCCGTCTCTTAAATGACCGAACACTTAACATGCGGGCGTCTCACCCAGAGTAAGTCTACCCCAAAGATCCTAAACTCTCACAAGGCTGGTTCCAGCACAAGGTTTTGCACAGGGTAAATGCTTTTGCTGGAAGCTCAAGTCAAGTTTCTGGGATGAGAACTGTGATCTTTGTTTAAAGAGGTGCCCTTTCTAAGAGAAAATGCAACCTGGTCTGAGGCTTGGGAAATGGGCTCTAGTTCTCTGCAATTAACTGGAGTTTCACTTTCCTTATACAGGGCTTTACTCTGGGTAAAACAATGTGTTTTTATTAAAACCAAATGGTACCTACGGTTCACTCCACACAGCTCTTCTGAGTAAGAAATAACGAGGGTCCCCTTTCTTTATTGGATTATTAACTTCAAAGTCAATCAAGAAGCTGCCCTTTGATGATATACTTTTACTGTGAGCAACAGGAACTGGTCACTAAGCTTGATTTGCTGCCTGTGGTTTTCTGTGCAGATGCGAGAGCGAGAGGTGGGAAGACCACAAAGCTGGGTGCTATCGAGGTGCTCCTTCCCAGCTCCACAAAGGGAACACTGGAGTCAAAGGCCAGAGATTTCAGTTGAACTCTAGTACTGCCTACTAGCTAGGTGCCCTTTGACCAGTCAAACCTCTCAGAATTCTGTTTTCTCATTTATAAAGGGAAAGGGCAGTTCCTCATGAGGTGGTCAAGGCTGCAGGTGCTAAATAAAATCTAATAAATGCTCCTGAGAGTGATTATAAACCGCAACACACCATACAAATTCAGGTGGCATAATCATTTGTACCAAATCTGCCAAAATGGTATTTTCCAACTCTGAAATGCTGAAATAAAAACCTAGTGCTCTTATGGAGGGCTAAAATTCAAATTCCACCTTGCTTTCTGCTCATATTTTATCCACTGTGGGACACATAGCAAGAAGATTACTCAAGAGTTAAAATCAAAGGCCAGCTTGGCTCTCCCCCTGACTTCACTTACCTAACATCTGTCCTCTGCCCTTACTACTATGTGTTTACAATTACAAACAGCCGCTTGCAGAGATGAGAAACTCCATGCTGTTAAGTGATAGCCTGGGACACTTAGGCATCAGTTCTTTAACTTAAAGCTGGGTTGGGCAGACCCCCTGCAGCCTTTCCTGTAACCAGTGGGCACGGGCATCCCCCACGGGCAGCACTGGGGAAGTCCCACACTGGTGCCTGCCCCGCACTGGTTGGCACTGCCCTCACTGTGGGGGCCACGCACTGCCCTGGCCACTCCACTCCCCTAGCACCCTCAGACTTTGAGACTTCACTCCCCAACAGAAATGAGGGGTTCTGACTGGCAGCTGTTACTTGCTCCTTATTCACTGTCACAGATAGAAGGAGGCAAAAGATGCTGAGAAGGTAGTGACTTGTTGTGTTAAAGTAGATCTGACGTACTACCCCTCTATTCCTTCAAACTGCTATAATTTTTAAAACTAGCAGACCGTCTTTTAAAGGCAAAACGACTTTTTCCATTCAGTGAAATAAAAAGCAAAACAAACAGCCCTTTGGTTCATTTTAAGTTATGCAATAAAATATATTTCTTTCACCCCAAATGCACTTTTTTTCTTGGGTATAGTTTAGTCAACTACTATATAAAGATGCTAGACTTACTGAGGTTGCTAATACAGCTAATCTCTGATTATCACAGTTTCATTTAAAATCCCTTTTTGAGTGCCTCCTATGTACCAAAATGCAGTTTTAGAAAGCAGTTTTTTAAAAAATTATACTTTCTTTTTTAATACATAGGATTTAAATGCATTTTCTGTCAGGGGTAAGCTAAAATCAACATTAATTTTCATTCCCTAAACACACACGTAAAAATGAGGGGAGCTGGCTCAAGTTGGGGCATTCAGTAGAGAAGTTAAGGTCCCACTAATTTACCGTGAATAGTCCACTCACATCTAAACACCCTTCTGCCTACTCTTCAATGTCACATTGAAAAACCTACTCGGAGTCAAAAAGAGAAAACCAAGAGTTATCTACAGCCTCAAGTATTCCCAAACCACATATGCAACTATAAATCAGGAAGGTCATTGTTCTTTTTCACTTTTTGTAACTGTCTGAAAATAAACTAGAAGTGGGCACATGAGAAAGACAACTATTTATATAACAAACACATTATATTTTAACCAGTAGCTCAACTCTCTCCTCCTTCCCAATAAAATCCTGATTTCTAACTAGTAGAACAGCCCCTTCATGTCAGCTTTGTCTCTTTCTGTTAACAACACAGAAGAATTACGATTTCATGTAGCTTTCAGAGGCCAAATGAAGAACAGGATCACCTTGTTAATAAATCTTCCCAATTAGGCTGGTGAGTGTAGACTTATGTTAAATTTTTCGAAAGGCTCTCTCTGAGGCAACGGAGTGGGTTAATGTAATGTCTGGGAGTTCCCAAATGCAACAAGACTGTATCTGATTTTAATGCACAGATGTGTTGACTGGGAAAAAAAAACCTCATAAATTATCTTCCCACACATTTTAGATGGGAGAGGAAGTAACAGAACAGAACAATTAACAATTATTAAAGAAGTTATTTAATATAGTAAAAAGAGAGACAAAACAGTGTTTAGAAGGCCTACATTTCAGTCATTCTACCCCTAACTTTTAAATTCTCCGGACCTGAGTTAGCTCATTTCTAAAATAGAAATAACTACAATTCTCCTGCCAATCACACAGGTTTTTCATTAGGATTATATGTGAAAATTCAAGGTCATGTACTTCGCAAATTGTTTTAAAGGGCTATGCTAGTATTCCTGACATGAACGAATCTCTCTGCACTGCATTGATTCAGGTGTGAATGAAGATCAAAGCCAGTGACAGGCCTTTGGCAGGTTTGCCAACCGAGAATCTCTAAAGTGGGTTCACTATCACTGCTGCATGGGGTGACGTCAGGCTGTTGTTTACGGGAGGAGAAAGGGTGCCAATTTCCACTGAGCAGAAGACGGCAGCGGCCAGCCTCCTTTGGCTGCGTGTGAGCAAGAATGGACTCTTTATGTGCGGCTTGTGTGGACATGCAGCGGTTCACGTGCGGGGCACCAAAACAAGGAGGCCGCTGTGTGTGTGCACGAGCACACGCTCTGCGCCTGGAGTTGTCACTAAGGAGGCTGAGCAAAACTGATCAAAATGCAACTTTCACTTTTGTTACTCTGAAAGGGAAGGAAAAAAAAAAAAACTGCCACTCTCAGAAACTTTATCCTCAGTTATATTTTTTTTTAAAGCATTTTTAAAGCAGGAACAGTCAATTCTTCTAGTTTTGACAGACTCCCCCTCAAGTTCTACAAACATTCACTAACAAAAAGAATTATGGAAGATATACTTCAAAGCACAAAATATATTCAGACTGCAGTAACTTAAGTTTTATAGGAACAACTTCATTTTCAGAGTGGTTGGAGTTGCTTCCTCCTGTAAGTTCAGGAAGTACTCGCTCAAGTATTAACACACTCTAACTAAATCCACTTCAGGGAGATATTTTGTTTAGTTTATTACTATAGTAGAAAAAAAAAAAATCTGGCTTATTAACATATGCCCATTCATGAAATTTCCTGGCAGAAAGCAACCTTATAGTAAATCAAATTTAGAAGGGCAAAAAGAAAATAGGGGATGCATTCATTACACTCTTTCTTCAACTATCCAGTGCCTTCTGGGATAGCAGTCAAATCAGGAATAATATGGGAATGGATCATGTTTATAACTGGCGCTGAAACTTAATTTCAGACAATAAATCTAGTATAAATCCTAACATTGGAACGAATACTGAAGAAGAGATGTGGGAAGTATTTTTGGAACCTGGAAATGTATTTTCTTTGGTTCTGTTGTTAAGAATGTACATCTGAGAAGGAGAAAAACTATTGCTTAGTAATAAAATGAAGTCGAGGAAGAATCCCAAGCTCTGTTTTTGGCACTGCAGCTGATTACTGTATAATCCCAGGTCAAATACTTAGCCAAAATGTGCCTTATTCTTAGCATCTGAGAACTGGGGATGATAATAGCAAACACTACTTTCCAAACTTTAGAACATAAGAAAAAAGATAATGAGTGGAGGCCTTGTGCAATATTATGTTACAGGAATTAGAAAATAACAGAAACACAGGCTGGGAATCCTGCCTGATATTGGCCAACTCCTTGGAAAGCTGGGGAGGAAAACGTGCTAAACAAGTAGGAAGTGTTATTAGCACTTCCTTCATCTTGTAGTCAGACATAACAGTAGCAAGAAATATATGGCACCAGTTCAACTTTTCCAGGGCTGGTTCCAGCAAGTAACAGTGGCCACACATTCTTAAACACATCAAGAAACCTGAAGGGCCATCCTGGGTGCCTCCTAAACATGAATGATTAAAAAAAAGATGCGAGAAAATCTTATAGAAAGATATGGAGTAGATTATACATTATACATCTATACACACCAGTATAAAATGGCTGTTGCCAGCTTCATTCCTTCATGTGGTGAAGGACACCTGATCACACAAGTCAACGATGCTGCAAAACAATGGCAACAAAATGGCAGCATGCAGTAACACTGACGGTCTGACAGTCAGCGATGTTTTAAAAGTACAGGAATTTTACTGACTGAACAGAGCAGGGATTAAAGCACAGCATTGCACATCCTGTTACAGTTCAAAGTTCATGAAGATTTATTTTTAATTTAGAAGAAATAAAACTTTACATAAAGTGAAGCAGTCAACTTGTCAGTCCAGGCGATAAGGAAGAAGGATGAATATGAAAAATCAAATTGATGGTTATCCTCACATTTAATACGTTCCCCCTATGAGACTTCTTTAAAACTCTAAAATCAACTATTTGGGCTTTGTTTCCATTACTCTTTCTGGTTTGCAAATTGATAGGATCACTTTAAAACAATTACAAATACATACCGAGAGAATGAGGGCATATGAAGAGTGGTGGTGGTGGCTAGTCGCTAAGCCATGTCCAACTCTCGAGACCCCATGGACTACAGCCTACTACGCCCCTTTGTCCATGGGATTTCCCAGGCAAGAATACTGGGGTGGGTTGCCATTTCCTTCTGCAGGGGATCTTCCCCACCCAGATATCGAACCTGGGTCTCCTGCATTGCAGGTGGATTGTTTACTGTTTGAACCAACAGGGAAACCTCTGATAACTGAATTGGCCAAGGGATTAAGTTTCCACTTGACACCTCGCAGCTTAACTGCTGTGCCCCACTATCCTAAACATTATCTGCTCTTATAGGATGTAGTTAGAAAAGCCACAACATATTTACTCATTACGCATTTGCTTCACAAACTGCCTCCTTGAGAGTATAAAGAGTCCCAGGAACTCGCTACTCTAATGCTCGTAGATGACTACTGAATCACTGCAACTTCAAGACACATAATAAAAGAAAACTCAGTTTCGTTTCAGTAACTGATTGAGCAGGACAGAACTCTTCTTTTGCCAAGAATGTTTTCCTAGTCCTAAACATGTCTCTTTTTTGTCCCTCATCACATAATGGCATACTGAGTTTGCACTAGTACCTACATCTAGTATTCACAAGTTAAAGTACAAATAGTCTAAAGTGCGTCTCCTTTTGTATTCCTAAAATAAGGAGTAGGGACACTGTCAAGTAGGATGTCAATAACTTGGACCAAAAAACAACTGGAAGGAATTCAAAGCAGTAATTCTCACACCGTAATGTTTATAAGTGTACAAACGGCTAATAGAAGATGATGCAGAAGAACAAAAGAAAAGGCTTCCACTTTATTTTAGGAAATAGGAAATCTGTTTTGAAAAAACCTGTTTTCTTACTCATATAATTATTCAAAAATAAAAATCACAGTTCCTTCAAAAGAAGTGAAACTTGTCACCAGAACAGTTGCCAAAGATCGTATGAAATGATCAGTAGACTACTACACAGATGAACAAAAGGCTGTAGCAGCAAGCACCTCTCCTCCATCACCCCCTCTCAACACAGATTTTATGGCCATCTCCCCAACCAGCAAGCAGGTGAGAGCAAACCTCGGGGAGGAGGGGAAGTGTTCAAATGCCTCTATGTGTCTATTGGTGACCATATATTAGCCCTAATAGAAAATGTTTCCGCTTTCATCATGTTGTTCGTATTGCATACGTACTGCAAAAAGCAACCCCCTGTTGATCGAGCGTGCTAGCCACTCAGCAGTCACTAAACCAGCCATAACAGGTGACACGGGTCGCAGTAGAACATGACAACAGTGCTGAGAAGACAAGAGGGTCCCTGAACCGTGAGGTTTTCACACTAAGTTAGGAAAGATGGGCTGCATCTCCAGCAGAGTCCATGAGTTGGTCCACAATAAAACTAAATGTATGGCTATTACAGACAAATTTTCTAGCAATAAAAAATCTTAACCACAATACAATTCCAATAATACCCTCAAACTATCCTTTGGTTTTGTCCAGCTGCAAATTTAAAAAGAATTATTTCTCAAAACTCCAAGTTGACCAGGAAGTGTCCCCAAATGCTCCACGTTCAATATATAGCGTATAGTTAAAAATGCACAAACTGAATGGCACAGATGGTTAATACAATCATACATCCATGGCTGGAAAATTTCTCCATGGTGTGTGGGTCTTTCAGAAATAATAATAAAAATCATTCTCTAAGTATAATCTCTTTTCCAAATAATTTTTTCAAAGCTATTATAAATTTACTTTTCTTAGCTGGTCAACAATTTTTTGTTGGTCACACTGCCATTTTTCAGCTAAAATAAGAATTTCTTATGCAAAGTGAAAACAATAAATGACCTGGGGCAAAGAAGTTTGACCTCAGAATCCACTCCACATAACTTTAGACCCCGCCCATGAGAAGCTCCAAGGCAATGCAGAAATGACAGTCAAGAAAGAAAAAAAGACACAGCTCTAGCAATTATTCTAATCATTAGAGTATATAAGTCTTGAGTAGTAAGAGACAGATAATGCACTGTTCTCCAACCCACTGCCACCTGGACTTTTGTTTCATCCTCTCAGGGAGACTAAAGAGTAGGGACAAGAAGCATAGCTGAAACATTTACATGTGGAAAGGAGAAAAAGCAATTGAGTCAGCTCCAACTGCTTACCCTTGATTGGTTTTTACCCGCCTGATTTCAGTATCTGTAGACAGGAATACATCCCCATCCAACTACTCATCTTAGCAATCAGCATGGCCAACTGTTTAGCTATTAACAAATGTTTCCTACCCATGACTTTTCACATCATGGCAAAACCTGCCTTATTCTAGTTAGGAAATTAAACTTTAGTTTGAGCTTTTGGATCTTGATCTTTGCTTTCATTTCTTTTTTTAACACTGGGTAGTGGAAATAAAAACAAAATCTGGTGTCAGATGGGAAACAACAGCCATTTCACTTTTCCTTTTAGCCTCTGAGCCATCGGGAGCAAACCTTAGCTAAACAGTAAAAACATTTGTTACACAGCAAAGGGAATCTTGCCCACTAAACTTTTCTGCAAGGTACTAAAATTAAAAATTGGCCAAACAAAACCAGGCTTCACAAGTTAAAAGTCTTACGTCACCCTTTTTAAAAGTAACCAATAACATTTTGAGGAGTTGCAATACCAAGCTCTAACTCTCCTGCCCCAAAACTCTTGTACTTTTAACTAAAATTTTAGCCATAATGTCCCTTCTTGGTTTCTTTAATAAAATACAATTTATTTCAGAGTTCCACATTCAGTGTACTGCTTCATAATTTAAAGTTTATAGAACTTTCACTTGAGATGTATAAGAAACATCAAAACACACTTAAGTTTTTTTAAAAAGCATCCCTCTGGCTGAAACAATTCATGCCAGCAGAAGCTTTGAATTATGGATGGAATGATTCAAAATCTGAGAGGTTTCAGTATTCACAGAGCTTACTACAGCAATAGACATCTCATCAACACTAAATCTAAAACTTAAAGACAAAGTGAAAAAACTGTTAACTGAAAATTTAGGGACAGGCCGAAACTTGGCATCTTTCAAGTCAAAAGAGAAACTGGACTTGCACCCTTCTTCTATTCTTGCCATGGAGGTTGGCAGCAATTAATCTCTTGAGGGGTCAAGAAGAATCCAGTAGCTCTTCTTCGGGAATGATCCCATCATTTAGGAAGAAAATTTAGGAAAAAAAAAAAAAAGTGAAGATCTTCCCAGGTAATTGGGTTGTGATGCAGACTTCATAGGTGATTCAGGAGTGCTTTAGAAATTCCACAGGGGAAAAAAATGTGACAATCCTTCTCTACATATTTTGAGAAGGGCATGCCTGAACGAAGACCCTCCAGCATGCACACATACTGGAAAACACATCTTTAGAAGATGACTTTCTCATGGTAGGTAAGAGAGGGTTCAAGACCAAACAATATCCAGAAAAGACTGACATGTAAATGAGACACAATTCTATTTAGAAAGTAAGGTCTAGAGAAACCAGAGCAGCTAAACTACCATGATAAGTCTGACATCCCCAAAGCATCAAAGACCTGATCCATCCTCAACAAATAAGATACTATATTTCAAGTACAGCACTTTTGCTGATTTTTCCACAGGACATGGTGCATTTCTTTGAATAAAAGGGGGGAAAAATCTATTTCAACTCTGCTATTTTTATGAACAGTGAAATTAAAGAGATTTTTGTTCCCATCAGATCTGTATCTTGATGAATATACATACACTGTTGACAGTTTCCCTTCCCTGGCTTTGAAATAACATAAACTGAAATATATAAGAAAAAAATAAGAAGGGCCAAGATAGATTAATGGAGGGTACCTGACCAATGTGAAAAATTCATATAAAATGCTACACCCTAGATACTGAGGTAAGAGGACAGGTAAAAAACCAGTTGAGAGAGAGTCACTTAGTATATACTTACTAGAATGTAGCATATCAGGGTCAAAGGAAGACAGAATTTGCCATAAAATGGAAAGAAGAAAAAAATAGCAATCACCATTTATTAAAATCAGCTATGTGTTTATTGCTTTACCTATTATATATCAAGGAATAATCACAGAGGTAGATATCACTGTTCCTAGTCAAAAGCAAGGAAAACGGAGACTGAGAGAGGAGTAATGAATACCGTTAGAGGTACGCCTAACATCCATTCCTCTCTTCCTCTTCCTGAGAGAAGGTCAGCTCTGCTTACCGTCCACACCTGTGGAGGTCTCTGGCTCCTTCTGAACACCATAGCATGTGGCTCTGAACCAGCCTGAGGAAGGAGGCAAAACAGAAGCAGGAGCCAGCAAGGAGTCCAGCTGGGAGCTGAGTGTAGCTAAGAACCGGAGCTCAGAACTGACCAACCCTGGAGCCTGCCTTGCCTGTGGATTTGTTGTGGAACAATGAATTTCCTGATGATTCCAGCAAGCTTGGGAGTGGTTTCTGAAAGCATCCTAACTGATACATGAATTTAACTTCTCCAAGGTCACCTGCAGTAAGAGGCAGAGCGAGAATGAGGCAAGGTCATTCTGGCCCAAAATGGGGCTTCTTCCACTAAACCACACTGTGGCTGAACTTTCATAAATGTTTTTTCTCATGATAAGATCAAATGATGTTAGATCCAAAAAAGGATCTTACCTCAAACATACATTAAAAAGGCATTTACTTTATGGAAATGTTTGAAGTAGTGACCTTACTTGCACATATCTTTGGCAAAAATTCTCAGATTTTCATATTCTGCAAAACTTCTCACTCCATTTGCATTTAATTTTTAGGAGAATGTGAACTTATACACATTTAATAAATGAAATTGAGCTCTTAAAAAGCATTCTGAGTTATTATTAATTTTCCTAGGTATGATAATGGTACTGTGGTTATGTAGGAAAAATGTCCTTATTCTCAGGAGATGCATACTGAAATATTTAACGGTAGAAGAGTCAGGATGTCTAAAAT
Source organism: Budorcas taxicolor (assembly GCF_023091745.1). Taxonomy (NCBI): domain Eukaryota; kingdom Metazoa; phylum Chordata; class Mammalia; order Artiodactyla; family Bovidae; genus Budorcas; species Budorcas taxicolor. The sequence goes on from NC_068920.1 coordinate 122,613,374, forward strand.
TTACTTTCACCTGGTACAAAAAAGTATACATATAAAGAAAGGGAGACAAAGAGTCATAAAGCTAATATAGTAAAAGGTTAAGAATTACTGAATCTGGGTGGAGGAAATATGGGTCTTTTATTGAATTACTCTTTCAAGATTTCTACATGGCTTAAAAGTTTTACAATAGAAAGTTTGGGTGTGGGGGAATATGGTGTGGGAAACAGCACTGCAGAGCACAGTGTGGCCGTACACTGGAGTAAGTTAAGGATTCTCAAAATTACTGAAACCAGGGCCCTACCCTGGATTGTGGCCTGGGGGAAGGGTAATTGCAATGCGGCCCTCTTGTATGGTAGAAAGAGCCTGGGCTTGAAAGTCACAACTCATTAATACCGACAGTCCCAATCCCAGAAAAACAACTCTGAATCTTTTTCTAGAATGTTTTTTATCCATAACAAAGTTGCTGTTTTAAAGTTAACATATTAATTCCAACAACAAAGAAACTTCTCTAGAAACATACATTGGGTGAGAGAAGGAAAATTCAATTGAAATTAGATCATGACTTTAACAGATCTATATGACTCAGTTTAGTCACTCAGTCAGGTCTGACTCTTTGCGACCCCACGGACTGCAGCACACCAGGCTTCTCTGTCCATCACCAACTTCTGGAGCTTGCTCAAACTCATGTTCATCGAGTCAGTGATGCCATGCAACCATCTTATCCTCTGTCGTCCCCTTCTCCTACCTTCAATCTTTCCCAGCATCAGGGTCCTAAGCTGTGCTCAAGACCAGGAGGACAAGAAGAATAGAGTAGACTTGGTTATTCCCTAAACAAATCTATTCATAGAGTCTACGGTCCAACATGCCAAAATTTGACTTATAAAAATGCAATTTTATAAAAGGAACAATATTTAAGAAGAAGTATTAAGCCACTTAACCTCTCAAAAAAAAAAAGTCTTACTAAAATCATGCTCTTTACTTCACGCCAAGGATGAGTCATCATCTGTTAAACTATAAGGAAAGGAGAATTCCTTGAAAAATATACAACTCCAATTCTCCAAATTCAGATTTGTGCAAATTACTTAAAGATACTCCAGTGAGCATTACATAGAGTAAAAAGCTCTCTAAGGTCCTATATCTAAATTTCAGCTGGCACATGAGTCTCCGTGGTTCCATCTGTCTTTCTTAAAATATATGTGTCTTGGGTACAGGATAGAAGTAAACAAACAGTACATAAAATTTTAAAAGAAATAAAAAATAAATGACAAACTTTAAAAACATAATCTTACAATAGAGATTTTTATCTTGAAAAACATACCTTACAACATAGATTGTTTTTTAAGTTTCATTGATATGCAATAAATACATATATTTAAAATGTATAATTTGATAAGTCATGACATATGTATATACCCTTGAAACCACCAGCAATCAGGATAATGAACATAACTATCCCAGGTGGCCTTTAAGTCAAATAGATACATGATGGTTCTAGCACAGATGCAGTTTTTAGGAAAAGAAACTCTTGATAGAATTGCTATTTAAAAAAAGAAGAAGAATCCACACAAGTGTCCAGATATTTTCATCAACAGATAAACATTAAGGCTTTAGATTTTCCCCCCTAATTTAAAGAGATAAGCACATATTGTATTATTCTAGCTTAGATTTAGGTCCAAATAAACAAATATACTCAAAAAACAAAGAAAATCTTGGTATTTTCAAATGTGCAGGAAAATAAAAACAAAAGCCATAGTAACAAGGCATTATATTTGAGAATTTAAACATACACACATCCAGCTAATTGCAAAGCAAAACAATTTAGAAAGATTATACCTGCACATTATAGCAATATATAGTCTTTCTAATTTTGGCATATTAGGCCCAGGACATGCCCATCTCCCAGGAAGGACTGGTCTGGGCAAAATTGAGGGAAAATGAGTGAGTCTTTGGTAACTGTCAAAAACTCCCAGCTCTACTTCTTTCCTCCTCTTTCAGCGTTTCTTCCATTTTTCAGGGAACACTCCTTGTGTACAGAGCCCTCACTGATGTACCAGCCCTCCCAAAGCTATGGAAAAATTTTTGTTCTCAAGAATCCAAACCACATCCATTATGTGTCCATACACAGATCTCCCTCAACTTACAAGAGGGTTACATTCTGATGAGACATGTGTAAACTGAAAATACTCTAGGTTGAAAATATATTTAAAACACCTAAACTACCAAAAACCATAGCTTAGCTAAACCTACTTTAAACGTGCTCAGAACACTTCCACTGGCCTACAACTGGGCAAAAACACCTAACACAAAACCTATTTTCTAATTAAGTATTAAATACCTCATGTAATTTGTTGAATACTGTACTGAAGTGAGAAACAGAATGGCTTTGTGGTACAGAATGGTTGTAAGTACCTTGGTTATTTACCTCATGCTTATCACCACAAGAAGATCGTTTAGCATACTGTTGGTCCAGAAAAACTGTCAAAACTCAAAACTCCAGTTTCTACAGAATGTGCAGAACTTTCACACCTCTATAAAGTCAAATCACTGGAAGCTGAACCCCGGTAATTTGGCTCATCTGTATTCTATTTCTGGGTGCAGAGTTTCTGCCTCCCATGGGGATAGCTAACAAATGTAATGAATGCCTAGGACGCGTGCTCATTTCCTTTCCGTCCTCCCTGAGCAGCTAGCTGCAGTGGCTAGAAAAGGGACTGTTCTACCCATAGGTGTCTAATGCACAAAGAAGGCCCTCTTTGCCAAACTCAAAAGGAAGGATGAAAAAAAAGGGAGGATGGATTCCCATGAAGGCTGTCCAGGGTTTCCAAGAGGCAAGTCCATCTGACCTAGATTACTGTAGTGACCTCCACCAGACTTCCCATCAAGTTAGATCGCATACTGTCGAACACAAGAGACCATCTTCATGCGGGGATCTTTTCTCTCCCATCTGGACCATGAACACCATTATGGACAGGTGCCATGTCTATTAGTCCTGATTAGGGCTTCCCAAGTGGCTCTGTGGTAAAGAATTCACCAGCCAATGGAGGAGATGTGTGTTTGATCCCTGGGTGGGGAAGATCCCCTGGAGAAGGAAATAGCCACCTACTCCAGTATTATTTCCTGGGAAATCCCATGTACAGAAGAGCCTGGTGGGCTACGTCCATGGGATTGTAGAATCGGATACGATTTAGCTACTAAACAGTAGTAGCAGCAGCAGCTACCCCCAAGCACTTGGGACAAGTGTTATTTATAAACAAAAATAAAATAATTAATAAAAGTCATTTTCTCAGATTAGTGCTAGTAATACTGTAAAAACACATATATCTACTTTAATATTTGAGGCGAAAGGTACCCTAAGTGTTTTGTTTAGGAAATTATACAGTTTTTATAATAATGGAAACAAAAGATTAGTTCTTTATGGACACTAGACAAAGGAAATTTAAGATTTTCCTGTAAACTGTGCAATATAGCTATGAGGACTACATTCCCATTGTGCAATTTTCAGTGTTACACATTTTTTTAAGGCTCTGTCACAAAGAAAACAAAGCAAAGGGAGAAAACAACTTCAAAGGTGTAAGGAAAAGCTAGGAGAAATTTCAGACCATGTTCCCTGGGGTAAGGTTTCCTGGGGCTCATAAACGAGGATAATTTCATGATTTCTGGTGGAAACATCAGCAACATTATATGTTTTTAATGTTTCATCTCAAACTCAAATAAAAATGGTCAACTCAAATGCAGTTGTTTCAGGATTCAGTTTTAGACCTTCACATTAAGTCAAAAGGCATAAAATCCATATGAAGAAAGCTTAATGTTTTTGTAGACCACTGTTACACAATGTGGAGCTGTGACTACTCCAAGTAGTAGACAACTAGCTCTAACTATATATCAAAATAGCTTAGAATGTAATTTCTACAAGGACAATAATATTTGTTCATTTTCTTCACTGCTGTAATGTATTGCCTCGTAAAAGTAGCTGGCACATAATAAATGCTCAATAAATCTGTTGAATGAAATGAACAGAAGTCAGGAATGGGATACAGGTGTACAAAAAAAAGAGAAAAAGACCAAACTTCCTCTAAGAGGCATAGATTTTACGAAGCATAATTTCTGGAAAGTCTCATTTTACCAACTCCAAAATGCAGTTTATCTAATCTCATATTTAAATTGTTTAAATAAAAAGTATAATGGACCATTTGTTTTGTAAATCAAAAGGGGTATTCATTTCATTTAATCAAATTGAAAGGTCTTCTACCACTAATGTCTGAATAATGTGTAGTATTTTAAGAAACTAATAAACATTGTCTCCAAATCAATGGATTTGGGTCCTTAGAAAATCTTTTTACTCAAAGGATTTTTATGTAAATTTTTTAATTTAAAAATACATACTCACTTTCATACTCCTTGATTTTCTCGGTAAAAAGAAGTCTTAAAAATAAAAACCAAAGTTAACTCAAAGGGATGCATTTCAGTTGAGCTGAGATTATTGGAACACAATAAAGCTAATGGTTACTTCACCAGGAACCATTAATCATTCAACAATGGCAAACCCTGGAAAACCTCAGTGGACAGGGACTGTGGTTCTGTCTGGTTTTAACAGAGTTAAAAACAAAACAAAGGACCTGCTTTTCATGTCTCACGTGCTGTTCTCAGGCCTGCACGCCCCTCAAATGGTCAGGTGGCCACAGCCGCAGATCAGTCAGCCACCAATGCTCATCAGGCACTGGGCACCAAGCAATACAAAACATGGATGCTTGAGATGTTTTAAGGTAACGCAGACATAAAAAATTCTGTGGGTATCTCTCCAAAAAAGAGATTAACAGAAAAGCAAGAAATATTAAACACACCATTATTGTCCCTTTTTATCACCTCACGTATGTTAAAACTTGGTTTTAGGTTTACAAAATGGTTTCTTAAGTTTTGTGTAGATAAGATGATCAGAAAGTTCATCTTTTGAGATAGGGTAAAGCAAATTTTCTATATAGAAGGCCTTTGCCTCAGTCTCATAAAAGCAGAATGAAATAGATGAAAACTCCTTTTCCATGCCTTAAATAGAGGCAAAGGCAAAAGAGAGCCAAAGAAAAAACCTGCAGTAATCAAGGAAAAAGACCAGTGGAGAAGAAAAGCAAAATGAGAAAGACACCGTGTTAAAAGAAAGACAAATTCATGCAGTAATATTAAGAAAATTGAAAAACAGTGGTAGAACAAAACGAAGAAGGTTGTGAAAATCAGATAAAATTTAAAAGGGGGACTGTTTTGGTCATTTAGTAAGTTAAAAGCAAACATTCAATACTAAAGAGTTGTACATAATATCACATGAAACTTTATAAACAACAGTGCAGACTATACATTCAGAAGTAGAAAAGAAATCTGATCGGTTTGAGTTTTCATCAACTGCATGTTCAACAATAAGGACAAAAGGACAATATACTTTTAAAAGTTGCTTTCTGCTAAGCAACCTTGCATTTGAGGATCACTGTTCACTATACTTAATATTTAGTTGGAACAAAAGAAATATTTCTTTGTATGTCCCACTTGTTTTAATAAAGTCTTACTCTGAATAAACTAGAATTTCATTTCTACTTTAAAAAGTGATATAATACCTGTGACAACTCTTCTGCTAATAGCCATAGAGAAGAAAAGCTGAATTCAAAGAAACTGATATAATGTGCTAACTCTAGGCTTTCGATTTTTAAAGACTCAGAACTCACTTTTTGGGACAAGACGTTAAAAAAAAAAAACTAGTTTCTTAAACTCCAGCCTTTCCATACCTGTCTTCACTCACCTTCCTAAATAAAAGATTATACGGAATAAATGAAATCCCCCAAGCTACTATATTCTGACACATGCACATTTCACTGTAGTCAAGGTACAAAATGAGTGTCAGGAGGGGGTCCTGCATGTCCAAGTTTTACAGTCTTTAATAAAATGCATTATCTTGTAGATACATACAGTTTGATCTTAGAACATCAACATGTGCTACAACCCAGGATACACTAAAACTTAATGTTAACATTTAAAATCCCTTCCAAAGTTCCTCAGCTCTTTAGGTACCTTATTCATTCTTCTGAACATACCAATAAGAAGTCTTCACAAATATAAAGCTAAAAGGAAAAAATGGCCTTAAGACAAAAGATCTAAAGTCACAATTTTTTAATAATGACAAAACAAATGTTGATTTCTAAATGTGAATGTTTACTTTGTATTTGCTTGTACTTTGTCCTTCTCCAGTGCTTTTAAAAAGCACTTACAAATTACCCCTACAATGTTCCCTGTGAGTGAAGGCCAGGCAACTGCCTTCTCTCTTCACACTGGAAGGACAAGAACTGGGAGAGTCTTGGAGGTTAAGTGTAATGCTCAGGGTCATGTGCCAGTTGGTAACATGGCTCAGTCTAGGGCTCCATGGACTTTAATTCTAAGTGTATGGCAACCAGATAACACAAAAATAATTTTCTTCTCCTTTTGATCACTGACAGAGTATATTGTTATCCATTCTCCTAATGCTAAAAGACATGGATAGGCCCTAAAGCTTATTTCTATTCCTCTTTCCTCTTCTTTCCAGACAATTCTTCATCAGAAACTTTGTTTTTTTAAAAGCTGAGGACATCTTATATATCTGTAAAATACCAACAGTACTCAACTGTCCTCACCAAAAAATGTTAAATAAAAGAAAAAGATGTGAGCTACAGAAATCATGTTGAAATCTGTCAAGCAAAAAATTGGACCTTCCATCCTGCAGACTATATGCTTCAGTGTAGCTTCTAAGTGCCTATAAATTAATTGTTTAAAGTTTCATTTTAGATTAACTGCTTTCAAAGCATATGAACAAAAAAGGCAAAGTTTTTAAAATTAATTGTTTTAGCCAATGAAAATGCAATATGTTCAACTAAAATAGATTAAACTGATTATTTGGTTAAACAAAGGATTATGTATACAAAATTACCCACATTGCGCTAGATAGTTCACCCATTTGAAATGTTTTAACAATGTTATGGAACACTGTAACACTTCTGAGTAGATGAGTATTCAGATTTTGTTAGGGAGGATCTCTTTCATGAAAGATATTTCTTGCATTTTATACCTTCAAAGGGCACAGTAATTAAAGTGGTTTTATTGACAAGTAAAGCAGAATGATTCCATAGATGAAGCAGGTGGTGCAGGCCCCATCAATTTTGCTTATTGAAAAAATATATATTACCCAGTTGTATAATGCCAATTAAGTGTGTAATGAAGTTTAAAGTGTTTTGTTTACTGATTACATATACCTTCTTTATGATTCCTGTTACACTATTTACTACAACTATTTGGAAAGCTAATTATTTATTAAGTCTGCTCAAGAGAAAGAATTTCACTCCTGAATGGAAAAAGAAATAAAGCTTAGGTCCTTAAGGAAATTATGCTATTTTATTTCCACAGTGTTGGTTTGATAAGTTCACTTTTATTATTATTAATTCTGAAGCCAATAATAACATCACATCATCATTAAGGACATTCAAAATCTAATTTGTATAATCTATATTAATTATAATAACATCCAACGTAGTGAAAGGAAGTTAGGGAATCACAAAGTCTTTCAATTAAAAAAGAGACCATGTTAGGTATTAAGATGAGATATTTGATATGTACTTTTCAGAATATTTTAAGTTTAATCTTCAAAATAAAAATTATTTTCCTAATAAAACATTATAATTCCATTTCTATTTACAAAAATAGTAATTAAAAACATAAAAATTCAACTCAACAACACAAATAATAGTATTCTCCATATCACTTACAATGTCGTTTAACTACAAGAAAAAGATTGTTTAATCCATTCCACAACATTCAAGACTGTTCATGTACCAGGCACAATGCTAGGCACCTGAGATTAAATCATAAACAAAATATTACTCTTATCCTCAAAGAGCTTTGTGTTTAGTAGAGGAGAAAATCACATGTAACAGCAAATGTGTGATACGTATCATTATAACAGAGGTATCCATACTCTGTTGTGCAAGTTAAAATCAAAGGGTAATCAGCTCAACTTATCCAATAACTAAATTTCATAAAAACTCATATAAACTTTACTTAAAAGTGTAAATCCCAAAAAACATTGTGCAGGTGGATAAGAACTCTTATTTCACTGACAGTAATAATTCTGTATCTTTACAAAAAGCATACTTCGAAAAAATACAGTCACTCACGTTTCTAGATGTACTGGGAACAGAGCAAAGAATTAAACTTGAAAATATGTACTAAACACTGGCCTAAACTCATTCTGACCTCATGATAACCCTATGAAGAAAATTTTTCTATTAATCTCCACTTTATAGATGGGGAATCTGAGGTTAATTTGGCCAAGATCACAAAGATACCAGGAGGAAATACTGAGACTTGAACCTACAGAGACTGGTTATGGAGGTCCCCTTCTTAACCACTATACCAGACACCCTCTCAGGGGGTGATGATGATGATGGAGGTAGGGCAGCTAACACCAAGTGCTCCGTGACCTGTGCCGTCTCACTTACCCTTAAGGCAACCCTTAGAGGGGAAAGTCATCCCTCCCATTTACAGGAGAAAACCCTCACAGGCCAGGTTGGAACTTGCCTAAGGTCAGTCAGCCATCCTGGGATTGTGGCTAGATTCAAACTCAGGCAGCATGGCTTCCCTGTGTTATAAGGCCTCTGAATGATTTCAGTCTTAAACACTCACGAAAAAGGCCACATGATGAAATGTATTAAACAATTCAGAAAGGCTTTGCATAAGTCTTCCTGAAACACTCTGCCAGGTTTGGGGGCTTATGACAAGCATTTCCTTATGACAGCATTTACATTTGAGTCAACTTTACTACTTTGGGCTGATCATAAACACATTGCTCCTCTTTAAAAAGAATTTTTTCTGTAGAAACTTGGCAGACTTCAGTACAGGAACAGTCTATTCTTTACAATTAAATTTAGCAACAACTTATTCTGGTTAGTCTGAAAGAAAAGGAGAGAATGAACTACTAAGAGGCCTTTCGTGTACTTTAATATTTCAAAACATGTTTGGTTTGGCCTAATTTGAATCTTGTGGACAAGTAGACCAGAACTTGACTCCAAAAGAATAAGTACCATTTTAAACAGGCTGAATTCTCAAACGTAACCTCAGAAGGTGATTCAGAGTAATTATTTCTCATAATTTTTATTTTTACCTCAAGTTAAATACTAAACATGCATAGGGCAAGTCTCATAAAGCATATATACGGCCACGCATGTGTACTTTTGAACAGCCTGCAACCAAGAAACCAAATTAAAATTTTGCTCAAGAGCAATCAAGTATACAAAAAAGGGATATCAAAAGAAAAAAAAATCCCTATTTGTCTTTTAACACACCCCACTGTGCGCAGTGACCAAGAAATAAAAAATTCTGTGTTACAATTTCTGGATAGAACAGAGGTGAGCTAAAGATGAAGTGTCAAACTGGATTTCCATCTTACCTCGCTTTCCTCCAACAGGTTCAAAGACTTTGTAATCTTTACATTAATATTGAATTATCTTTTCTTTTTTTTCCCAAAAGGGAACCTACGAAACTATTTTAAAATAAAAAGCAAGCCATGCCACTAGGCAACCTGTCTTCTCGTGGTCTGTCTCATTCAAATCAGACATACCTTTCGCTTTGCCTTTACTGAATAAAAGTTTAACTTTGATTTGGAAGACAACGTACCCATTATTAGCCGTCTGACACTTTGCAGGTCATAGAGTCTATCAGTTCAATTCGCTGATTATGACCGCTCACTAAGAAAGCTTGCCATTACCGCTCATTTTATAAGCGTTGGCAATACCTAGAAATACAGCAAGGCTGGTGAATAAGGAGTCGAGGGGCGGGGGAAGAGGGAGCGAGGGAGGAAGGCAGTCGCCACCTCAAATCCACGCCGGACTGGGAACCTCCAGTCCACAGCGCGATCCCTTGCCTTCCCCAAAGTGGACCCGTTACATTTTCCCAGACCCTCTCTCCGCCCCAACACCCACCCCCCGATAACCCAACACAGCACTCACCCTTCAGCGAAGTCGGCACCCGGTCCAGCTCCGAGACGGGTCGGGGTGGCAGCGAGGGAGGGGACGTCTGGGCTGTGGGCGGGGGGTGTCGGTGCGTCACTAGAGTGCAGGACGGTGAGTTCGAGGGGTGGGAGCGGAGCGGAGCAGGGAAATCAAGTCACTGCCGAAAAGGGACGAGGAGCAACGGGGGGATGCAGGGGAAAGCCCCTTCCCTAAAATAAGCCCACCGGCCCCTGCGACCCCCTGCCCCAGGAAGGGAAAATAAAATCCGGGGAAATAAAAAGACTGACAAATAAACCTCTAAAACGATGAGAAGCAAGGATCAGACTTTAATTTAAAGGGGGGAGACTGAGCGAGGGCTGGAGGGGTGACTGAAGTGGCTCTAGGTCTATCCCATGCCTTTGCAGTCCCCAAACGGAGGAGGAGGCTGGCTGAGGGGAAGTTGCAGCGGCTCCCGAGGAGGAGGCGGAGGAGGCGGAGGAGGAGGTTACACCGTAACAAGTACAGACAGACAGCCATGGATCAGAGGGGCGCTGCGAGCAGGGGCGGCCGCGGCGGGGCGAGCGGCCGCGGCAGCAGCACCGCCTGCTCGGCTAGCTCAAGACATTTAATTGGATTGATGGGTTGTGCAGTGACTCACAGACTTTACAGAGTCGTAAAGCAGTCCCCGCCCAGCTGGACAGGGGAGATGCGGTGGGGACGGCAAGGGAAAGGGGGGCTGTGAAAGAGCCGGGAGAGGAGGAGGCGAGTGAGAGGGCGAGGCGTTGGGAGGGGCGGGGAGCGGAACGGAATCACCCAATGCCGAAGCCCGCCGCTCCGACGGGCGTGGGCGTCGGCCAATGACGGTGCTGCTCGATAGGCGGCAGGCTTCGCCCCTGGCCCAATGAGTCTTCTAAGGACACTGCCGCTAACCGGGCGGGGGGAAGTGGAGTGGGGGGTGGGGAGTGGTGGGTGGACGTTGAAGTAGGGAGGGAGCGGTGGAAGGAAAGATGAGGCACCGGAGACCCGCGGAGTCACTCAGCTCTCCTCGCTCCAGAAGTGCGCCTTCTGCCAATCCGAGGGCCGCATGGGGGTGATGGACGCAAGCGTGTGCCCAATGAGGAGGAGAAGGTGCCGCCCCGAGCCACAGGGGAAGGAGTGGGCGGGCCAAGGTCCTCCTCTCCCTCCGCACCCGGGTCCTCCCTCCCGCCCTGTTCAGGTCAGTCACGCAAATAACAGTGTGAGGGCTGGGGCCATGCGGGGGGGTGGGGCGGCGGAGGGGCCGCGCTGCAGAAGGCGTGACAGCGATAGGGACTGGCTGTGCTGCCGACTCCGCAACGACCGGAGGAGGCGATGAAGAAGGCTGGCTCCTTATTCAGCCTTCAAGCTGCTGCTGTTGCTGCCCGGCTCTGCCTAGGAGCCCCTGCGGCCAAACCCCACTACCGAGTGGCAGACTGATTTGGAGTAAATCGGATCAAAACTTTGCCTCCCGTCGGTGCTATGCCCACTCTCGGAGACAGCTCCGTGTGACGTCCTGTGGGGCTGTGCTCTGGGAGCCGAGGGAGCTGGACGCCAAGACCGGAGGCATTTCCCTCCTTGCTTGCCTGTGTTCTGGGGAAGTCAGAGGAGGGTGTGGACAGGTTGAAACACCTCCTGAATACATAACATTTCTTTATTGGGTTTCTGGAAAAGGTACTTAACCTGACGTGAGTGAAGCTGTGTGGGCTTTGTGCGTGTAAATATCAGCTTCCTCCAGCCCTTGCTCCCTCCCGCATGCATTACTCTTTTTCTCCCACTTCTCTGCCCACTCTCCTCACCTTGGACCCTGACACCTTGTACTCATTACTAGATCTCGCTACTCATTCCCCGGAGCTACGGCTTTTTCTCAGTTTCTTGCCTACTGTCTAGGAATCATTGTACACACCTTAACCCTGCACGCACTTGTACTTGAAAGTAACTGGGATCACTAATGAACCTGAACAGAGGTGCCGGCAAAAGAAATACACTGGCAAAAATCCACCTTCTTAACCACAAGGTGCATTTCTGCAGGTTATTGAAATTTATGACAATTGCTTCCTATTAAAAAACCAAGGAAAGACAAATCACATATCACATCCCTAGAAAAAAAGATTTTCCAGTCCACTTAGAATACTCCATATCCATTTTCTTTAGACAAGTCAACTGGAGAGACCCAGGATTGACTTGTGGTCTTGAAGGGAGGAAGATCATTTTTTCCCCATGATTATCAGAGTAAACCTACAGTGGTCTGGAATTCAGAGGAGAGGTAGTAAGTGAACAATAAGCCTTAAGGCTTACCCTAGTCATAGGGAGGCTTTCCTTGATTACTGTCATTTTAAGATAGGGACCCTTCCCCTAAACTGTAATTGTGATACTCAGCCTGACACCTCTTACCTCTTCTCTTTCTGATTTTAGCCTTATTCCATGATGTCAACCTGCATACTGAGTCCACCTAAGAAAATGAACCAACCTGCGGACTTCCTATAGTGCCCAGATTGTGTATGCATTGCCCCTCAGTGTGTTGAAACTTCTTTGCAGTTTGGCAATGCAAGGACGCCAGCATCCTCATCCCGAGACATAATGATACTCAGGAGGGGAGCTGTGTTCCCTTAGCCAGGTCACCCTGTGATGACTGAAACACGCTAAATCCCTTCTGTGGGAAGAATCAGCTCCAATTCTAGTGTGGGCTATGCTACTACATTTAAGAATGTGCTAATGATACTTTCAGAAAGCCTATTTCTTATTTCTCTTGCTGTGAGGTCATTTTATGACTCAGGTGAATATAATTGATCGTGGTGTTATCTTACACACTGTGAATGTCACTAAAAACACAGACGATTTTGAGTCTAAACTACACCAGAAGATCTTTCAGAGGATCTCCAAATAGCCAGGGTTAGCCTCCTGTGGCAGAAGTTGCTCCCTTGTCAGTTGTTATTGGCATGCCTCCAGTCCCCACCATGTGTCATCTTCTAATTCTGTGCTCACCCTATTCCAGTATTTCTTAAATGGTTGTCTTAGGCCCACCTAGATTCCTGAGTTTGCTCTCAGACCTACTGAATCATCATCTCTGTAGGCTGGTCCTGGGCTTCTGCATTTTTAGCAAATATGCCCATGACATGAATAAATATTAAAAAGTCAAATGTTTCATTTGAAACCCCCTTTTCATTCCTTTCTTTTGAAAATTTAAGAACTGTTACTTATTCATTCCTTCCTTTTTTCTTTCTCACACATATCTCTTTCCTTTTTTCCACATATATTTTATATATATTTCTCATATTTTTTCTCTCTTTTTTGTGATCACTTACTTTCCATATTTCTTGTGCACAGGATTGTATAATACACTAGCAGGGTAATCCCTAAAAAAAAAAAAAAGGGTGAATTGGCAATTTGCCTTTCATAAATACCATAGGTATACTTTATAACTATACCATTTAAAATGTATACTAAGTCAAATAGATGTATAAGCTTCAAAATAACACTGTAATTGATATTATGTATAAATCTCAGTATGTGTGAAACTTACTAGTTTATGATTTCAAAAGTATACAAAAAGAATTTTTTACATGGGGGAGTCACATTTCAAAATGCAAATTTCAATGTACAAATGATTTGTTATTATCATTTTCTAAACAGTGGAGTGAGACTAATGATGTACTAAGCATTGTTATGGTTACCAAAAAAAATAAAAAGTGCTATATGAGATTTTTGTTATCTCAAAGAGCTTAAATACAACTCACATGGACCAGGAAGCAAAAGTACATCCTTTATCGAAGATGGAGGTTTCAACCTGAGTTTCATTAGCATTCCTACAGATAGAGCCCAAATGAACATTAGCTCCCAATCCAAATTACAAAATATATGAATTAAAAAGTCATAATCAGCAAGAAGAGGCAGAGGCAGTAAAAACGAAAAATTAGAATTAGATTCTAAGTATGAAAAAACAAGAATAGGCCCATCTGCTTATGAACATATATGCAAAAAATTCTAAATATTAGCTAACGGAATCCAACATTCTTACTCCAGAAAAACTAGAAGAAACCTTGAGACTCATTTCTCTCTCTTTAGAATATACCTGTCTAGCTACCTATCTAGCCGTTTATCATAAAAATGTAATAAATCAAGAAGGGCTTATTTCAGAAATTCAAATGTGATTTAACATCAGAAAACCTATCCAAATATTTACCTCAAGAAGGCTAAGAGAGAAAGCATTGGAGAATGTGCATCCTTTATTAATAATAGAAACTTTCAGAAAAATTAGGAATAGGAAGAAATGTACTTAACTTTATGAAGGACCAAAAATGTACTGCAAAATATTATTAATGGATTAACTTTAATACATTCCATTTAAGTGTGGGATCAAGACAAGTTTGCCACAGCTGCTCAAATGATATTGAAAATCCTGGCTGACAAAATAAGATTTGTAATAAAAGGATGAAGAAATTAAATGGAAGAATCAGAAGGAAAGGGATAAAATTGGGATTTTTGCATAAAACACCTAATAGGAACAATAAGCTATTAGAATAATATGAGAAAGCCACAAAATAACAGAGAGCAATTTTTTCTCTTTCTTCCACAGAACTACTTTTTTATGGGGCACATGGCCAACCAGAATAAAGACAATGTTTACTAGCCTCCTTTGTAGCTCAGTGTTGCCACGTTCTAGGCAATGGGTTAAAAGCAGATCTGGTGCACACATTCCTAAAGGGAGAGAGTATGCTTCATCCTCTTTCCTGCCATCTGAAATGAAGATACAGTAGCTGGAGCTTCAGCAGTCATCTTAGACCACGAGCTGAGGTTGGATATGGAAACCACACACAGAGGAACAAGAAAGAAGGCACCTTCTGTACCAGCACCAACCCTAAAACAGCTACCTCCAGACTTCTGGAACTTCTTGAACACACCTCCATCTTATTCGTGCCACTCTTATTTTAGATTGTGTTTGTGTGTGTATGCATGTATGTTGCTGCAGACAGCTAAACCTAATCCTACGTGATACAGCAACATTCCCAAATTCAAAATCATTTCGTGAAAACCAGAAGTATACTTACATACTAGTACTAAAAAAGTAAAAATAAGATACTATTTACAATAGCAAGAAAACTCTAAAAGTCTTTGGGGATTAACCTAAGAAAAATGCACAAAACTTTCATGAAAAAAAAATGTTAATACTGGACTTCCCTGGCAGTCCAGTGGTTACAACTCTGCCCTTCCACTGCAGGGGATGCAGATTCGATCCCTGGTTGGGAAACTAAGATTCTGCACACTGCGTGGTGCAGCCCCCCAAAAAAACAGACTAAAGAAAAAACGTTAATGCTATTTAAAGACTTCAAAGAAGACCTAAATAGGGGTGTGTATAATGTTTGTGGATAGAATGAAGTAACATTACTAAGATAATTGTGTGTGTATGTGTGTGTGTTTAGTCACTAAGTTGTGTCTGACTCTGCGACCCCATGGACTGTAGCCTGCCAGGCTCCTCTGTCCATGGCATTTCCCAGGCAAGGACACTGGAGTGGGTTGCCATTTCTTTCCTCAGGGCATCTATCTTCTTGACCCAGGGATCAAACCTGTGGCTCCTGCTGCATCTCCTGCACTGCTGCTGCTGCTACTGCTAAGTCATTGCAGGCAGATTCTTTAACCGCTGAGCCACTGAGGAAGCCCACTGAGATTTTAATGATCTCTAATAAATGTATTCATAAACTCAGTGCAAACCATTCAAACTTGTAACAGGATTTGAAGAATTTAAACATTCTCAAATACATATGGAAGATTAAATTCCATTATAATCTGGTCATTTTTACCTTTCCAGATAATAAGACATATTATAAGTCATAGTAGCAGACATGTAAAACAGAGAACCAGAATACACAACTCAGAAACAACCCATTTACCTATGTGAACTTGGTATGTGATAATGGTAACCTCACAAATCTATGAGGAAATCATGTAGAGATAGTCAACTATCACTACAATAATAATACCATGTAACAAATAACCCTGAAATATCAGTGACTTATTAAAGCCATTGTTTTTTCTCTTTCACAGATCTGCATGTGAACTGAGACTCTGCTGATCCCATCTGGTTAAGACTTGGTTGGACTCAGCTGGGCTTTGCTCCAGGACACAGGTTAAATTCAGGTCTTTATCACATGTCTCTTTCTGGCAATGACAAGAGCTCAAGAGGTGAAGTCAAATCACTCAAACACATTTAACACTTCTGCTGCCATCACATCTCCTAATATTCCATTGGCCAAATAAGTCACATGGCCAAGTCCACCAAAATAGTGGAAGGTGCTGCAAAACCACATGGCAAAGAACATGGGTATATAATTCTATAACTGGGAGGATGTGAAGGGTTGGGAATAATAATCCAACCTAACAAGAAGTTTTGTTTCATAGATAATGTTGGAAAAATTGGTTCACCATAGAGAAAAATAAAGTTGCATCCACACCTCATACCATTTGCAAAGGTAAAATTTCAATGAATCAGTTCAGTTCAGTTCAGTCACTCAGTCATGTCCGATTCTTTGCAATCCCATGAATCGCAGCACACCAGGCCTCCCTGTCCATCACCAACTTCCACAGTTTACTCAAACTCATGTCCATCGAGTCAGTGATGCCATCCAGCCATCCCTCCTGCCCCCAATCCCTCCGAGCATCCGAGTCTTTTCCAATGAGTCAACTCTTTGCATGAGGTGACCAAAGTATTGGAGTTTCAGCTTTAGCATCATTCCTTCCAGTGAACAGCCAGGACTGATCTCCTTTAGGATGGACTGGTTGGATCTCCTTGCAGTCCAAGGGACTCTCAAGAATCTTCTCCAGCACTACAGTTCAAAAGCATCAATTCTTCAGTGCTCAGCTTTCTTCACAGTCCAACTCTCACATCCATACATGACCACTGGAAAAACCATAGCCTTGACTAGACGGACCTTTGTTGGCAAAGTAATGTCTCTGCTTTTCAATATGCTATCTAGCTTGGTCTTAACTTTCCTTCCAAGGAGTAAGCGTCCTTTAATTCCATGGCTGCAATCACCATCTGCCGTGATGTGGGAGCCCCTCAAAAATAAAGTCTGACACTGTTTCTACTGTTTCCCCATCTATTTCCCATGAAATGATGGGACCAGATGCCATGATCTTAGTTTTCTGAACGTTGCCTAAAAATGAAAGGGGAAACTGTAAAGCTAATAGAAATTAAAAGCAGAAAAATTGCTTTGGAATCTTAGGATAAGAAAAGATTTCTTCAAAGACTCTGAAAGCATAAACTATAAAACCAAAAGATTGATGAACTTGACTATATCAAAATTACTTTTCTGGTCAACAAAGAACATCATAAGACAAGAGAAAGTTGATAGATTGAGGGGTGTTTCCAAACCAAGAAGTGATTAATGTCTACAATATGCTAGGAATTCCTGCAAATCATTGAGAGAAAAAAAAAAAAAAAAAACAGGAAACACAGTAGAAAAATAGCCAAAGGATATGAACAGGCAAATTTACAGTAAGGAAGCTTGAGAGACTGACAACTAGATGAATAGATATATTGTGCAACATGGGTACTATAGCGAATATAATAACTATAAACAGAATATAACCTTTAAAAATTGTAAATCATGATACTGTATATCAGTAACGTATATAATATTGTGTACCAACTATTGTTGTTGTTCAGTCGCAAAATCATGACCAGTTCTTTGTGACCCCATGGACTGCAGCAGGCCAGGCCCTCACTGTCTCCCAGAGTTTGCCCAAGTTTACGTCCATTGAATCAGTGATACTATCCAACCATCTCATCCTCTGCTGCCCTCTTTTCCTTTTGCCAATTTTTTGCCAGTTTACCATCTATATTTCAGTTTAAAGAAGTAGATGAAGAGATATACAATTCCACTTATAATTAGATAAAAGCATATTAAAACAAGACACTTCTTTACATCAATTAAATAGGCAAAAATGTGAGTTCGGTAACCACCAAGTGTTGGCTAGGATAGGGGGAATCAGGAATCCTCATGCATTGCTGCTGCTAAGTCGCTTCAGTCAGTGTCCAACTCTGTGCGACCTCATAGACGGCAGCCCGCCAGGCTCCCCCGTCCCTGGGATTCTCCAGGCAAGAGCACTGGAGTGGGTTGCCATTGCTATTGGGTGTTAAGTCCCTGGTATAGTCATTTTGGAGTTATCTGGAAATAGGTAATAAAATGTAGCATGTGGGGACTTCTCTGGTGGTCTGGTGGTTAAGACTTTGCCTTCCAGTGCAGGGTCTGCTGGTTCGATCCA
This sequence comes from Budorcas taxicolor, assembly GCF_023091745.1. Taxonomy (NCBI): domain Eukaryota; kingdom Metazoa; phylum Chordata; class Mammalia; order Artiodactyla; family Bovidae; genus Budorcas; species Budorcas taxicolor. The sequence goes on from NC_068920.1 coordinate 122,631,616, forward strand.
TAGTTGGGGAGGTAAGATCCCACATGCCTCCCTGTCCAAAACACCAAAGCATAAAACAGAAGCAATATTGTAACAAATTCAATAAAGACTTTGAAAATGGCCCACATCAAAAGAAAAGAAAAAGTAGCATATGTTTTCCTAATGGCCCAGCAGTTTCACTCCTGGGAATATATACCTTTAAGAAAATCCTGAAACATGTCCGTAAAAGGGTACAACTGAGAATAGTCGTCATAGCAGCACTTGAAGTAGCAGCATGTTGTTGGCAAGCTTAGTATGTATCACTGTGCAATACAGACAGGAAATAAAATGTAGCAGATACTATGGAATAACATGCAGCTGCTACAAGTAGTGCACTAAATGTATGTCTTACAACGTGCATAAATCTTTAAAATGTTTTATACTGAAAAAGGATAAGAAACAAGAAAAGAGTGTAAGCCCCAGGCCTTGGGATGTCTTTCACTAAAGGGTACATCAGTGTTTTTCATTTCTGCTCTTAGCTGGGGCACTTTGAAGAAAGGATAAGAAGGTGCTGTTGTGATTCACTTTTAACTCGAATATTTCCTTCTAGTTTTCACATGAGGTTGTTGCAGGTTTTCATGCAGGTCCTTCCCCCTTACTGCTGGGAGCCAGCACGGGAGATCCCACCCATGACAAGGTCATGCGGAGAGGCCTGATGGGCAAGGTGAGTCAGGTCTCAAGGGGTCCTCTGTCTGAGCATCTACCCTGAAACCAAAATCTGTCTGTTTACTGTCTGCTATACTATACTCTTCTGACATTACCACCTTTTCTCTGGAAAGAGTTAATTCAGAGCTCCAGTTAACAGTCTCCTGCATATAAAAAGAATGTCTCTGCTTGAAACCCCTTTGATGGCTTTCTAACTTATCTGACCGGTCTGCTTTACAACATGCGGATTGTTTACAGCCCCCAACTGTGAGAGGCACGAAGCTCAAAACATCTTAAAGATATAGAACCTTTTAGAGTTAAGAATTAGTTTTGTGAAGAGTTTGTTGAGTTAATGTTTGCCATCAGGCCTCCATATCCTTTATCTTTTAGGCACCTGGGAGGATATTAATCAATGTAAATGGGATGCAGAAATAGGAATATAGTAGTTTTTGATGTTAGCAACACTAGACTTTTGAGTTAATTACTTTTCTCTTTGTTATAAATCACTGTACTCCTTTCACTTGTTATAAATTGTTTTATCCTTGCTATGTAAGAATGTAACTTTATTTAGTGCTTTCTGAGAGTGGCACCAGACTTTGGGAAGAACAACACTTTTAAGACAAATAAGTCTTCTGGTTGACAAACTTTTATCAGAAAAGGGCCGTAAAATGTTAATTGGCCTTCTGGCCAGAAGATGATGTAAATCACCTAAGACTTGTGTATACAACTAAGTATGCAGAGAAAAAGCCTGGTCTCAAGAGTCAGGGCTGCTGACACTGCATAATTTTGTATTACCCATTGATCTCTATGTACAATCAAAAAGTATAAAAAGCCTTCTGAACAATAAAGGATGGACCAGTTTCTCGGACTAGTCTCTCAAACTAGTTTCTTGGAAATCTGGCTCCCCCTGTGTCTCTCTCTCTTTCTTTCTTCCTCTCCCTCCCTCTCTTTTTCAGGCTGAATTCCCCTCTGGAGCGGGGAGGCTCGCCACATCTACTTACTTGCCCTGGCTTTTAAGTTCCGTGAGAGAGGGAGCCCAAGGTGCGGCACCCTCCGCTATTCAAACGAGCGCCGGTGGCCTAACGTAGATGGTGCAGACTTCTTGTCCTGAAGTTTTATTGGCTTTCCCTGTAAACCAAGTTATTCAGCCTCTTTTCTCCACTGAATTTTCCTACTACACTATTCTTTCCTAATCTCTCTTTTGTATTTCTAAATAAAGAAGTTTTTCCTCACCATGCCCTCCCCGCTTCAAATTACCCTGGATCCACCAGGGCTGGACCCCGGCACCTTACCCCCTAAGTTTGGAGATAGACTGGTAATTTTTCAAAAAGATTTAAGGGTTTTCTAATCTTAAGGACAGGGGGAATGGATGTGATGGCTCTTGAAGTTTCTCCCAGCCCCATCAGGTTAAGAATCTCCCCAACGCAGACATGTGGGAAACACAATTGATTCCCACAAAGGTACACTGAGAACAGCCGCTGCTTGGGTTATACTGCCTTAAAAGCTTGTCTCTGCCCTAAACCTTCCTTAATGGCTCATTACTAGCTTATGAAATTCTGATGCTTAGTAATGCTACGCTATGATTTCATGGCCCTCAAAGTCCAAGAATTTGCCAGAGTCCCGGTGGGGAGTTCCATAGGGCGGAAGCCCACACACTTCCAGGAGGACTAAAAAACACATGCAGGCTTCTCTCTGACTAGCATTGGGTCCCTGCTTTCTGCAGAAGCTAGGATGTGATCTTGCAGAGATGACTTTTTTGAGATCAAATATCTTACGACTCTCATTTAGGGTCTGTAAGACTCATCACCAGGTCCCAGTATTGGGACATTAATGTGAGCTCACGTGTATCATGTAACCCTAAAAACAGCTAATGATTTATCCATCAGTAGCTTCTGTAACTCCTGGGAGCTGTGTAATCCAATCACCCCGTATTTGTTCAACCATTACTAACAGAGTTCTAGGGAGTTTTGGGAGATGAATTAGGAAAAGTAGATTGAACCCAGATTATAGAACCTAAAATGTCTGATTAGGAGTTTCAATTTGTAGGTTAAAGCAATAGAGAGACTTTGAAGGTGTTTGAGAAAGGTCTGATGAAAAAAGAGTGTTTTAAACTTAAGGGAGAAAATGTTTATTGAGAAAAGGACAGTTATTAAGTCCTTATTATAGGAAAGCTCCATGGTAAGCACTACTGTGAAAGTGCTACACTCAATATGCCAGCAAATCTGGAAAACTCAGCAGTGGCCACAGGACTAGAAAAGGTCAGTTTTCATTCCAATCCCAAAGAAAGGCAATGCCAAAGAACGCTCAAGCTACCACACAATTGCTCTCATCTCACACGCTAGTAAAGTAATGCTTAAAATTCTCCAAGCCAGGCTTCAACAATACGTGAACTGTGAACTTCCAGATGTTCAAGACTGGATTTAGAAAAGGCAGAGGAACCAGAGATCAGATTGCCAACGTTGGATCATTGAAAAAGCAAGAAAGTTCCAGAAAAACATCTACTTCTGCTTTATTGACTAGGCCAAAGCCCTTGACTGTGTGGACTACAACAAATTCTGGAAAATTCTTAAAGAGATGGGAATACCAGACCACCTGATCTGCCTCTTGAGAAATCTGTATCCAGTCGGGAAGCAAAGTTAGAACTGGACGTGGAACAACAGACTGGTTCCAAATTGGAAAAGGAGTATGTCAAGGCTGTATATTGTCACCCTGCTTATTTAACTTCTATGCAGAGTACATCATGAGAAATGCTGGGCTGGATGAAGCATAAACTGGAATCAGGATTGCTGGAGAAATATCAATAACCTCAGATATACAGATGACACCACACTTATGGCAGAAAGTAAAGAAGAACTAAAGAGCCTCTTGTTGAAAGTGAAAGAGGAGAGTGAAAAAGTTGGCTTAAAACTCAACATTCAGAAGACTAAAATCACGGCATCTGGTCCCATCACTTCATGGGAAATAGATGGGGCAACAATGGAAACAGTGTCAGACTTTATTTTGGGGGGCTCCAAAATCATTGCAGATGGTGATTGCAGCCATGAAATTAAAAAACGCTTGCTCCTTGGAAGAAAAGTTATGACCAACCTAGACAGCATATTAAAAAGCAGAGACATTACTTTGCCAACAAAGGTCTGTCTAGTCAAAGCCGTGGTTTTTCTAGTAGTCATGTATGGATGTGAGTGTTGGACTATAAAGAAAGCTGAGCACCAAAGAATTGATGCCTTTGAAGTGTGGTGTTGGAGAAGAGTCTTGAGAGTCTCTTGGACTGCAAGGAGATCCAACCAGTCCATCCTAAAGGAGATCAGTCCTGGCTGTTCATTGGAAGGACTGATGCTAAAGCTGAAACTCCAATACTTTGGCCACCTGATGTGAAGAACTGACTGACTCATTCGAAAAGACCCTGATGCTGGGAAAGATTGAAGGCAGGAGGAGAAGGGGACAACAGAGGATGAGATGGTTGGATGGCATCACTGACTCAATGGACATGAGTTTGAGTAAACTCTGGGAGCTGGTGATGGACAGGGCAGCCTGGTGTGCTGCAGTCCATGGGGTCACAAAGGGTCAGACATGACTGAGCGACTGAACTGAACTGAACTGAAACACAAGAGGAAGAAGGTCCTTGCCTTAAAGGAATTTATGCTCACTAGGTGTTCTGTTTTTGTTTTTAATATGGGGTGGGGCACTATTCTGAGATTTTAACCAGTGTGATTTTCCTATGCTTTCTCTACCCCAACCTGTTCCCTCAGGGTATGGCTATTACAAGGCAGAGATTTAGAAAGAAGAGTCATCTCTTGACTTCTAGGTCTGGAAATGGACTTTAGGAAGTCACAGCAGAGACAAGAGTTTTAGAGAAAAGGCCTGGGATTTCATGAGCTGCAAGGTAACATAAACTTTAGGTTTGGAATTATAATTTGCAGGCGTGGGTGGGAGGGTTGGCCCAAAAGTTACTGTTAATAGTTTTCCCATGGTCTCTCTCAACTTGCCATGTTTTAAAAAATATTGTTGTTTCATGTTATTCTAAGTAAACAAAGGGACTTCCCTCGTGGCTCAGTGGTAAAGAACCCGCCTGCTGATGCAGAAGACACGGGTTTGATGCCTGGGTCAGGAAGGTTCCCTGGAGAAGGAAATGGCAACCCACTCCAGTATTTTTGCCTGGAAATCCCATGGACGGAGGAGTCTGGCAGGCTATAGTCTATGGGGTCCCAAAGAGTTGGACACAACTTAGTGACTAAACAAAACAAAAAGTAAACAAAAATTGAAAATATTAGCCTGAATTTCATTGTTTATTTTTATATTGTAGAATATCCACTTTAAATGCAAGTATAAGAGCATTCAACTTATAAGTAGAATCATTAAAAAGATCTAATTCATATTTTGTAGATTGTAGGTGCTTATGTAGTTCATTCTTACCAGAATAATGGAAACTACTGCACAAAACCAATTCAGTCGTTTTTATTTCACTTCTTGATATGTGCTCACTCCACCAACCCTCTACTTTCAACTTTCTGAAGAGTAGGGAAGGACTAAAAGGAAAAGGAACTATGGAGTGCCCTATATTTCCGTTTCCTTTTGTGTCTTCATTTTCAGGATGTAAGATTCCTTGGCTGTTCATGTCTTTAGAATACTATGGCCTTTTTTCTTGCTTCAGAACAAGTCCTGGTTTGAATGGAAGGCATGACCTCTCAGGGCTGTCAGCGCCCCTACTTACTCAATCAAAGATGAAACACTCTTACATCTTGCCGAGCTCACAAACACTTGGGACAACCAGAAGTCTGTGCTCATGTGGCAACAGGAACAGCAAACATACAATGCATGAGTATGCCCTCTGCTCCACTGTCTCACCCAATTCCACATACAAAACATAGGTTCAGAAATAAAATCAAGACAGCATAGCAGCAGAAAGCCCTTCTGAGTGCAGGCTCCTGTGTGTTTGCAAAGGTGGCATACGATGCTGGCACTGTTTTCAAGAATGGTTGAAGGGCCCGGTTGCCTCACTCAGAGGAAATAATGATGTGCTGGCCTGGGGATGGAAAAGAAAGGCTGTGGCTTTGAATACAAGTATCGTTGAGAAAGGATCTCCATGTTCTGCTCTTGTACCCCACACGCCCACCTCTTCACCAGGCCAGACCTCAGAAACCACTGCTGCTGCTGCTAAGTCACTAGGAGAAGATAAAAGCAGGGAAGACCTGAACCTTGCATCCAAAGCTTCCACTGAACAGTTGGGAAATAGAAAAAAAATCACAAAGAAAAAAAAAAAAAAAGCTATTTATCATCCTACCATCCAGAGAGAGTCATTGTTAAAATTTTGTGTGATTTGTAACCTATGCATGCATGCATGCTAAGTCGCTTCAGTCGTGTCCGACTCTGTGTGACCCCATGAACAGCAGCCCACCAGGCTTCCCTGTCCATGGGATTCTCCAGGCAAGAATACTGGAGTGGGTTGCCATTTTCATCTCCATTGTAATCTATAGTCATACAAAATTTTTGTGTGTGTGCAAAATTTTAAAGATAAACATTTCTCAGGCCACTTGAATACACTGCTAGAAAATAGTTTTAAACATAACTTCCCATTTGAAGGTGAGGATTTGGTGGTGGTTTGCACAGTGAATTCTGGAGGGAAGAGTCTGTCAACAGAGATCCTGGTCAGGAGATAAATGCAAGAATCCCAGAGGCGATCTGGGCTGGAGGTCTGCAAAGAGGAGAGGAAAGAAGGGACTAGATGAGGCTCAAAAATAGAATGCAGAGCAAAAAAAAAAAAAAAAACCAAGTTGTCAAATATTCCATCTATTTCTAGTTCGAAGGCAGATAAAATCAAATACTATGTTATTCAGGAATACATACATAACCATTACAGCTGTAAAGCAGAACAAAATTCAGAAAGGTAGTTCCCAAGAGAAGCCAGCCAGGGAGGCAGTTATGTTCAGAAATGGGCACACGGCCACTTCCTAAGGGGCTGGTAGTAGCCTGTTTCTTAAGCTGGGGTGGTAGACATATGAGTGGCTAATTTTTAAATTTTGTAAACAATACCCTTTCATTTTATTCAGGAACATGTCAGAGACAAATGCTTTGGAGTTTTTAACTGATTTTAAGAAACGCCCCAAATAAATCTGAGACTGTTTGCAAGTTTGGTTCCAGACCAGTGCTCAGTTGCTTCAGTCGTGTCCTGACTCTTTGTTACCCCATGGACTGTAGTCCACTAGGCTCAGGTCCATGGGATTCTCCAGGCAAGAATACTGGACTGGGTTGCCATGCTCTCCTCCAGGGGATCTGCCTGACCCAGAATCAAACCTGTGTCTCCTGCATCTCCTCCACATTATAGGCGGAATCTTTAACTGCTGACCAGTACAATAAAGCAAATATCAAAATAAAGTGAGTCATGAATTTTTTGGTTTCTCAGTGCATATAAAGGTTATGTTCACACTTCTCTGTAGTCTATTAAGTGTGCAATAGCATTATGTCTAAAAAAACCAACAACAATATACTTACCTTAATTTAAAAATACTTTACTGCTAAAAAAAAATGCTAACCATCATCTGCACCTTCAAAGAGTCATAATCACTTTCCTGGTTTCCTGGTAGAGAGATTTGCCTCTTGTTGATGACTGCTAGCTGATCAGGGTGGTAGTGGCTGAGGGTTGGGGCAGCTGTGGTAATTTATTAAAATGAGACAACAATGAAGTTTGCCACATTGATTGAGTCTTCCTATCACAAAAAATTTCTTTGTAGCATGCAATTCTGTTTGATAATATTTTACCCAGAGGATAACTTCTTTCAAATTGCACTCAATCCTATAAAACCCTGTGACTGCTCTATCAACTAAGTTTACGTAATATTCTAAATCCTTTTTCGTCATTTCAACAATCTTCACAGCATCTTTACCAGGAGTAGATTCCATCTCAGGAAACCACTTTCTTTGCTCATCTATAAGAAGCAGTTCCTCATCTGTCAGTTTTATCATGAGATTCCAGTTTAGTCGCATCTCCAGGCTGCACTTCCAACTCCAGTTCTCCTGGTGTTTCTATGACTTCTGCACTTACTTCCTCAACTGAAGTCTTGAAGCCTTAAGTCATTTGGAGGGTTGGAATCAACTTCTTCCAAATTCCAGGTAACGTTGATGTTTTTATCTCTTCCCATGAATCACAAATGTTCTTAATAGAATACACAATAGTAAATCCTTTATAGAAGTTTTTCTACTGATTTTGCCGGATTCATCAGAGAAATCACTATCTATGGCAGCTAGAGCATGATGAAATCTATTTCTTCAATAATAAGACTTAAAAGTAGAAACTATTCCTTGATTCATGGGCTACAGGATGAATGTTGTATTAGCAGGCATGAAAACAACATTAATCTCATTGTACATCTCCATCCCAACTACTGGGTAACCAGGTGCAATGTCAAGGAGCTGAAAGGAATCTTTCTTTCTGAGCACTAGGTCTTAACAGTAGGCTTAAAATGTTCAGAAGACTATGTACTAAAGAGACGAGCTATCTCCTAGGCTTTATTTTTCCATTTATAGAGCACAGGCAGAGTAGGTTTAGAATAATTCTTAAGGGCTCTGGGATTTCTGGAATGGTAAATTAGCACTGAATTTGACTTCGACTTCAAGTTACCAGCTGCATTAGCCCTTAACAAGAGAGTCAGCTTGTCTTTTGAAGCTTTGAAACCAGGCATTGACTTCTCTCTAGCTATGAAAGCTCTAAATGATATCTTCTTCCAGCAGAAGGCTGTTTCATCCACATTGAAAATCTCTTGTTTAGTATAGCCCCTTTCATTAGTTATCTTAGCCGGATCTTCTGAATAACTTGCTGAAGTTTCTGTGTCAGCACTTACTGCTTCACTCTCCACTTCGATGTTCTGGAGATGGCTTCTTTCCTCAAACCTCATGAACCAACCTCTAACAGCTTCAGATTTTTCTTCTGCAGCTTCCTCACCCCTCTCAGCTTTCACTGAATTGAAGAGAGTTAAGAGAGTTAGGGCCTTGCTCTGGATTAGGCTTTGGCTTAAGGGCATGTTGTGGATCTTTTGATCTTCTCTCCAGACGGCTAAAATTTTCTCCATGCCAGCAGTAAGGCTGTTTTGTTTTCTTATCGTTGTGTGTTCACTGGAGTCGCACTTTTAATTTCCCTCGAAAAGCTTTCCTTTGCATTCACAACTTGGCTTAGCTTTTAGCCTATCACAGCTTTTGACATACCTTCCTCACTGCTGCTGCTGCTGCTAAATCCCTTCAGTCGAGTCTGACTCTGTTGCGACCCCATAGATGGCAGCCCACCAGGCTCCCCCATCCCTGGGATTCTCCAGGCAAGAACACTGGAGTGGGTTGCCAATTTCCTTCCCCAATGCATGAAAGGAAAAGTGAAAGTGAAGTCGCTCAGTTGTGTCCAACTCTTAGTGACCCCATGGACTGCAGCCTACCAGGCTCCTCCGTCCATGGGATTTTCCAGGCGAGAGTACTGGAGTGGGTTCCCATTGCCTTCTCTGATCTTCCTCACTAAGCTTAATCATTTCTAACTTTTGATTTAAAGTGAGAAACATGCGACTCTTCCTATCGTTAGAACAATTAGAGACCAGTGTAGGGTCATTAATTTGTCTAATTTCAACATCATTGTGCCTCAGAGAATAGGAAGGCCCAAGGAGAGGAGGGACAGGAGAAGAGTGAAGCAGACACCACAACATTTATCAATTGCTTGCTGTCTTATATGGTTGCTGTTTGTGGCCCCCCAAAACAACGGTAACATCAAAGATCACTGATCACAGATCACCATAACAAACAGAATAAGGAAAAAGTTTGAAATTTTCCACGAATTACCAAAATGTCACACAAAGACACAAAGTGAGCAAATGCTGTTGGAAAGAATGACACCAATAGACCTGATCAATATAGGGTTGCCATAAACCTTGAATTTGCAGAAAACACATCTGTGAAGGGCAACACCTTGAAGTGTAATAAAAACGAGGTATGCCTTATATTCTTTTGTATGCATGATTTAATCTAAGCCAATATATCTTAGGCTAATGCCAAAAGATAAGGTTTTCCACAACCTCTCACTCTTCTGCAACCTGAGGCTTTGCTAGAGAGGTCACAGAAACTGGGGCTCTTCCCCCAAAACACTGCCATCCTTTCTACATCTTCACTACTCACATAAGGTGCTCTGGTTCTTAAATAACCGACTGGAGTATATTTATCAGAGAGTGTCCTTTCTGAGCTGAGACCAGAAGCAATGCAAACGTCTACCTGAATATGGACACACAGACACAAATACATGCAGGTCTAATCATGCATGGCCAGGAGCCAGAAGAGCTTTTTGCTCTGAAAGCATGTGCTCACAGCATGGGTAGCCAGTGATTATCACACTGTTCCTGCTTCTGAAGCATCCACCCCAACCAAATCTCGGATGGGAAGGGGAGCTGTCACTATTGTTGTTTTGTAGTTAAGTCGTGTGTAACTCTTTGCCACCCCTTGGACGACAGCCCACCAGACTCCTCTGTCCATGAGAATTCCCAGGCAAGAATACTGGAATGGGTTACCATCTTCTTCTATAGGGGACCTTCCTGACCCAGGGACAGAACCTGCATCTCCTGCTTTGGCAGGTGGATTCTCTACCACTGAGCCACCCAGGAAGCCATGATGAGGAGGAATATCTGCCAAGTGTCTCACAGGGTCCACTTAAAGTTATGAAAGACAGTTACACAGCATTTGGGTCAATAAGCTACATGAGTTGATATACTTTCAGCAGGTTCACAGACAAGCATGTTTTATTCTAGTGTGATATACATAATATATTTTATCCTAATATTATATGTATATTACATATGTCACTGACACCTAAAAGCCATGATTATTGCTTTGAACAAAGCTTAGCTAAAGTAGAGAGAAAAGCCAGCTTGAATTAATGATTTAAAAACTCTCTTGTTGTTATTCAGTCACTCAGTCATGTCCGACTCTTTGTGACCCCGTGGACAGCACCATGCCAGCACTGTCTACCTGTATTAACAATAGTGTAACTGGTGCCTAGAGATAGAACAGATCATGAACGCGGTTCACTATGGTGGTACCTGTAGGTGGGAAACATTGCACAGGGGCTTGGCAGCTCTTAAGAATAGTGGAATGTGGGCAGCCCTTATCTTATGGCCCCAAACACAACTTGTGACCCAGGAGACTACAATAAACCTCTCCTCATTCCAATAATAATTCTATGTTGAGCCCCCTTTCTCTGCCAGACTCTTGCAAAGTGCCCTAAGTGCATTAGTTCATATAGTGAGTAATAGTTGTGCTTGTTCAAAGATATCTCTCCTCCTTATCTTCATCATCATCTTCATCACAAGGCTTTGGTGCTGGTTCCTCTGAGGAAAACCATCCTGGCAAAGTCAATCCTGCACCCAGCCCTGTTGTTATGTTGAAGGGTAACAGCACAAACTTACATGAACTACCTGCAATATGATTTTGCAATAGGAAAGGGTATCAAGTCAACACTTTGTACACCTTAAACGTACACAATTTTATATGTAAATTATATCTCAATGAAGCTGGAAGGGGGAAGAAAGAAATATCTACAATGGAACTGAAAACAAACAATTTATCTCTTGTCTGGTATAACTTTTTAGTGCACACCTCTCATCTACCCTGATGCGTCTGTCTTTTCAGTTTTAAAAGGGAAGCAGAAACACTCTGTGCACCATTATCCCACTGGAATAGTTTGAAACCTAACCACTTGATCTCTAGCACAAAAAGTCATTGTAGGAAATACAACTTCTGATAAACAGTCCCTTGCATTAAGTGACAGTCTTGTGCAAAATAAAATAGATGAGTTATAAAAAAATATCTTTAAGTAATTATTTTATAATAGATACTCAATAGACCATTAACTTTGCCATTACTCCCATTCATAACATGCGAGAAGAATAGAGAAAAATATATATCAATAACTGAGAACCCTCTTTTAAAGTGCTGGCAATAGCGTACTAGCAACCTCTCGGTAAAGCATTTCTATGATGACTCACGGATCAGGTAGAGCTAGGATAAAAGAGTGCGGAGGATAAAAGTTTAGTTTAGTTTAGTTTAATTTAGTATGGTTTCATCAGAGTAAACTTCTCTAAAATGATAATAATCCCAAATGTAGAACTTCTACAAATTAAAGAGAGACCTATCATATGTCAGTAAATTTAGAAAGGAATTTAAATGTAATTTTAGACTAAAAATTTGCAAATTGATGATGCATCCTTATGGAACAAAATTCAGAGATACAAAAGGATAGATAATAGAAAATGTTTGTCTCCCATTCTAGCCTCTCAGTTACCTCACAGGAGGCAAACATTGCTACCAGTTTCATAAATATTTCTATATAAATATACATTTGGTATTTATAAAATTAACATAGCATTATGTTTATTTTTGTAATGTAATTGATGATATTTTACACTGTTTCTGCACCTTTCTTTTTTCACTTAGTGTGTCAGCACAAAAAGAGGTTGCTTTAATCTTCTTCAAGCCTATGGAATATGGATGTATATGGATGTATCATAATTGTAGGGCATTTATACTGTTTCTAACTTTTTGTTAGTACAAACACTGCAACAAACCAATGACTTCACATGTGTGTACGGCATCTGTAGCATATATTCCCAGGAGTGGAACTGCTGGGTCCAAGGGCAAATATTAATATGTTTTAAAATGTGATGGCTATTGCCAAATTGTCTTTCACAGGGTGATCTACTATGAAATGGATATTTTATAAAGCACTAACAACTGCTATTGTGGTTGCTCTTAAAATTTATTAAATGCTTCTACAGTAATAGCATGTGATTTTTGTATAGTAAAATCAAGTCATAATACAGTTGGCCCTTAAACAAGGTTTGAACTGTGTGCGTGTGTGCAAAATTGCTTCAATCATGTCCCACTCTTTGTGACCCTATGGACCGTAGCTGGCCAGGCTCCTCTGTCCATGGGATTTCCCAGGCAAGAATACTGGAGTGGGTTGCCATTTCCTTCTCCAGGGATCTTCCCAACTCAGGGATAATACAGGCGTCTCCTGAATCACAGGCAGATTCTTTATCACTGAGCCACCATGGAAGCCCTGGGGATATGAAGGGCCCACTCTAAATTATACTGGGATCTTTGACTGCACAGGGCATAGGAAGGTCAGTGTTCCAACATCCTTGCTTTGTTCAATGCTTTTACATATAGATACCCGTCACTTTACACACTAGGTGTTAGCAGGAATGGCACACTGGGTATTCTGCTTGCATTTTGTGGTCTTAGAATTGCCTGCATGGTAAGCAATCTGTGGTTTAGCTAGGCTTTTAAAAATGGACCTATAGAGAGTTTAGAGGATTTTTAGAGCAGTGAAAAGACTTTGTATTATAAAGATGAATATTTGTCATTATACAGTTGTCCAAACCCATATAATGTACAAGGCCAAGAATAAACCTTAAGGTAAACTATGGACTTTGGGTGACTGATTTGTAAAGGTAGGCTCATCCTTGGTAAAAAATGTATAATTCTGGTGAGTGATAATGATGATGGGAGAGGCTATGCTTGGGTAGGGGCAGAGGCTATATGGCAGATCTCTGTACATTGCTCTCAATTTTGTGGCTCTAAAAAAAGCCTTTCAAAAAGGCATATAAAGTGCTTATATTTACATATGTATATCTTTTTTGTTAATAAATGTAAAGGGCAGTATTTCTTTGGTTGACTGGAGTTTAGAAAGTGAAACTGAATAGAAACCAAGATGAAAGATAATGATCAGGCTTCCTTTTAAGTGTTGACTGCAGCACAAACAACCAAATTATGAGAAATAAATTACAGTTTTAAAAAATCCCCTGTTTTAATTACTGCAAATGTTACTATGACTAGGTAAGAATTATTTTTAATCACCTATAATTACATGGATGGTGTACATCTAAGAGCATAAAGTCAGTATCCAAAAGCACCAATTAAAAAAAAAACAAACCACCAAACCTTAAGGCAAACTTTACTTTTGTTTGAAATGTGCAATATTTTCCTTCTATATACGTCCCCTCCCAAATAAATTTTATGGTTAGAATTACTAGTTTTTAGTAAATACAGAAAGCCAGATAGAAGCATCCTTTTTCTGAATTCAGTGAGTTTGTGCCTTACCCAGTTTGAGCAAATTCTTGGCGAATATTTCATGAACTCCCAAGAGACCAATCTATTTGATATGTTTAGGAGACATGTAAAATAAAGTCGCCTAGGTTTTAAAGCTTCAGAAATTCCCTGTGCCAGAGATAGCTCCCTAGACCTGCAATTAATAGTTGGAATTACAAAGGAATGCGCAAAATGGAATTCTTCCTTATCACTGCGTATTAGGAGCTTCCATTCTAGGTAGGATTTTTCGTCCTTTACTTCACGACGGAGGGAAGGAGAGCTAGGTCTGCGGTTGGAAGAGTGTCTATAAATAGAAGGTGAAGTGTTCTAATACCCGGAGGGTGCGTCACAGCGTCCCTCCCCTGAGCTGCGAGCTGCCAGGCGGCCGCGGGAGCTACTGCGCGGCACCGGGACGCCCGCCCGGCTTCCCGCTCCCAGCCTGTCCGGCTGTCACCCAGGAGCTGGGGACCTGCGGGACAGGAACGGGCCTGGGGAGGCGCGAGGCGGCCCCCGCATCCTCCCGACTCCCCCGCCTCAGGTGGCATTGGACGGACCCACCCCCGTGTGCACGATCCCAGGACCCAGGCGCCCCTGCCCAGGTGGCCGCCGCACGCCGCCGCCGCCCCCTTCCCAACCGTCCCTCCCTTCTCCCCGCGGGCGCAGGGAGAACAATAACCCGGAGCGCGCCGGGGAAGCGGAGACTCCCTGGCGCACAGACAATGCGAGGGGAGTTCCGAGGGGGCGGCCCCAGCGCGCTGCGCGTGCCCGCGGGGCTGCCGCAGGTGGGGGGCGGGACCGCGGCCACTGGCCGGCCCCCCAGGCACTGTTGGAGCCCACGTGGAGGGTATTTAGGTCTGTTGAAACGTAAAATTTCAGTGTCTGTTCAAGGCTGGGGAGAATTTCCTCTAGATAGAAGCTCGTCCGGCGGCTATAATACACACAGATAGTGTGTGCTTTGGGTCCTTCTCTATTTCGGATTTGAATCTCGAAAGTCACTTGTGGAATTTCCATAAGCCTATCTTTTTGTAAACAGATCGCTATGGGATTCCCCACCAAGTCCCTGGTTCTTACTTGCCAGTCCTTCCAGCTTGACCCGGTCTAGATCTTGAGATTTCAATCTGCTTCTCTCTTCTTTCTTTTCTCCCTCCCCGCCCCCCTTCCTTTTTCCACAACAAACAGTTTTGTTTCCTTTGCACCTTTTTCTTGAAAATGTGTGTGTGTCTGTGTGTCTGTGTGCATGTCCAGCAGTCCCTTCTCTCTTCTGATTGGCTCCTCCATTGGGTTTTCCTGTCCTTTTCTGTTGATTTTATTTCAATCTTTCTCATAATCTGCTCCCTTCAGTTCTTTCTTTTGTTTTTCTTTCACAAGTTGCATGAGTTTTGGTTTCTTTGTTTTTTTTTCCCCTCTTCCCATTGCCTTAAGTTCTATCCCTTTAAGGACTCAAGGGGTCCTGGAAAAAACCAAGAGGATTTCATGGCGTTTTATCTTAGGGAAATGTGTTATATAGTTCCACTTTCAGAGAGCCTGGACTAGCTGGGATTTTTCTGCTTATATATAGGTCAAGCCATCTTAGCTGAAGGAATCACAAACTTCTGTAATGTCTTGGGTGCTGGGCTGCTTGCTTACAATAAAAAGGCATGCAGGGAAAGCGGGGGGTAAGGGGGAGGTATTTTCAAATATGACTTTCATACAAAGATACGTGCACACACATTCTAAAGCAAAATTCTGATCATTACAGTATTTGAAAGGACACTGGCATCTTTCATTCAGCCATTGTGTCATCTCTTTGGTCATTTTTTTGCTCTTGTTCCCATCTGTGGAATGGCTGACCACTCGCCTCTTTCCTGTGGGTCCTGTCTGGAGCACAAAGTGCAACCCTTTATCAACCACACAAATCAGGAGGAGCTCCTAGACCTGGGACCTGAAAAAAATCCAGGCAAAAACTGATTAAAGTTTTAACAAAAGGCATACCTTTTGTGGCTAAAATATTTGGAGGTGAGAATGGATGTGAAAGGCTGGAAGTAAGGTTGGACTTGTGCAATCATTACACAGATCCAGGAGGCATTTTGCTCTGCCAGGGCCAACCTCAGGTTGGGAGGGGCCTGAATATAGCACAAATTAGATGATATCAGAGATAAACCTGGTGCAGCCATGACAAAGGAAAGAAAAAAACAAGGACTGCAGCAATATCCTCCAAAGGAAAGAGTCCCCTGATTGATGAGAAGGGAGTAGAGGGTAACTGGCAGCCTTGTCTTTTTCAACACCATCTGTGGAGGGCAAGGGTCTCCTCCCTCCTGGCACCATGTCCACATGCCTTCCTGAGTTACCAAACCCACTCTCCTCCAGCCAGCCCAAGTTGAAGGTGGATCAAGGTCAAGCTTCAGGTCATGAACAATCCTATTTACATAAGCTACCCTCATACTCTTCAAAAAAGTGTAAGGTTTGAGTGCCCAAAAGTCAGACCCAGCCCCCAAGAATAAGACTCAAAACTAAAATGACCTTTTTGAAATTTATTTTCTGCCAGGCACTCTGCTGTTGGCTCTAACATTTTATCTCACTCAATCTTTACAAGATTTTGAGGCAGATATTACTACCTTCACTTTACACATAAGAAAACCAAGGTAGGGGACTTCCCTGGTGGTCCAGTGGCTAAGACACCTCAACCTCAATGCAGGAGGCTCAGGTTTGATCTCTGGTCAGTGAACTAGATTCCACATGCAGCAACTAAGACCTAAGGCAGCCAAATAAATAAATAAAAATAAGTTTTTTTTTTTATCACAAACTTCTGTAATGTCTTGGGTGCTGGGCTGCTTGCTTACAATAAAAAGGCATGCAGGGAAAGCGGGGGGTCGGGGGGAGGTATTTTCAAATATGACTTTCATACAAAGATACATGCACACACATTCTAAAGCAAAATTCTGATCATTACAGTATTTGAAAGGACACTGGCATCTTTCATTCATCCATTGTGTCATCTCTGGCAAAGATTAATGGCTAAGAACTTATTTGCCCAAAATCACAAGGCTAGTGAGCAGTTGACCAGCTCTCAAACCCTAATTTAGCTCCAAAGCCTAAACAGCGTATCTCCAGACTTGAACCTGCTCTAGGTCAGCAGGCACCTGAGGAGTCTCAGACACAATCAGGCTATCAATGGGCCTGGAGTCAAACTGCCTGGGTTCCGATAATACCTACATCCTTTCCCAGTTACAGCTTTCAACAAACTAATTAACCTCTCTCTGCCTCAGTTTTCTTACTGCAAAATGGGATACATGTGTGTAAGTCTCTTCTGTCATGCCTCTGCAACCCTGTGGGCTGTAGCCCACCAGGTTCCTCTGTCCATGGGATTCTCCAGGGCAAGAATACTGGAGTGGGTTGCCGTATCTTCCTCCAGGGGATCTTCCCCACCCAGGGATGAAACCCGAGTTTCTTAGATCTCCTGCACTGACAGTGAGGTTCTTACCACTAGCGCCACCTGGAAAGCCCCCAAATAGGATGATAATGATATTAATGCAGGGCTCACAGGGCTGTTGCTGCTGCTGCTGCTGCTGCTGCTGCTAAGTCACTTCAGTCGTGTCCGACTCTGAGCGACCCCATAGACGGCAGCCCATTAGGCTCCTCTGTCCCTGCGATTCTCCAGGCAAGAATACTGGAGTGGGTTACCATTTCCTTCTCCAATGCATGAAAGTGAAAAGTGAAAGTGAAGTCGCTCAGTCATGCTTGACTCTTAGTGACCACATGGACTGTAGCCTACCAGGCTCCTCTGTCCATGGGATTTCCAGGCAAGAGTACTGGAGTGGGTTGCCATCACAGGGCTGTTAGGAGACTTAAATGAGAGAATGTATCAAAAGCACAGTCTCTGGCACATTGTGAGTCCTCTCTCCAGTGTAGGCTGTTATGGTGATAATTATGTAACTTCAGCTTGGCTGAAGCCCCCTGAGACTGACAAGGGCAGGAGGGGGATTCCTGCTTCAAGTGTCCATTCCCCCACCAAGAAAATAAAACAAAACTAGACAACAGAAAGACTGGTAAAGTTAGAACTTAAGCAAAAGACTAGGAAGAAGTTTAACTTAAGACCCTTAATTCCACCCTCTTTCACCCTGGCCTGCTGTCTTTCCTGCTGAAAGAGCTTGAAAAGAAGCTTGTACAGAATGAGCAGCAGTGTAGGGGAGTGAAGCAAGTGTTTGACAGACTGCCAGATGAGCCAAGTTTAAGTACAAGCTGTGACCTTGAGTAAGCCACTTAATTTCTCTGAGCCTAACTTTCCACATCTGTAAAATGAGTCAGAATGGATTTTGGGGGGTGTCTGCCTATCATCTCCTTCCCTTCTTCCAGGAACTGTTTCTCTCCCATACTCCAAGTGTTGGACCTCCATTTTCTTACAAAACTTCATTCACCTCCCTGGCTATCACTGATTAGTTCGCAGGGACACCTGACCGAAGCTGGACCAATCAGAAAGCTCACTTGAAATGTTTTGTTTGTTTGTTTTTGTTGTTGAACTGGAACTGTGAAAAGACTCACCATCTCTGGGTAAAGTGTGTAGAATGGGGCTCACAACCACTTGGCAGTCCTTGTTCTGCCACGTGAAATTGAAGTGCTAACATGCAGTGAAAAGCAGATGTAAGAGATCACTCTGGTGGCATTTGGACCAGGTGTCACTGAGACCCATGTATATTGCCTGATCTGCAGTTAAATGGGACACTGAGGTTGATTCCAATCCACTCTCCTTTTTGCCTAAGATGTTTTGAGATTGCATTCTGTCAATTGTAAAATCCATATTCCTGACTGACACAGACTAGTTTATTTCTAAGATCCCTTTAGCTCTAAATGTCTATGCTATTATACAAAAAATAAATAAATGGTGTTCAAATAGGGCTATTTCTCGCAACCTTGTTTAGGTGTATGGAATAATCAAAGATTTTTTTTAAAAGAACCCTCATTTAATTCACAAGTAGGTTCAAAACTCTTTATAGCCTTTTATTTGATCTAAATGAAAGAAATAAATAGGTCAAGAGCTGGTGTTTTGGTGAACTGTGAGGAAATGGGCCGTTAAACTATAAACATTGATTTCAAAACTGTTGCTGTAGTGACCCGGTTTTGAAACTGAAGCCATTTTTTCCCTATGCCCAGTATAACACAAGAGGGAGATTAGTAACTTAGGCTTGATGAAGACCAAAGTTTAGAAACACTCAATCATAGTGTTACTACTCTAAATTCCCCGGTTTCTCTACAGTACCTAGTTAGCAATGAGTGAGTGAAATCTTTTCTTTCTTCTGCTTTAAGCAGATAGAGCTATCTGATTCTCCACTTCTGATTTCTACTCTAATACATCCATACGTCTGTGTATTATTAAAAATAACTTACAGTTAGCTTTCAACAAAATTATTTTTTTGTTTCTTAGCATTCATGAATTTCAATATACAAAACTCTAATTTTTCCCATCATAAAATAACTCGGGACTGTCTGGTAACAATAAATCTTTCTGTTTATTTTTAATGACCTCACCTGAATATTAAATTTAAATGCATGCCTATATGTTCTTATTTATATCTACAACTGTGTTTTATTCTTCTCATTCTGCTAGAGTTAATTCTTGATAACTAATGGTATGACAGATGATGCTTTCACAGATAGTACTAATTGAAATCCAACTGTACAGAAAATTATGAGATTTCATTTTATGCTATTCAGTTCAGTTCAGTCGTTCAGTTGTGTCCGACTCTTTGTGACCCCATGAATCGCAGCACGCCAGGCCTCCCTGTCCATCAACAACTCCCAGAGTCCACCCAAACCCATGTCCATTGAGTCAGTGATGCCAGCCAACCATCTCATCCTCTGTCATCCCCTTCTCCTCCTGCCTTCAATCTTTCCCAGCATCAGGGTCTTTTCAAATGAGTCAGTTCTTCACATAAGGTGGCCAAAGCATTGGAGTTTCAGCTTCAACATGAGTCCTTCCAATGAACACCCAGGACTGATCTCCTTTAGGATGGACTGGTTGGATCTCCTTGCAGTCCAAGAGGCTTTCAAGAGTCTTCTCCAACACCACAGTTCAAAAGCATCAATTTTTCGGCACTCAGCTTTCTTTATAGTCCAACTCTCACATCCATACATGACTACTGGAAAAACCACAGCCTTGACTAGACAGACCTTTGTTGACAAAGGAATGTCTCTGCTTTTTAATATGCTGTCTAGGTTGGTCATAACGTTCCTTCCAAGCAGTAAGTGTCTTTTAATTTCATCTGCAATCACCATCTGCAATGATTTTGGAGCCCCAAAAATAAAGTCTGACACTGTTTCCACTGTTTCCCCATCTATTTCCCACGAAGTGATGGGACTGGATGCCATGATCTTTGTTTTCTGAATGTTGAGCTTTAAGCCCACTTTTTCACTCTCCTCTTTCACTTTCATCAAGAGGCTTTTTAGTTCCTCTTCACTTTCTGCCGTAAGGATGGTGTCATCTGCATATCTGAGGTTATTGATATTTCTCCCGGCAATCTTGATTCCAGCTTGTGCTTCCTCCAGCCCAGCATTTCTCATGATGTACTCTACATAGAAGTTAAATAAGCAGGGTGACAATATACAGCCTTGATGTACTCCTTTTCCTATTTGGAACCAGTCTGTTGTTCCATGTCCAGTTCTAACTGTTGCTTCCTGATCTGCCTACATGTTTCTCAAGAGGCAGGTCAGTGGTATGGTATGGTATTCCCATCTCTTTTAATCGCCCCAGGAAAAAAATCTTAAACCAGCACTTACAGGTGTAGAAGTAAAACTATTTGGGGTTTCACAGAATTTCTTAGCCCACCTTTTTTTAGTTGAAGACCTTGTAAGATGTGAAATCATAGGTAAGTGAGAAGTGAGAGAGGGAGGAGGAGGCTAGCACTTGTACGAGCCACTACAGAGATTTAACACACTTGAATAACAAAGCGTTGATGATATGGGAGAGCCCTGGTGTGTCAGTGATGTCTAATGACTGGCTCGCACCCTCAAGATCATCATCTGGAGCCCAGCATGAACCCACCGATTAAGATCACTCCTAGTGAAAGGCCAAAGCCATGTATCCAAATACTTCCACTTTATTCCCACTTGATAACCCACGTGTAATCCTTCCTGGCAGGCTGGACTCCTAATGGGAGTCAGCCGACCTCAACAACATGGTGTGCAGTCTAACCCACATGCACCACAACCCTGTCGTCTTCTTCTGTGTCCTTTGCTTAAGCATCTCTTCTCTCTGCCCTCATGTCTACCACATCTTTTTTAAAAATTTATTGTTTCTTTTAACTGGAGAATAATAACTTTACAATATTGTGATGATTTTTGCCATACACCAACATGAATCAGCCACAGGTTCACGTATCCACCCATCCTGAACCCTCCTCCCGTCTCCCTCCCCACCCCATCCCTCCGGGTTGTCCCAGAGCACTGGCTTTGAGTGCCCTGCTTCATGCATCGAACTTGCACTGGTCATCTGTTTTACATATGGTAATATACATGTCTCAAGGCTATTCTCTCATATCTTCCCACCCTCACCTTTTCCCACATAGTCGAAAAGTCTGTTCTTTACATCTATGTCTCTTTTGCTGCCTTGCATATAGGATCATCGTTACCGTCTTTCTAAATTCCACATATGTGCATTAATATACTGTATTGGTGTTTCTCTTTCTGACTTACTTCACTCTGTACAATAGGCTCCAGTTTCATCCACCTCATTAGAATTGACTCAAAATACATTCTTTTTTTAATGGCTGAGTAATATTCCATTGCCCATCACATCTTAACCCCAGAATATCCTGCTTCAGTTGACTACTTCTCTCTCTAAGTCTGGATCAGTTCAGTTCAATTCAGTCGCTCAGTCGTGTCCGACTCTTTGCAACCCCATGAATCACAGCACGCCAGGCCTCCCTGTCCATCACCATCTCCCGGAATTCACTCAGCTCACGTCCATCCAGTCCGTGATGCCATCCAGCCATCTCATCCTCGGTCGTCCTCTTCTCCTCTTGCCCCCAATCCCTCCCAGCATCAGAGTCTTTTCCAGTGAGTCAATTCTTCGCATGAGGTGTCCAAAGTACTGGAGCTTCAGCTTTAGCATCATTCCTTCCAAAGAAATCCCAGGGCTGATCTCCTTCAGAATGGACTGGTTGGATCTCCTTACATTCCAAGGAACTCTCCAGAGTCTTCTCCAACACCACAGTTCAAAAGCATTAATTCTTCAGCGCTCAGCCATCTTCACAGTCCAGCTCTTACATCCATACATGACTATAGGAAAAACCATAGCCTTGACTAGACGGACCTTAGTCAGCAAAGTAATATCTCTGCTTTTGAATATACTATCTAGGTTGGTCATAACTTTTCTTCCAAGGAGTAAGCGTTTTTTAATTTCATGGCTGCACTCACCATCTGCAGTGATTTTGAAGCCCAGAAAAATAAAGTCTGACACTGTTTCCACTGTTTCCCCATCTATTTCCCATGAAGTGATGGGACCAGATGCCATGATCTTCGTTTTCTGAATGTTGAGCTTTAAACCAACTTTTGCGCTCTCCTCTTTCACTTTCGTCAAGAGGCTTTTTAGTTCCTCTTCAATTTCTGCCATAAGGGTGGTGTCATCTGCATATCTGAGGTTATTGATATTTCTCCCTGCAATCTTGATTCCAGCTTGTGTTTCTTCCAGTCCAGCGTTTCTCATGATGTACTCTGCATAGAAGTTAAATAAGCAGGGTGACAATATACAGCCTTGACGGACTCTTTTTCCTATTTGGAAACAGTCTGTTGTTCCATATCCAGTTCTAACTGTTGCTTCCTGACCTGCATACAGGTTTCTCAAGAGGCAGGTTAGGCGGTCTGGTATTCCCATCTCTTTCAGAATTTTCCACAGTTTCTTGTGATTCACACAGTCAAAGGCTCTGGCATAGTCAATAAAGCAGAAATAGATGTTTTTCTGGAACTCGCTTGCTTTTTCCATGATCCAGTGGATGTTGGCAATTTGATCTCTGGTTCCTCTGCCTTTTCTAAAACCAGCTTGAACATCAGGGAGTTCACAGTTCACGTATTGCTGAAGCCTGGCTTGGAGAATTTTGAGCATTACTTTACTAGCGTGTGAGATGAGGGCAATTGTGCGGTAGTTTGAGCATTCTTTGGCATTGCCTTTCTTTGGGACTGGAATGAAAACTGACCTTTTCTAGTCCTGTGGCCACTGCTGAGTTTTCCAAATTTGCTGGCATATTGAGTGCAGCACTTTCACAGCATCATCTTTCAGGATTTGAAATAGCTCAACTGGAATTCCATCACCTCCACTAGCTTTGTTCATAGTGATGCTTTCTAAGGCCCACTTGACTTCGCACTCCAAGATGTCTGGCTCTAGATTAGTGATCACATCATCATGATTATCTGGGTTGTGAAGATCTTTTTTGTACAGTTCTTCTGTGTATTCTTGCCACCTCTTCTTAATATCTTCTGCTTCTGTTAGGTCCATATCATTTCTGTCCTTTATCGAGCCCATCTTTGCATGAAATATTCCCTTGGTATCTCTCATTTTCTTGAAGAGATCTCTAGTCTTTCCCATTCTGTTGTTTTCCTCTATTTCTTTGCATTGATCGCTGAGGAAGGCTTTCTTATCTCTTCTTGCTATTCTTTGGAACTCTGCATTCAGATGCTTATATCTTTCCTTTTCTTCTTTGCTTTTCGCCTCTCTTCTTTTCACAGCTATTTGTAAGGCCTCCCCAGACAGCCATTTTGCTTTTTTGCATTTCTTTTCCATGGGGATGGTCTTGATCCCTGTCTCCTGTACAATGTCACAAACCTCATTCCACAGTTCATCAGGCACTCTATCTATCAGATCTAGGCCCTTAAATCTATTTCTCACTTCCACTGTATAATCATAAGGGATTTGATTTAGGTCATACCTGAATGGTCAAGTGGTTTTCCCTACTTTCTTCAATTTAAGTCTGAATTTGGCAATAAGGAGTTCATGATCTGAGCCACAGTCAGCTCCTGGTCTTGTTTTTGTTGACTGTATGGAGCGTCTCCATCTTTGGCTGCAAAGAATATAATCAATCTGATTTCCGTGTTGACCATCTGGTGATGTCCATGTGTAGAGTCTTCTCTTGTGTTGTTGGAAGAGGGTGTTTGCTATGACCAGTGCATTTTCTTGACAAAACTCTGTTAGTCTTTGCTGTGCTTCATTCCGCATTTCAAGGCCAAATTTGCCTGTTATTCCGCGTGTTTCTTGACTTCCTACTTTTGCATTCCAGTCCCCTATAATGAAAAGGACATCTTTTTTAGGTGTTAGTTCTAAAAGGTCTTGTAGGTCTTCATAAAACTGTTCAACTTCAGTTTCTTCAGCATAACTGGTTGGGGCATAGACTTGGATAACTGTGATATTGAATGGTTTGCCTTGGAGACGAACAGAGATCATTCTGTCGTTTTTTGAGATTGCATCCAAGTACTGCATCTCGGACTCTTTTGTTGACCATGATGGCTACTCCATTTCTTCTGAGGGATTCCTGCCCACAGTAGTAGATATAATGGTCATCTGAGTTAAATTCACCCATTCCAGCCCATTTTAGTTCACTGATTCCTAGAATGTCAACGTTCACCCTTGCCATCTCTTGTTTGACCACTTCCAATTTGCCTTGATTCATGGACCTGACATTCCAGGTTCCTATGCAATATTGCTCTTTACAGCATCAGATATTGCTTCTATCACCAGTCACATCCACAGCTGGGTATTGCTTTTGCTTTGGCTCCATCCCTTTATTCTTCCTGGAGTTATTTCTCCACTGATCTCCAGTAGCATATTGGGCACCTACTGACCTGGGGAATCCCTCTTTTGGTATCCTATCATTTCGCCTTTTCATACTGTTCATGGGATTCTCAAGGCACCATCTCATAATTAAGCAAGTGTTGATTTCCTAGGGGACAGTAGTGGGTGGGAGTCTTTAGGGAGCTCTCCTAGACAGTTAGCTAATCGTGGCTTTTAATCTCCTTTACCTCTGTTTATTGGGTGTGGCCGACCTGTTACGCCTGTTCTTCACACAGTTCCTGCTTTGGCTGGCACCAGTTTGGCTTACTCTTAGTTCTCTTTATCCACCCTTTGCCATTTACACAGTTGGAGAGAAATTCCCAGCCCTACCTAACAGTTAGAAATACACTCAATAGAATATCTGCAACCACTGCCCACATGTACAGAGTGCTCCATACCCTCACTTTATAGACACAGATTTAATGAGGAACCCATGTGGGTCAACAGTGGCTCTCTTGCATTTGGGTCGGGCCAAGCATCATAAAACTGATAATCAATAGATTGGCACCATGATGTGCGAGTGGTGAGCTGCCAGACCTGCATAGATGGGTGAATTCAGAATCATGTGTAAAATGTATTTTTGCTATGATGAGACATAAAATCACTGCAACAGCATCAATCAATGAGTATTGCAACTTGGTGTGGACACAACTTCCATCTGTGCAACTTGCTGAAATTATAGAACTAAAGAAGCGACATCTAATGTTAGCATATGGATAGATGTGTGTAGATGTATTGTCAGGGAAGTAAAATGTTGATACCACCACGGGAACCATAGATAATTTTATAATTACTATGAGACATCGTTTTGTAATCACTGTTCACTTCTTTAGTCTTGTTCTGAATCTTTAAATTTCTTCAAGTACACAACCAAATTTCAGGAATTGAAAATGTGTCATGAGCACAAAACCAGCACTGAATTATTAAAACACCTGAGATGAAGAGGAGCCAGGAAAGTGGAAGGGCTTAGGCAGACATTAGTGCAGATTGGTTTTCTGCAATGAGAATGGACATGTGGAACTTCCCTGGTAGTCCAGTGCTTAAGAATCCACCTTCCAATGCTGGAGACACAGGTTCGATTCCTGGTCAGGGAACTAAGATCCCACATGCTGTGGGGCAACTAGGCCTGCATGCTGAAACTAGAGAAGCCTTCTCATGCCACAGTGAAGAGCCAGAGCAGCCAGAAAAGAAAAAAGAATGGACATGCACACAAATACCCAGACCCACCAGGAAAGTCTTCTAGCCTATGATGAGAAGGGGGATTTGGTCTGAGAAATTACTTTATCATTCATTTTAAGTTTCATCAATAAGTGTTTACTGGGCACATGTGATAGACCACAAATTGTTTCCTGGGAGATGGACATGTGACTGGAGGCCCCCTGTCTCTGCTCTCAATGAGTTGTTATTCTAGTTGGAATGAAGGACAAAAACCAAGTAAACAGACATCACTGACAAATTTTCATTCATTTTTCAAATTAATGAAAAATGATATGGAATCACCACTGAGGTAAAGAAAAACTTGATGAGGTCTCTCAGAGACAAAAGAAGGGAAATCAATTACTTAAGAGAATTAGGAGTGGGCAGTGTCAAAGAGATGAAGGAGGGGTTTCAAACATTATCACAAAGTGGAACATGAAGGGAATAATGGGGAATAAAGATTCAGCAGATATTTACTGAACATCCCCTATACTCCAGGTCCCAGGGGAGAGCAGACACCAATTATGGTGCCTGAAAGGCCACCCAACTGCTGATAGACCTGAGTGCCATAGAAGGCAGCTGGACACCAAACCCCAGGGTGAGCACCCCCACATAGCCCATATTTGCCCAACCAACAAACCCAGCACTGATTTGCTAGTTAATATCGGAAAGAGATAATGAGCAGGATTTTTGCTTTTAAAGGACAAATTTTCCCTCCTCCAGTCTCATCCCCCATAGACCAGGCTCTCTTGGGAGAGAGAAAAAAAAATCCATTCAATGCTCAACCTCTGGGCCCTCAGATTTTATTTTTCCTTTAACACCAACAAGTTTCTTCCCCTCCCACCCTCCCCCACCTGTAGGGCTACATTCTAGCAGGCGAGACCAACACATACCAAGACATCACACAGGGATCAAGGAGAATTTATTCTGACCTAATATGAACAGTGGGCTTTCCTGGTGGCTCAGATGGTAAAGAATCCGCCTGCTACTATAGGAGATGAGGATTTTATCCCTGGTGGGGAAGATCCCCTGGAGAAGGAAATGGCAACCCTCTCTAGTACTCTTGTCTGTGAAATCCCATGGACAGAAGAGTCTGGTGTTCCTTGGAGTTGCAAAGGAGTCAGATACAATTGTTAAGCAACTAAACGAAAATAATATGAGCAGTGGCTAGCTCAAAGAACTGGGGTCTGGGTGATTTTCATTGTCTCCCTTGTCCTTTTATGTAATGTTCAAAATTGTTGCAATGAACCCATATTATTTATATTATCAGGAAAAAAGTTACATTTAATTTTTTAAAAATATTTATTCATTTATTTATATTTATTTGGCTGCATCAGATCTTAGTTGTGGCACGTGCAGGATCTTTGCTGTGTTATGCAGACTCTCTAGTTGCAGCAAACAGGCTCAGCTGCCCTGGGTCATGTGCGATCTTAGTTCCCTGACCAGGGGTGGAAACTTCATCCTCTGCATTGCAAGGTGGATTTGTAACTACTGGACCACCAGGGAAGTCCCAGATTTAATATTTTTAAAAAGGGAAAACACACAAATAGGATGCTATACCTGTGGGCAAAATGAGAAGGAAGAAGCTCATGGTGCTTGGGAAGGAATCACAGGGAAGGGACCTGCTCAGATGAACCTGAGAAACCTTCCTGGAAGGGAAGCTCCTGTGCAAACAGGAGTTGGAAACAGGAGAAAATTCGATGATAAAAACCATGTACAACAGATGCAGGCAAAGAAAAGTGAAAGTGAAAGTCACTCAGTCGTGTCTGACTCTTTGCGACCCCATTGACTATTCAGTCCATGGAATTCTCCAGGCCAGAATACTGGAGTGGGTAGCCTTTCCTTCCTCCAGGGGATCTTCTCAACCCAGGGATCGAACCTAGGTCTCTTGCATTACAGGCAGATTCTTTTACCAACTGAGCTATCAGGGAAGCTGATGCAGGCAAAATATGCTTAAAGCAGTGGTTCTCAAACTGGAGGCCTGAGGGAAAAAGTCAGGGGCTCCATGAACATGAATGGGAAAAAGTTAACATATCTCTTTTCCTTAATGTATAATTGAAATTTAGCATTCCATTCCATTTTGAATGTAAACAACCTATACAGCAATATCACCAAGAACTATGACTTTTTCAGCAGTAGAAACTTCAGATATTTTCAAATCATATAAAAACTGCTGCATATGTCTTCAGTTCAGTTGAGTCGCTCAGTCATGTCCGACTCTTTGTGACTCCATGAACCACAGCATGCCAGGCCTCCCTGTCCATCACCAACTCCCAGAGTTTACTCAAACTCGTGTCCGTTGAGTTCATGATGCTATCCAACCATCTCATCTTCTGTCATCCCCCTTCTCCTCCCACCTTCAATCTTTCCCAGCATCAGGGTCTTTTCAAATGAGTCAGCTCTTCGTATCAGGTGGCCAAAGTATTGGAGTTTCAGCTTCAACATCAGTACTTCCAATGAGTATTCAGGACTGATTTCCTTTAGGATTGACTGGTTGGATTTCTCTGCAGTCCAAGGGACTTTCAAGAGTCTGCAACACCACATCAAAAGCATCAATTCTTTGGCGCTCAGCTTTCTTTGTAGTCCAATTCTCACATCCATACATGACTACTAGAAAAACCATAGCCTTGACTAGACTGACCTTTATTGACAAAGTAATGTCTTTCCTTTTTAATATACTGTCTAGGTTGGTCATAACTTTTCTTCCAAGGAGAAAGCGTCTTTCAATTTCATGGCTGTAATCACCATCTGCAGTGATTTTGGAGCTCAAGAAAATAAAGTCTGTCACTGTTTCCATTGTTTCCCCATCTATTTGCCATGAAGTAATGGGACTGGATGCCATGATCTTAGTTTTCTGAAGGTTGAGCTTTAAGCTAACTTTTTCACTCTCCTCTTTCAATTTCAACAAGAGGCTCTTTAGTTCTTTTTCACTTTCTGCCATAAGGATGGTATCATCTGCATATCTGAGGTTATTGATATTTCTCCCGGCAATCTTTATTCCAGTTTGTGCCTTCATCCAGCCCAGCATTTCTCATGATGTACTCTGCATATGAGTTAAATAAGCAGAGTGACAATACACAGTCTTGATGTACTTCTTTCACGATTTGGAACCAGTCTGTTGTTCCATGTCCAGTTCTAACTGTTGCTTCCTGACCTGCATACAAATTTCTCAGGAGGCAGGTAAGGTGGTCTGGTATTCCCATCTCTTTAAGAATTTTCCACAGTTTCTTGTGATCCACACAGTCAAAGGCTTTGGCATAGTCAATAAAGCAGAAGTAAATTTTTTTTTTTTGAATTCTCTTGCTTTTTTGATGATCCAATGGATGTTGGCAATTTGATCTCTGGTTCCTCTGCTTTAACACTCATTATCTTTTCAAAATTACTATAGCTATTAAACTCACCATTAGATCAGGTTAATTAATATTTTAATAAAGAAATGTGTATTATTAATCACAATTTACGTGTTGCTATGTGTATTTGATTTCCTTTATAATCCCATTCATTTTATCTTATGCATTTAAAAGCATTATTCCAAAAAGGGATCCAAGAAAAGATTTCTGTAGGCTCTTCTAGATAGTCGAAGAGGTCCATGGCACAAAAATGGTTGAGCATCTTTGCCTGCAAGAGAAGGAATGGCCCTAGTTATGACTGTATTTTGTATAGAAAGTCACAATCAGTGGGAGAATTAATGAATCAATGAAAAAAATAACATCTCTTTTCCAGCTCACAAAGTCCTAGAGAGTTGTTTTGAGGACACAGGCCACTAGGACTGATGCCAGACATTAAGAGGATTCTGGTAATTCCTCTAGTTCAGCCTTCCTGTTTACCAAGCAACTTGCTGGTTTTCGTGTGGCTTCCTAAGCAGTTTTGCGTATAAGGAGAGAAACCCAATTGGCAAACATGAGACTACCGTTAGCTTGTAACGTATTCAGATTTCTTTCTTTTTTTGGCTGTGCTGCACAACTTGTAGGATCTTAGTTCCCTGACCAGGGATCAAACCCTGGACCCTGGCAATGAGATCGTTAAGTCCTAACCACTGGACCACCAAGGATTGCCCAGATTTTTTATTTCAAATTCAAGTTGAACAACACCAAATGCTGGTAAGGTCGTGGAGCAACAGGAACTCTCATTCATTTCCGGTGGGAATGTAAAATAGTACTGCTGTTTTGGAAGACAGTTGGGCAGTTTCCTATAAAGCTAAGAATATTCTTACCAAATGATCCAGCAATCTTGATATTTACCCAAATGAGCAGAAAATGTATGTCCACCCAAAAACTTGCACAAAAATGTTTATGGCAGCTTTATTCATAATTGCCCAAACTTGGAAGCAACCAAGATATCCTTTAGTAGGTAAATAGATTTTAAAAAATTGTGATATATTCAGATAAGGAGTATTATCTGGTGTTAAAAAGAAATGAGCTATCAAAGCTCATTTCTATCCATGGAAAGACATGGAGGAAACAAATGCATATTACTAAGTGAAAGAAGGAAACCTGGAAAAACAACATATAATGTGACCTCAACTGTAGAAAAGGCAAAACTGTGGAGACAATAAAAATGTCAGTGGTTGCCAGAGATTGGGGATTGTAGGGGGTAGGGATGCATAGGTGGGACACGGAGGATTTTAAGACAGTGAAATTACTCTGTATGATACTGTATATACAATATTATATGATATGCTGTATAATACATGCCATCACATATTTGTCAAAACCTATAAAATGTAGAATACCAAGAGTGAACCCTAGGGTAAATTATGGGCTACTTTGAGTGATTATGATGTGTCAGTATGTGTTCAAAGATTGTGACAAATGTATCACTCTGGTGCAGGATTTTGATATTGAGGAGGCAGTATGTACAATAGACTCAGAAGGTATACAAGAACGCTCTATACCTTCTAGTCAATTTTGCTCCAAATCTAAAACTGCTGTAAAAAAACAACCCAAAACTATATATATATATTTTTTAATTCAAATTGAAATGTTTATATCAGTCAGTGTGAGTTGGGCTAATGTGAGTCCACTGCTGAGAGATGGAGTCCCATCTAGTGTGCCAGCAGGGTCAGCATGTCTTCCTTCCTGGACTGAAATGAAAGGACCCGGTGATTCTCTGAGCCTCAGGTGCTCTTTTCTTTTCCAGAGGAGAATTTTTTCTCATCTGTGAATGCCCAGGCATGGTGTAATGTTGTTCTGATTCCCCAAGGACTACTTCTACACTCCCCTTTTGATCAGCAGAGATTGGTGCCCTGCTCTGAGATGGGACATGACACCTGGTGCTGCAGGTCGCTGCTCTTGTGTGTGTCTCACTTGACTGTGAGTTCCTCAGGAGCAAAGGTCATCTGTTTATCAAGTTTCAATCTCCCCAGCAACTGGCTCATTAAACCTGTCCAGAAAAATGACAGTAAGCTATAAGCTCTTATAATGACAGACTATAAGCTCTATGAGGGCAGGGATTTTTGTCTGTTTTGCTCATTGCTCTATTCCAGGGCCTAGATCAGGTCTTATCCAGCACAGAGTTGAATAAATGCTCAAGAATCAGTGGTAGATTTGGACTTGCCTGGCTGTCAAGTGGGTAAGACTCTGCACTTCCAATGCAGAGGGCACAGGTTTGATTTCTGGTTGAGGACCTAAGATTCTGGCATGCCGGGAGGGCAGAAAACAAAACAAAAAGACTATGGTGGCTTGATGGACCAATTTTTTGTAACTCACGTCCTAAACAAGCCACAAGCTCCTTGGATGTAAGGCTTATCTCATGACCCCTGTAGCACCTAGCATGTTTTGTCATGTGGCAGATGACCAAGTGGACCCTGGGGAGGGGGCTGTCCTAGATCTGATGCCCTAGGGCTCCTTTTATCTCTTTGGCCACCACCTTGCAGACCCACTTACACCCTGTCAGAAATTCAGTCCAGATAGATGACAAGCTGGTCCTGTAAAGAATAAGCACATAAAACACCATTCAGCAAAGACAACACCTCTGGGTAGGTAAACAGGCAGTACTGAAGCGCAGTCATTTACGGGGCCAAGATCATGATAGATCTCCCATGTTGTGAAGTGAGGCCGATAAACTCTACCTTGTCCAGATGCTGTTGGGATCTGGCAGGATGAATGTGACTCATCCATGGCAATGCTTGTACATAGTGTGTGCCCAATAGATGAGGGCTATTAGATGATGAAATGGGGTCAGCACTCTCCTATCCAATGCAGCAACAGCAACATGGATGGTAATCAATATGTGACTCATTGCAAAGTGCAAGGCCATTTAGCAGCCTTACCTGCTACAGGTTCTGAGGACACAGTTATTTCTTAAGACTTCAAGTAAGACCTTGCCAAGACCCACTCGGGCATTTCATGCAGCTCATGAGCTTCCTCATCCAGCAGCATCAATGACTTTAGACATTAAACATTAGAAGAATGTGTCATACTTTAAAACTGATTAGGACTGGGTCTAAAAATAATGTCAAAAGAATTCTCCGGTTCACAGATAATAGCCACTGCTGTGAACTGTTATAATATCACAATTAAAACAAGAGGGGTGCTAAGTGAACACGTTCCTGTTCTGTCTCCCCTAAGATCCACTGCCTCACCCCAGACACCAGTCAGACTAATTTCCCCCCACCCGGAGACAATGCCTCCCCAATACTGATGCCCCCAGAGACACTTACCACTCAGATACTAACACATAGACACTCATCTTCCCAAATATTGACCCCTGAGAAACATCAACTCCCAAAGACGCTGACCCTCCAGACCAAGTTCCAGACATTTCCCTCCTCATATCAATTTTTTCAAGATACTGACTCCCCCAAGAATGACTCAACAAAGTCACTTCTACAGCTCTAAAGACTTCCTAAGAGTCTCCAACTCCTCCAAAACAATAGCATCTGCTGACCACATCTTTATAATGACTCAGTTCTTCTCCTACTCATGGAACCAGCTTCCTAGAGAAGCTTTCTACCACCAGAAAACCGATCAGTCCCAATCTTTCCTCTGTCACATGCACACAGCAAGATATCTCCTCCTGCACCCCTTGAGTCTTAACTCAACAGGCATAAAGCCACTCCTGCCTAGGCTAGTCCCATTCTAACTATCCCCTCCTGCTGGCTTCATCCAGAGGAGGCAATGGCACCCCACTCCAGTATTCTTGCCTGGAAAATCCCATGGGTGGAGGAGCCTGGAAGGCTGCAGTCCATGGGGTCGCTAAGAGTCAGACATGACTGAGCGACTTCACTTTCCCTTCTCACTTTCATGCACTGGAGAAGGAAATGGCAACCCACTCCAGTATTCTTGCCTGGAGAATCCCAGGGACGAGGGAGCCTGGTGGGCTGCCGTCTATGGGGTCGCACAGAGTTGGACACGACTGAAGCGACTTAGCAGCAGCAGCCATCTTCTCTGGCAGAGGGAGTAATGTGCTGTGTGCTTCGTCGTGTCCAACTCTTTGCTACCCCATGGAGTGTAGCCTGCCAGGCTCCTCTGTCCTTGGGGATTCTCCAGGCAAGAATACTAGGGTGGATTGCCATGCCCTGCTCCAGGGGTTCCCAACCCGGGGATCAAACACATGTCTCCCACACTGCAGGCAGATTTGCTACCATCTGAGCCACAAGGGAAGCCCTAAAACAAGCAAATCATTGATCAGTCCCATGAAAGCCCATGGGTTTCTGCGGTGACACTAGTGGTAAAGAACTCTCCTGCCAATGCAGGAGACATGAGAAACGTGGTTTCGACCCCTGGGTTGAGAAGATCCCCTGGAGGAGAGCATGGCAATGCACTCCATTATTCTTACCTGGAGAATCCCACAGACAGAGGAGCTGGCGGGGGGTGGGGGGGTGGGGGGGGGCGACTATCCATAGGGTTGCAGAGTCTTACGCGACTGAAGTGACTTCACACACAAACACATATAAAAGCCTATATTTTGACATGGCCTGACTTTTCTTTTGAAGGTTTTACTTTTCCATTTCTCCCTTTTGCATTTCAAATTTTCCTCCTATTTTTATCAGGTTGGCCAAAAACTTCGTTTGGGTTTTCCCGTAAGCTGGAAAAGGCCGAACAAATTTTTTTGCCACTCCAATACTTCTCTTCAGCTCCTCCCCCTGTCCCCCTCCCACTGCCACCACCCTTTTTGTGATCTCTCTCTTCTTTGCCGTATGTACCTAGTTTTCAGTGAGTTGCTTTATTTCCACCCCCACTAGTCCTTCCACGGGGGATCCCAAGTTCCTAAGCTCCTCTCCCCTCCTGTGTAACAGCTCTTCTGGCCTTTCAGTTATAGTTGATGCCACCTTGGCTCAGAGAGTTCATAACTTCCCTTAACATCCAAATCCACTGAGTTTAGAAGAAGCCCTGGTGCCTTCTATTTAATGGCTCTCAGACCAGGAAAAAGGCATGTTCAGTACACCCTTGCTCCCTTACAGCTGGAAAGAGTTAACATGCGAACAGCAAATACTAAGCAGGGACTGAAATGCCAGGAAAGGGAAGTGCTCTGTGTGCTGCTGTGTCCTTGAGGGCGGTGGTGAGGCCATGGCTGGTGTGGGTATCCCACTGGCCCCGGGCCACGGGTTTCAGAAGGGGCTCCTGCCCCTCCTTCTCCTGTTGTGACCTCCCACCTCCACCTACCCGGGTGCCCAGCTCACCTGGCCAGCTCCAGCCCCTTGGCAAACACAGCACACCCCACAGAGCTGGACCTTGGCCCACTGCTTCTCAGTTGCCAACCAGCCAGGCGAACACCTGCTTTTCATTCTCTTCGGGGGAGTGTGAAGTTTCCCCTTGGGGAAAAAAACCTGTGCTTGGGCTCTAACGCTTCCCCTGGTTTTCTTTATCAACGTCTTCTAGCCTCACTTCAGAAGGTGTTCCAGTGGGTCCCGACCTCTGCTCTTCCCGGCCCAGGATCACTGCTGAGTCTCTACAGTCAGTGACAGAAGTTCCGTGGTCCATGACTTGCCTCTACGGTTTTGTTTTCCTTTGTCTACATTTGGTTGGCATAAACACTTCTGAAAAATGGGCTGCAGCTGATGCCTTTTCGTTTGGTTCCCTTTAATGAGAGGTTTATAAAACGACTCTTACTATGCAGAACACATGTTCTAAGTATACAGTTACTTGATGGATTGAAACAGTGCTGAGGGAGGCAGAACACGTGTTTTAAAATATTTCTAAAATACATAATTACTCCATGCACCAACTGGGTACGTAATATACATTTTAATATACCATTTAATTGCTGTTTACCTAGGAGACAGAAACCTTTTTGGTCTCTTGGCTTAAACTACAGATTTTTAGAAACTGCATAAACACATATTTCCTGATTCATGCTCATCTCTTGGGTGAGGAATCCTTCTCTAAAGAAGCAGCTTTACATTAAAAAAAAAAAAGAGAGAGAGAGAGAGTTAAATGCTCTGGGGTCAAGGGTACTAATGAAAGACAAAGGTTTTACCTTTCATGACTTAGGGATCAGAATCTCAAAGATAGGCTTAGCCCAAGAGCCTTAAAAGTAATCCACATCACTGGAATACACCCCTTCCCAATACCTGAATATTCTTTCATCATGACCTTTCTGATAAAAATGCTTAGGCTGCACCACAGTGTCTTCTGTAAAAAGAGAACATTAAGGAGATAAGGCTGGAGAGCTCTGTCTCTCCAAAGTCCAAGGGAGAGCTCCTGATCCTCCCCCTAAAAAGCTTGCTTCTCCCCACAGGTTCCCGGTTTTAGGAAATGGTATGGATATTTACCAGTGTTCATGCCAGAAAGTAAAGTGTCTCCCGTTACTCTTTCCTCCTGCCCCCCCACCCCCGCCCGTATCTTCATGCAATCAGAAACTCTCTGGGCATGTTATTTCGCTTCTCTGTGCCTCCGTTTCTGTATCTATAAGATGAGGATTATACAGGGGCTCTGTATCAACCTAGAGCGGTGGGATGGGGAGGAAGATGGGAGAGAGTTTCAAAAGGGAGGGGATACATGTTTACCTATGGCTGATTGAAGCACAAGCTGGAATCAAGATTGCCAGAAGAAATATCAATAACCTCGGATAGGCAGATGACACCACCCTTATGACAGAAAATGAAGAGGAACTAAAGAGTCTCTTGACGAAAGTGAAAGAGGAGAGCGAAAAAGTGGGCTTAAAGCTCAACATTCAGAAAACGAAGATCATGGCATCTGGTCCCATTACTTCATGGCAAATAGATGGGGAAACAGTAGCTGACTTTATTTTTCTGGGCTCCAAAATCACTGCAGATGGTGACTGAAGCCATGAAATTAAAAGACACTTACTCCTTGGAAGGAAAGTTATGACCAACCTAGACAGCATATTAAAAGCAGAGACATTACTTTGTCAACAAAGGTCTGTCTAGTCAAGGCTATTGTTTTTCCAGTGGTCATGTATGAATGTGAGAGTTGGACTATAAAGAAAGCTGAGCGCAGAAGAACTGATGCTTTTGATCCATGGTGTTGGAGAAGACTCTTGAGAGTCCCTTGGACTGCAAGGAGATCCAACCAGTCCATCCTAAAGGAGATCAGTCCTGGGTGTTCATTGGAAGGACTGATGTTGAAGCTGAAAGTCCAATACTTTGGCCACCTAATGCAAAGAGCTGACTCATTTGAAAAGACCCTGATGCTGGGAAAGATTGAGGGCAGGAGGAGAAGGGGACGACAGAGGATGAGATGGTTAGATGGCATCACCGACTCAATGGACATGAGTTTGAGTAAACTCCAGGAGTTGATGATGGACAGGGAGGCCCGGTGTGCTGCGGTTCATGGGGTCGCAAAGAGTAGGACACAACTGAGCTATTGAACTGAACTGAGCTGATGGCTGATTCATGTTGAGATTTGACAGAAAGCAACAAAATTCTGTAAAGCAATTATTCTTCAATAAAAAATAATTTTAAAAAAGAACCTTAAAAAAAAGATGAGGATTATAATAGTATTTTGCAGTTTCCCTAGATAAACACATCACATCAAATTGGGTTAGTTAATAAATGTATGAAATGCTGTTGACACTACTGGGCCTCCCCTGATGGCTCAGCAGTAAAGAAGTCACCTGCAATGCAGGAGACACTGGTTCAATCCCTGGGTTGGGAAGATGCCCTGGAGAAAGAAATGACAACCCACACCAGTATTCTTGCCTGGGAAATCTCAT
Source organism: Budorcas taxicolor (assembly GCF_023091745.1). Classification (NCBI taxonomy): domain Eukaryota; kingdom Metazoa; phylum Chordata; class Mammalia; order Artiodactyla; family Bovidae; genus Budorcas; species Budorcas taxicolor. The sequence continues at coordinate 122,668,493 of NC_068920.1, forward strand.
AGACAGAGGAACCTGGCAGGCTATACAGTCCATGGGGATGCAAAAGAGTCGGACATGACTTAGCAACTGAATTTTCAAACTTTCACCTAATAGTACAAATCACATAAGGTTGCTGCTATCAGCTTTAAATGTCAAGTGACTCACACAGAGTACATGGTATGTAAGTGTGTTCTCCCCCCGCCCCTCCATATACATTATCTCGAAAATCTGACCATCTCCCCAGCCAGTATCCTGAGTCAAACTGCCATTCCGCCTCACCTGCATCCCTGACTGGTTTCTGAACATTCACTCTTCTGACCCCATCCTGCCACACTCCGATCTGTTCTTTGCAAGGGAGCCAGAGCAGTCCCCTACATTCAAATCTGAGCATGCCATTCCCATGCCTGGAAGCTCCTCCATCATTCTGAGGATAAAGACCAACTTTTACGTCAGGCAAGTGTATGCTCCTCGGTTTTTGTCTCATCACAACAAAGATTTGGAGTGACAGACATTAAAGCCCCCTCGGCATGTCCCAGCTCTCAGGTCTTGGACAGACCGTGTTATAGCTCTTAGACAAATCAGTGTTACAGCTCTATGTTATTTAGAAGATAGCAGGAAAATCCTTCTTCAAGGCGTGAGGGCATGTTGATTCAAAGACAAGAAGACAAGAGCGCCCCAGCACGTGGGAGAGAGAGAAACAGCCCTTAGGCTCCTCTTTTTATATGTTTTTTTCCTTCCCCCTGGGCCTACGCTATGCAAATTGGGCTTAGTCAGGAGTGCTGTTCTACCTGAAGTCCTCACTCCGGTCCTCGGATCTTCCTTTGACCATCCTCTGTTCTATTTTCACTGGCTTTTCTTTTCCTTGTCTTTTAGCCACCGCCATTTTGGACTCCTTTTCCCTACTCTAACTACAGGCTTCAGCAATACGTGAACCGTGAACTTCCTGATGTTCAAGCTGGTTTTAGAAAAGGCAGAGGAACCAGAGATCAAATTGCCAACATCCGCTGGATCATGGAAAAAGCAAGAGAGTTCCAGAAAAACATCTATTTCTGCTTTATTGACTATGCCAGAGCCTTTGACTGTGTGGATCACAAGAAACTGTGGAAAATTCTGAGAGAGATGGGAATACCAGACCACCTGACCTGCCTCTTGAGAAATCTGTATGCAGGTCAGGGAGCAACACTTAGAACTGGACATGGAACAACAGACTGTTTCCAAATAGGAAAAGGAGTACGACAAGGCTGTATATTGTCACCCTGCTTATTTAACTTCTATGCAGAGTACATCACGAGGAATGCTGGGCTGGAAGAAACACAAGCTGGAATCAAGATTGCTGGGAGAAATATCAATCACCTCAGATATGCAGATGACACCACCCTTATGGCAGAAAGTGAAGAGGAACTCAAAAGCCTCTTGATGAAAGTGAAAGAGGAGCGTGAAAAAGTTGGCTTAAAGCTCAACATTCAGAAAACGAAGATCATGGCATCTGGTCCCATCACTTCATGGGAAATAGATGGGGAAACAGTGGAAACAGTGTCAGACTTTATTTTTTTGAGCTCCAAAATCACTGCAGATTGTGATTGCAGCCATGAAATCAAAAGATGCTTACTCCTTGGAAGAAAAGTTATGACCAACCTAGATAGCATATTCAAAAGCAGAGACATTACTTTGTCGACTAAGGTCTGTCTAGTCAAGGCTATGGTTTTTCCTGTGGTCATGTATGGATGTGAGAGTTGGACTGTGAAGAAGGCTGAGCACTGAAGAATTGATGCTTTTGAACTGTGATGTTGGGGAAGACTCTTGAGAGTCCCTTGGACTGCAAGGAGATCCAACCAGTCCATTCTGAAGGAGATCAGCCCTGGGATTTCTTTGGAAGGAATGATGCTAAAGCTGAAACTCCAGTACTTTGGCCACCTCATGCGAAGAGTTGACTCATTGGGAAAGACCCTGATGGTGGGAGGGATTGGGGGCGGAGGAGAAGGGGACGACTGAGAATGAGATGGCTGGATGACATCACTGACTCGATGGACGTGAGTCTGGGTGAACTCCAGGAGTTGGTGATGGACAGGGAGGCCTGGCGTGCTGCAATTCATGGGGTCGCAAAGAGTCGGACACGACTGGGCGACTGAATTGAACTGAACTGAACTACCTAACATTTTACAAATAGCTTTCAAGGGCCCTCATGATCCTGGCTCCTACTCCAGCCCCGTCAGAATTCTAGAAGACTGTGGTAACTAGTAATCTGACTTCAGCATGAGTGGTACATGAAGGATTAAGAAGTTTAGTCCCCCTTTCTGCACCAAGGGGATCCTCTCAACATGCCAGTTTCCAGAAAAGCTGGAAAACTGCTGCCTCCCTCAGATTCTTCCTTTCCCCAAATCCCGAGACTCCACTGTTAGTTTCCTTGGCCTCATGAAACAATAGTACCCCAAGAGGGGCAGTACTTCCTTCTTTTCTTGGGTGGACATCTGGCTTCTCCAAACAAAGGATAGAAATGTTTGGTTCATGGCCCAGAACGGACTGAGCATAGGCTAACAGGGGTTGACCACCTTGCTTCAAGTGACAAACCACAGAAAACCCTCAGTCTTGTGAGGCAAGTGGACACTCTTTCCGCCCAGGAGAGAGAACGAGGAGCCACACGCAGAAGAACGGTTCTCACACTCAAGCATGCATCAGACTTCCCTGGGGGCCGGGGGACTTCTTAAAACACATTGTGGGCAGCACCCCAGAGACTCAGACTCAGAGGATCTGGGGTGGAACGGGGGTGAGGTCAGCAGGCCTGTGAGAAACCACCCTGAGACCGTGAGACTTACCCTGAGACTGTGGCATCTCCACGGCCGGTGTCATGGCAACTCCTGAGTTTTACTTGCTTTATCTGCCCTCGTTTTGGAGGGGCAACTCAATGGACATGAATGTGAGCAAGTTCTGGGAAATGGTGAAGGGTAGGGAAGGCTTTCGTGCTGCAGTCCATGGGGTCGCAAAGAATTGGACTTGATTTAGCAACTAAATGACAAGGCAGCCAGGTCAGAAAATGAAGCCTGTAGCCTGACAAATGAGGGAGACCAGCTTCGTGAAGGGTGTGACCACAAGCAGGGTCTAGAGGAGCAGCCACACCAGGGAGAGCTGAGGACAGGGGGAGGTGGGGAGTATAGGTTCAGGGGGCCTTTTGTCCTGACACCTCAGAGCCACTCACTCTTGCCTGGCAGAGCTTCTAGTTTCTAAAGATCCAGAATCAGAGCCACCAGCTTCAAATGTCTGATGGAGACGTTGCCTCTACCGCATTAGCAGCAGACACCTACATCCGTGTCCATGTCCATCACCCTCAGAACAGTTCACCCTTGCGTTGAAGTCCTATTCTCTGCGGGAGAAGACTGAAGACCATGGGCTTGGGACCCACATTTTCACATGTGCAAGAGAAGGTTTTAGTGATAGGAAGATAGGCAAGAGGGAAGTGAGAGGGACAGAGCCCCCAGAAGGTGAAGGGAAATAGACAGGAGGGGGATATATAGCCCCTGAAGAGCATCTGTTTCCATAGTGATGGCCCAGAAGGGGAGCAGAGGTCTCCCTGGTATCAGCCCCTTGCCGCCTGCTCCTGCCTAACAGGGAGACTGCGGAGGAAAGGTAGATGCTGGACACTGACCCCTCAAAGACTTTCCATTTGCTGTAGCAGCAGAGGGGAGGGAAAATCTACATCATTCGTGGCTGTAAACTTTTAGGCAGAAGGTACCAGGTGGTGTTGACTTATCTAAGCAGGGGTGACCGATGCTGGGCCAGACCTACTAGTGTTTAAGAGGACAAGTTTGGAGGTAGAGAGAACGATAGCCTAGGGGGGTGGAGCTAGGGCAGGTACGGCGGTTGGAATGGAATTGAGGGCCCCTTCCCAGCACAAGTCAACTGGAGCAGCTAAAGCCATGTGCCCTATGAGACAACCAGTGGTCCAGTAATCAGGGAGACTGATTCAGTTTCCAGGGGAGTCTAAGAGGTGGTGATGCAAAAGTCAAGCTTTTCTGGTACAACTGCTGACAAGGTTCGCTGTGGAAGAACTGCAAGACAAGAGGCACAAGGACGTCCACAGCGGAAGTGTGATAGCAAAGGATGCTCGCAAAAGGACTGAGGTCAGAATTCCCATCCTAGTTTGACTTCTCACCAACTGTGTAAGAGCAAGTCACTTAAACTCCCCATTACTATCATTTTTAAGAGGGGAAAATAATAGCACCCAGTCAAGAAGGTGGTTATGATCCCAACCATGGATAGAACCCAGGCCCTTGGCAGTGAAAGTGCCAAGTCTTAACAATGGACCACCAGAGAATTCTTGATGATATATTATTAAGTGAAGAAATAAAATACATGTGGGTCACAATCCCACCTATGTGAAAAGGAACCACTGTATTTTTCTCTGTGTTCGTGTTTATAAACACATGAAGAGGAGTCAGGAAGGATCACATGGGGAGTGAATTCCCCAATTCTGGGGAGTCGAATTGGGGAAGTGGGTAAAAGGGGATTTTGCCGTCTCACTCACAAGCATCTGGGATGTTTGGGTATTTGTAGGCGCAGTGAGTGAGGAAAGTAAGCAATGTGGAGGTGGGAGGCACCCTGTGTCTTAGGGGCTGGGACCTGCAAGCAAGGCTGTGCCAAGGTCTCAGTACCTACTTAGTTGTCCAGGAACCTCATGTGTGCCCTCGGGTAACACTCTCTGAGCTTTCTCACTGTGGGTGACACTGTTTACAAAGCACACGCTGCCTGCCTGCTTGCTTCCTTTGTCCAGTGGCCCTTCTTCCCTCATGGCCAGGGCCACCTGCCTGACTTGGTCCCAGTCAGTGTCTAGCCCAGTTCAGGCTCCACACCAATCTAGTACCCAACTGGGGAAAGAGGAAGAGCTAGAGACAAATTGTTTGGTGCTCAGCATTGAGTGAGGTTTGCTGTGTTGATCCGAGTGTGAAATTTAGCTGGACATACTCTGGTGGCACAGATGGTAAAAAAAATCTCCCTGCAGTGTGAGAGACCCAAGTTTGATCCCTGGGTTGGCAAGATCCACTGGAGAAGGGCATGGCAACCCACACCAGTATTCCTGCCTGGAGAATCCCAGGGACAGAGGAGCCTGGCGGGCTACAGTCCATGGGGTCGCAAAGAGTCAGACATGACTGAGTGATCAACACTTTAATTTTCACGACCATTAAAGAGTACCTTTCCCAGTGCTTCTGACAACTGGGAGTAGCCATATGACTAGGTTTGACCAATGAGTAGAAGTAATATATAAAATTTCTGCCTCTTGAATTTCAAATCAAGTTTCCTCCCTGTTCTCCTTCACCCCTCCTATGGGCTGGACCCCAGCATGGTGCTAGTAAGCCAGCTGTACCAACGGACAAGGGGAGCTGGAGCAACAACTTCAGACACAGTGAAGGGAGCTGTGAGCAGAGGGCGGGTTTCTAGACAACCTCGTGGAGCTGTAGTTTTGTGGAGCTTCCTGTTTCTCAGTGTTGCTTGAGAGAGGAGTAAAATTCTCTCATGGAAGCCATGTTACGTTGGGTCTCTTTGTTACAACAGCTATATCCAGCTATACCTTAACTAAAACACTGGGCTTCCATGCTGTTTGGATGAATCTCAACTCTACCTGCCTATAAATTCTCCGTGCTGGAGTCCTGGCTCCACTGACCTACAGCCCCAGTGAAACTGACCATCTTCCTGGCTTTCTGACTATCACCAACTCCAGGATTATCAATCATCATACTTTCCCTGTCTGTCCGGACACCTCTGCTCTTCTGCGTGGAGCTGCCTGTTGCAGTCTTCTTGCTGGCACTATCAAAGTTTACCCATCGCCATACCCTCTGGATGCTAAACTCTACCCTCACTGCTCCTTTGGCTGGCTGTGTCTCCCCAGGGTCTGTCTACTCCAGGAGGACATTTGCTTCTAGGCCCTGACTCCTCTTTGTCCATCCTGTCCGATAGCAATTAACGAGGTCATGCCTGGTTATGTCCTGAGACAAGTGGAGAAAGGGTTGCCAGGCTCCTGACAGGAAGCACATAATATGAGTGCTTGGTCTCCCCTGACCTGACACTTCCCTACCAGTCCCGAAGCCAACTGGCTTGCAGTCTGTTTGCAGTGTCAAACCCAGCAAATGACTACCTGGGGCTTTGGTAATAGAGATACCTTTCACTGTTTGATGACTTACACTTCTGTTTGCTTTCCTTCACACAATTTGACAGTTGATAATGTAGCATCAGACACTGAGGATGACCTGAGGATGGGAACAGCTTCAGGAACACAAAGAAATTTCAAGTTTGGGATGTACACGGGTCTGACTTCAGGTAAAGAATCACCCGGGCTCCTGGTGAGAAATGCATTCCATTAACTCTGCACAGTGGAAGGAAACTCACTCAGGGTCCTGAATCAGGCAGCTACTATTTACTTATGCAAAACATTAAGACAAAATCATTAAAGCCCCCATTCCTGGTAATTGTCTCAGAAATTGCGTTCCCTGGCCGAGCAATTAGTTTTATACAAAGCAAGAAGATATTCGAGTTAGTAATCTTGAGTTTTTATGACTCAATCAATATTTTGCTTGCTGCAGGCTGCTTTGCTGGTATAAATTTTGAGTACAGTGCATGTGGGGTATATAAATATTTAGCCAGCCATTGAAGCAACAATTAATGAAATCACTTCTTCTATTCTTTACTTTGGAAGATATCATTGGCAGTATACCAGTATGAGGTGTTTATTTCAGCTCCTATCATGGACGGGAAAGTAAATTGCTATTGTGCTGTATGGTTTATCATTCTGTCCCTTTCCATATCCATACTGTAAACCTCTCTTTCCATACCATACTGCAAATCTCTCTTTTAGATGTATCTCCTTCAAACAGATCTTGAATAACCTAGTCACTTGTCTCAGATGGTTTTGACCTGATTTTAACTCGGCAGCCACACTTCTCTGTTTTAAGATTTGCAGTGTTTTGTGTGTGTATTGTCACTCCAGTACTCTTGCCTGGAAAATCCCATGGATGGAGGAGCCTGGTGGGCTGCAGTCCATGGGGTCGCTAAGAGTTGGACATGACTGAGAGACTTCACTTTCACTTTTCACTTTCATGCATTGGAGAAGGAAATGGCAACCCACTCCAGTGTTCTTGCCTGGAGAATCCCAGGGACGGTGGAGCCTGGTGGGCTGCCGTCTATGGGGTCGCACAGAGTCGGACAGGGCTGAAGCAACTTAGCAGCAGCAGCAGCTTGTGTGTTGTATGTGTGTGTGTTAATATCACCTATGTAACTAGGAGTCACAACCAGGACTAATCACTAAACCCTCCCTTTTAGAATAGAATGATTTAATTTAAAAATTTTTTTTATTTTGGAGTATAGCCAATTAACAATATTGCGGTAGTTTCAGGTGGATGGCAAAGGGACTCAACCATAAATATACATGTATTTCTATTCTCCCCCAAACTCCCCTTCCATCTAGGCTGCCACATAACATTGAGCAGAGTTCCCTATGCTATACAATAGGACTTTGTTGCTTATCCATATTAAATTCAGCACTGTGTATGTATTGATCCCAAACTCCCTAACTATCCCTTCCACCCATCTTCCCCCGCAAACCCCTATCCACCCCACCCCCACACCACCAGCAACCATAAGCTTATTCTCTAAGTCTGTGAGTCTATTTCTGTTTTGTAAATATGTTCATTTGCATCATTTCTTGTTAGATTCTGCATATAAAGAATAACATATACAATATTTCTCCTCTGTCTGACTTGCTTCACTCAGTATGACAATCTCTAGGTCCATCCATGTTGCCGCAAGTGGCATTAGTTTAGGATGTGGTGACTTCAAAAAAGAAAAATTTGGGAGGCTTCCCTGGTGGTCCAGGTGTGGAGAGTCCGCCTTGCAATGCAGAAGACACTGGTTTAATCCCTGGTCCAGGAAGATCCCTCATGCAGTGGGGCAACTGAGCCCATGTACAACGACTGAGCCGGCACACTGCAGCTACTGAGCCTGACTGCCTAGAGCCCTCTGCAATAAGAGAAGCCACTGCAGCAGTAAGCCTGCACACTATAACAAAAAATAGCCCCACTCACCACAGCTGGAGAAAGTTCCCAAGCAGCAACGAAGACCCGCCACATCCAAAAAAATTAAAAAATAAATCTTTAAAGAAAGAGAGAGAGAGAAATCCACATAATGAGTCCAAACCTATCACTCAGTTCAGTTCAGTTCAGTTGCTCAGTCGTGTCCGACTCTTTGCGACCCCATGAACAGCAGCACGCCAGGCCTCCCTGTCCATCACCAATTCCCGGAGTCTACCCAAACTCAAGTCCATTGAGTCGGTGATGCCATCTAAACATCTCATCCTCTGTCGTCCCCTTCTTCTCCTGCCCTCAATCTTTCCCAGCATCAGAGTCTTTTCAAATGAGTCAGCTCTTCGCATGAGGTGGCGAAAGTATTGGAGTTTCAGCTTCAACATCAGTCCTTCCAATGAACACCCAGAACTGGTCTCCTTCAGGATGGACTGGTTGGATCTCCTTGCAGTCCAAGGGACTCTCAAGAGTCTTCTCCAATATCACAGTTCAAAAGCATTAATTCTTCAGCGTTCAGCTTTCTTTATAGTCCAACTCTCACATCCATACATGACAATTGGGAAAACCAGCCTTGACTAGACAGACCTTTGTTGGCAAAGTAACGTCTCTGCTTTTCAATATGCTATCTAGGTTGGTCGTAACTTTCCTACCAAGCAGTAAGTGTGTTTTTATTTCATGGCTTTAATCACCATCTGGAGTGATTTTGGAGCCCAAAAAAATAAAGTCTGACACTGTTTCCACTGTTTCCCCATCTATTTCCCATGAAATGATGAGACCAGATGCCTTCATCTTAGTTTTCTGAATGTTGGGCTTCAAGCCAACTTTTTCACTCTCCTCTTTCACTGTCATTAAGAGGCTTTTTAGTTCCTCTTCACTTTCTGCCATAAGGGTGGTGTCATCTGCATATCTGAGGTTATTGATATTTCTCCTGGCAATCTTGATTCCAGCTTGTGCTTCTTCCAGCCCAGCGTTTCTCATGATGCACTCTGCATAGAAGTTAAATAAGCAGGGTGACAATATACAGCCTTGACGGACTCCTTTTCCTATTTGGAACCAGTCTGTTGTTCCATGTCCAATTCTAACCATTGCTTCCTGACGTGCATACTGGTTTCTCAAGAGGCAGGTCAGGTGGTCTGGCATTCCCATCTCTTGAAGAATTTCCCACAGTTTATTGTGATCCACACAGTCAAAGGCTTTGGCATAGTCAATAAAGCAGAAATAGATGTTTTTCTGGAACTCTCTTGCTTTTTCGATTAAATACCAAAACAGTCCGTTCTTTCAACTGGTTGTTTTGTCTAAATCAAGATTTCCCAAAATGTGTTCCTCAGCATACGTATTCATGGGATGCTAAAAGAATTCTATTTTCTTTCTATTTGGCAAGTCAAGTGAGAAAAGGAAAAGGTGATATAACCTGGTTGTCAGTCACTTCTCTAGCCAAGAGACGTCTTGAGGATAAAAACTAAATGTCCTCTGTCTTGTGCTTTTCAGGCTGAATTTTTAAGAGGGTTTTAACTCTAATGTATCCTAGACGAGAGCTATCAACTATTTGTACGTTTTTCTAATGTGGGATTGCTTGGTTCTGGTGTTTGGTTGTAAAACTGAATCAATATGACAAACACAGAGCTGCAATGATTTTATTAAAGGGGGAGGCTCTGTTTTTTTTTTGTTTTTTTTTTTTTTTTAGGTAATCAGGGACATTGACATGTGAATTGAGTATTGTTCTATTAAGAAAAAATATTTTAATCTTGTTAGGCATAATAATGACACTTTCTGTAAGAAAATCTCTCCCTCTTTTTGGAGATACACTCTAAGGTATTTAAGGATGGACTAGCATGCTGTCTGAAATTTCCTTTAAAATACTGCAGCAAAAAAAAAAAGAGAGAGAGAGTGAGAAGGGGGGAAGTGGGCATAGATGAAATAAGTAGGAAGAATAGTGATAGTTGTTGAAGCTGGGTAATGAGTAGGTAAACGTTTTTACAGCCTCTACTTTAATTTACATTCAACAATTTTTATAAAGCAAAGTTTAAAAAAATGTTCTGTGGTCAAATAGGATTGAGGAATTCTAGTTTTTGTAAAATTAAATTAAGCATTTTTCTTTACTATAGACCTTCTTATAATCTTCATATGTTAGTGTGTAGGTAAATCTTTTGGTTTTCCTTTGCCGAACATCTCAAAAGTCTGATATTCTGCCAAATAAGCTAACATACATTAAGAAACACTGGCCTAAATTCCACCTAAGAACTGGTTCAGATTGAATTGCCTGCACCAATCACTGTTGGACTTTGTGACAATTTGCTTTTCTTTCTGTCTTCATCCAATTTAGCTGTAGGCAGCCAAGCTCTAGGGTGGAGTTTTAGGACCATCAGATGGTGTGAGGTTTAGGCCTTGGCTCAGCCACTTATTAACTCTCTTATCTCAGGCATGTCATTTAACCTTTTCACTCCTCAGTTCCTTTATCTGTGAAAAGGATGATCATAGTACTTATCTCACAGAACTGTTATACAGAATAATTTATCAATAGACAATGTCTGTAAAGCATTTCATGCACTGCCCAATTCAGGTAAATGAAAGTTGCTCACTCGTGTCTGACTCTTTGCAACCCCATAGACTATACAGTCCATGGGATTCTCCAGGCCAGAAAACTGGAGCAGGTAGCCTTTCCCTTCTCCAGGGGATCTTCCCAACTTGGGATCGAACCCAGGTCTCCCGCATTGCAGGCAGATTCTTTACCAGCTGGGCCACCAGGGAAGCCCATAATTCAGGTAAGTCCTCAATAAATCTGAGTCATTATTGTTATAATTCACTCTTTAAGAGCCAGCTTAGATTGTATTCTCTTTGTGAAGCTTTCTGAATTTCCTTCACTCAGAATGAATTCTCTTTTCTTCTGCATTCCAGTAGTTTTTATACTTTTAATGTGTGATTAATTTTAAATGCCTTGAAGATAGAGGCCATGCCTTACTCAATTCCGCATCGCTCTAGCATCCCAGCACAAGCAACCAAACCTAAATGGGTGAGAAAGGTGTTCATCCCTGCAGATTCATCTTTAAGTCCTTGAAGGACCCATATCACATGGCTTACATATCATGGCTTAGCCACATCTAGCTGCAAGAAAGGCCAGGAAATATAGTCTTCATCCCATACCTCCCTCCACAAGGCTATGCTCTATGTATCCATCTCTGTATCAGTCTTCTGTGTATGAATCTACCCGTCTATCTACATACCTGAGATGAAGTCAAAGGGTCAAGGCTAGTCCTGCAAAGAGCCCATTGCTTGCTCTCTGGTGGCTGCAAAAGACTCTCACTGCCTTTGTTGTTGTTGCTGTTGTTCAGTCGCTAAGTCGTGTGCGACTCTGTCACCCCCTGGACTGCAGCACACCAAGCTTCCCTGTCCTTCACTATCTCCTGGAGTTTGCTCAGACTCATGTCCATTGAGTCAGTGATGCCATCCAACCGTCTCATCCTCTGTCACCCCTTTCTCCTCTTGCCCTGAGTCTTTCCCAGCATCAGGGTCTCTTCCAATGAGTCAGCTCTTCACATCAGGTGGCCAAAGTATTGGAGCTTCAGCATCAGTCCTTCAAATGAATATTCAGGGTTGATTTCCTTTAGGATTGACTGTTTTGATGTCCTTGCTGTCAAATGCATTCTCAAGAATCTTCTCCAGCACCACTCACTGCCTTTAATATAGTGACTTCAGTTTCCTGATATCATAAATATCACTGGGCCTTTGACACATTAGAAAACATCTTTTGGACTGACACATTTGAATACTATTTAGAAAAAGTAGTATTCAAATCAGGGAAAAAAATAACACACGTGGCTCTATAGCAGTACTGTCCCCAGTGAGGCACGGCAAGCACACACACTGACTATTTCGACAGGAAAACATGCGATATTTACTTTGGCAACAGCCAGATTTCACAGTTATTACTTCCCAGGACTAAGCTATATAGTCATACATCTTCCAAAAGAACATGCAGGCAGCAATATGAAACTCAGGATTTAATCAAATGATACCTGTTTCTTTAGCGTGAGCATGCTTTCTGTCAATTCCTAGGCATCTTTTCATTTGATTTTCCTGACATGGCATATAAGTGAGAAATCAGGTTAATCCAGTAGTGAAGACATGCAAAGGGCAGAGACCCAACTGGAATAAGCTTTGGGCCAAAAGAGCTTAATTGAGTGTCTTTTCTTTTCTCATTATGTTAAAAAGGAGCTAATACAATCAAGAACACATAGCTCTTCAGTTCCCACAGGAATAACTAACTAATTCATGGAGAATAACAAAAAATCCACAGATGATCTAAAACCATCATATCAACTGTCACATTTCGCTTTCTCCTTTGATGAAATTTCTCTCAACCAGCATACAAGTATAAATGATGATTGCTTGTCTATTTTCTCTTTTTTCCTCTTTCTCTTATCACTTAGGGCATTTCTTCTTACTGAAAGTAATAAAAATATATTAACTGAATATTTGCTGTGCAATGTAAGAAAGACAAACTATATGAGCCACTGCTTTCACTAGGTTAATTTACAATCCAGTTGACTTTATTTATAATTTTTGTTCATTTTTAACCCAAATTATGCTGGACTGGAAGAAGCTCAAGCTGGAATCAAGATTGCCAGGAGAAATATCAATAACCTCAGATATACAGATGACACCACCCTTATGGCAGAAAGTGAAGAGGAACTAAAAAGCCTCTTGGTGAAAGTAAAAGAGAGTGAAAAAGTGGGCTTAAAGCTCAACATGCATAAAATGAAGATTATGGCATCCGGTCCCATTACTCCATGGGAAATAGATGGAGAAACAGTGGAAACAGTGTCAGACTTTATTTTTTGGGGCTCCAAAATCACAGCAGATGGTGACTGCAGCCATGAAATTAAAAGACGCTTACTCTTTGGAAGAAAAGTTATGACCCACCTAGATAGCATATTCAAAAGCAGAGACATTACTTTGCCGACTAAGGTCCGTCTAGTCAAGGCTTTGGTTTTTCCAGTAGTCATGCATGGATGTGAGAGTTGGACTGTGAAGAAGGCTGAGCGCCGAAGAATTGATGCTTTTGAACTGTGGTGTTGGGGAAGACTCTTGAGAGTCCCTTGGACTGTAAGGAGATCCAACCAGTCCATTCTGAAGGAGATCAGCCCTGGGATTTCTTTGGAAGGAATGATGCTAAAGCTGAAACTCCAGGACTTTGGCCACCTCATGTGAAGAGTTGACTCATTGGAAAAGACTCTGATGTTGGGAGGGATTGGGGGCAGGAGGAGAAGGGGACCACAGAGGATGAGATGGCTGGATGGCATCACTGACTTGATGGACGTGAGTTTGAGTGAACTCTGGGAGTTGGTGATGGACAGGGAGGCCTGGCGTGCTGCAATTCATGGGGGCGCAAAGAGTCGGACATGACTGACGACTGAACTGAACTGAACTGGTGGTGTACTGTATAACTACTATGCACCTTGGATTTTTGCTTATGTCTCATGAAAAGGGAAATATGGGATATACAGGACTTCTCAGGTGGTGCTAGTGATAAAGAACCCGCCTGCCAATGTAGGAGACATAAAAGGCATGTGTTCGATCCTTGGGTTGGGAAGGTTCTCTGGAGGAGGGCATGGCAAATCTACTCCAGTATTCTTGCCTGGAGAATCGCATAGGCAGAGGAGCCTGGCAGACTACAGTTGACAGGGTCACAAAGAGTCGGACCCAACTGAAGTGACGCAGCATGCACACATGGAATATATAGTAGTATGGAATATTCCTATAATAGGAACATGGAATTCAAATAAATACCCCCATTCTTTTTTTAATAGCTACATAATATTTCAGTGCATGAAAACAGCATAACTTACCTAACCAGTCCCTAAATGATTCAGATTAAATCTTTTGCAATTGCAAATAACGTTGCAATGAATAACTATACTTCTCCATTTCCCACTTGGGCAAATATATCTGTAGAATAAATACGTAAAATTTGAACTAATGGCTTGCATGTCAGAGAACATCTGCTCTTGTGATGTGACCTCTATTGCAATCAAAATAGCTATTGTCACACTGTCTTCCATGAAGGAAGACGATTTATGTACTCCACAAACACATATCCACTCATATTTGGCACCTTACTGTTGAATGACGTTACCAAACAAGGAAATTACCACATTTTAATAAGTTTTGCCAATTGAAAAGATTAAAAACTCATATTTTAAACTTACATTTATTTTATTATGAATGAAGACAAGTACTTTTCACATGTTGAAGCAGGTATTTAGATCTATTTGTGGATTCTCTATTCTGCTTCATTGATCCATCTGTTATCTGTCTTTTTCAGAGTTAAGAAGGATGATTCTTAAGTTTTACAAAAGTTAGAAGGTGTAGCTGAGCTTTACCACTGATCAGCTATCTTGCATGAATCCCTTCATCTCTGCAATCGTAGCTTCTCCACCTATAAAATGAGCGTTCAATCCCATAAGCTCCTTTACTCAGTGTAAGTTTGTTGAGTGTTAGGCTCTGTGCCAAGGATGCAAAGAGGGACCAAATAAGATTCCATCTCTATTGTCACAGTGTTTACAGTCTGTGTGGGGAGGAGGCAGACACTGTTCAAATCCTGACATAGATCATTGAGAGACTGTAGCAAAGGAAACTTAGGAGATATTGGAGAGGAGGGAGCCAGGAGAGGGCTGTAGAGATTTCTGTTGGAAGGAAGTGATATGGAAACTGAGGTCTGGTGGGAAAGGAATTAGCCAGGTGAAGCCAGAGGAGTGGTGAAAAGAGTTTTCCAGGCTGACTTTCTGCCATGTGAGGGCCTGGCATGAATGAAGACCTCTGTTTTGTAGCTGGAGACAGAAAGTGATGGTGAAATAGTAGGAGAGAAGGGGCTAAAGAAGTATACAGGAATCAACCCATGGAGAGACATGGACAGATATTTTGGTCTTTCTCTTAAGCATTTGCTTCGCCTGGGACCTATAGGAAGTAAAGTCTGCATTAAAGATTAAAGTGGTGACATTTTATTGGAAGGTGAAAGCCCAGGGCAGTGAGAGTGAGGAAAAAGGGAAGTGAGGCAACGACACGCTATGTGTTATCACTCTGCTCACCAGGTCACAAGGAGTCTCAGCCGCAAAGAAACACAGCTGAGCAATGGCCGGATGTGCTGTTCAGCCCACAGGATTGCTCCAGGAAGCTTACAAGGAAAATCATATTTCAGAGCAGTTCTTAGTAGGGAGAAAAGAGGGAGTAATTAATCTGCTTCATCTTCTCCTTTCTTCTGTTGCTCATTCGTTGGTTTCTCACACTGCAGAAAGCTAACCCCTCTGCACTGTCAGAGTGCATCTCTTAGCCCCTCTCTGGTCAGGTCGGAGGGGTGGCATTTTATTAAAACCTGGAAGCTGAGTTATGGGTAGAATACCAACTGAGAGAAAAAGAAGGACGTACACAAGGGAATCTGAGAAGCACATGGAGTTTGTGTCCAACATACCATTAAAGGATTCCATCCAAGAGAGTGGTGTGGTGTGGTGTGGTCTGGAGAAGAACTTAGAGAGTGTCGAGAATGGATAAGCGGGAAGCAGTTTTAATGATCCAGAAGAGAATAGATGATGTCTAGGGTTGGGGTGGTGGGTGTAGAAATGGAGAGAAGTGAATAAATAAGAGAAATTTTAGGAAGTAACATTGTTGGGGCTGACAAAATGGTTGGGTTTGAGAAATAGGGAAAAGTATTGAGAATATCAGGTTTATGACCTGAGAAATCCAGTGGATGGTAGCATCATTTGCTGAAATAGGAATCTGAGGTAGAAAACCAAGTTGGGGTGGGGCGATCTTGACTTGGAGCTTGGACTTGTGCCTCTGAGAAACCTCACTGGAGATATCAAATAGGCAAATGAATATATGAGTCTGATTGTTGGGGCTGTACATGGCAGGGATTGAATGTAGAGTGAGAGAGGGAAACTTAAAAACTTAAACATTTAATGGCTCTGCAGAGAATGATGGCCTTGGAAAGAAGACAAAGAATAGGTATCTGAAGTGCCTTAAGTAGACTCTTAATTTACTTTTCTAGTAATTATTTAAATATTGTTTGTTATGCATTTAAACACAGTATTCAAAATGACGTAGTGGCAAAGATAATCAAATATGTGGCTCTTTGCTTTTGATCATATCAATAAACTTCTTCAATCTAAACAAACAACAACAACAAAAAGAACCAGCAAAGAAGTAGGAGGAAAATAAGAAGAGCTTCAGGTCCTTGAAGCCCAGGGAAGAGGTTCAGGAGCGAAGGTTCCCAGAAAGGGTAAGGGAGGTGAAGACTGAGTCCTTTGCTTTAGCAATGGTGGTCATTAGTTATTTTAGCCAAAGTGATGGAACTGAAGACTGAGAGGAGCTGATGAAAAGCAACCCATTCAAGAAATTTCACTGGGAAGGAGAGAAGGAGGAATAATAGCAGGAACGGGCTCAGGGTTGAGACAGGTGTTTTGTTTTATCTTAAGAGACTTGAGCATGTCTAAATGTAAATGGAAAGATTCAGACTTAGGCAAGGGTTGAATATACAGGGGAGAGGAGCCACGTTACAACCTGAGACTCCAAAGAGGACAGGAGAGGCTGGGATCCAAACGTAGGTCCTGACCTCAGGATGGGAGCATCCACTGAGAGATGGGAGGAAAGGAAGTGAGATGGCGCCAGGGAAGGTGGGGCTGTAGCAGGAAGTTGAGGGTCTGGTTCAATGACTTCATTTTCTAAAAAGTAGGAGGTAGGTCATATGCAGAAATGGGGAGAGGGTGGGAGGAAGAAGGGTAGGCAAGAGAGTGGAGAGGGTTTGAAATAGAAGAAACTTCCAATTTAGTGACTGAAAAAACTTCCTTCATGGGCAGGTTGGAGGAGAGAGAACTGGGTGGAGGGAACAGGAGAAATGCAAAGGAAGGAAGGAAAGACAGAAGGGCAGGGCCACAACCAACTGGCCAGCATCTGCCTCCCGGCTCACCTTTTAGCCAACTTTGGCTCTGATCTTCCAGGTCGTAGACAAGGAAGCAAACAAGGTGGGTTTGATAGAGCAATCCACAGTTTTTGGCTTCTAGATAACTGGAAGAGGGTGTCATTTTTATGACTCACAAATATTAACACAAGGACCAATCCATTTCTGAAAACTCTTCCTTTATTGTGGCATCATGGTGATACTTCCCAGTGTTGACACTGGAGAATAAAATACTGTGAGCATCCACTAAAATTTTAATGCAGAAGTATGTTAAAACTCTTTCGTTCCCCAGGCTTTTCTTTTCAACTAGGACAGGACCTGACTGTTTAACTTGTGGTTAAGGATTATTTGCACGGGGCACCTTGGTAGGTGAAATGTAGTGGATTTGGCGTTTTGCCCGTGGAACACTGGGCAGGAGCTCCAGTTACAAATTGCAGCTGTATAAAATAACAGGAAATGTGGGGCTTTGAAAGATTCCACTGGAAAGATTAATTATTTGGAAAAGAGTTATGCTGCAGCTTCGTGTGCTTTTGGAGAAAAGGTGGCTTGCGCCATTTTTAATAGTGCAAAAGAAAATTCTGCTACTAGGCGAAAGAGTGGAAGAGAGGAGCTCTTGCTTCCTGGAGGGGCTCACATGTAGTTTTGAAACCATCTTTATTCTCTTTGTTGGAAGATGAGGAGTTGGAAATGAAAGCCAGATGGAATCCCAAAAAGATCTGAGGCTTAGAAAAGAGAAGGTCAGGATTTCCTAATTCTCTGAGAAGACCTCCCTGTTTGTTTTTTTTTCTCGCTCCCACCCCCAATCTTGTCCCTCAACATCTAATAATTTCCTATACATCAGCCCACCATGGACATTCACTTTTCTGTAGGCATAAGAATATTATTCAAATAAACTCACAACTTCTGGGTGGACAACTCACTCTGGATTTAGCAATTCTGTGATGTCCAGAAAGATAAACCAATGTTTATTGCGCAGCTGGGACAACCACAGGTGATCAGACAAGCTGACACACAGATAGACTTTCTGAGAATAACACGTTTCTACACATTTAAAATAAAATAACCCAGTCTCCCCAGTGTGCTCTGGCTATAAACTGCCAAGAAACTGTAGGGGTGCTGGAGTTTGGGGGCCAAACGGCACTTTTCTGGAGTCCCTGAGACATTTGTTTATAAACGTCTATAGAAAAAGGATATGTGTCTTCAAGTAGATTCATCACTTTGTTTCATCTTGAACATCATTCATCTGAAGTCATCTCTAGAGAGATTTGTCTTGAGAGCTTACTTGAGCAATGAAGGAAGAAAATTTTCTCCATTTCTCTCTCTCTCATAATTGAGCCTGACCATTGAATATGAGCAATGTTTGCTATCCAACATGATGGGAAATGGGATGTTTAGTTCAATCAACTCTTTGGACCGATAAAGAGCAACTACTTGAAGACTCTGTGCAGTAATGTATGCTTCATACCCAGTTTTGAAGCTATGAAACTCAGGCTTTCTGAGATGACCAGGACTTCAGGACTTGAGAATCTGTCAGCAAAGTGGGTCATCACTACAAGAGTCAATCTCATGCAACGTAGGTGGGTAGTAAACTGGATATTTCCAGTTAATAGGGGGCCAGAAAACCATAGTTCTGCGAAGTTTCTAACTGAATTTTTTTTAAGTCAGAGAAGTGTGTTTTGGGAGAGATGATGATGGAAGTGCATGGTTTTCCTTATCTCTAAAATCTAATGGCAGAGTCTCATGGCTGCCTCACAGGTGAAGGGCAGGGATGATGTCTGTTTATCCATCATCTCCGTTTTCTGTGTTCCCACTCCTCCTCCACCATCATCTTCTACACACCTTGACTCTGTTACCCAGGGTCTCTCACTCTCTTCAACAATAAATGTTTAATGGCCCTTGATCTCTGGTTCCTCTGCCTTTTCAAAAACCAGCTTGAACATCTGGAAGTTCACCGTTCACGTATGGCTGCACATCCACAATCAAATTGCCAACATTCACTGGATCATTGAAAAAACAAGAGAGTTCCAGAAAAACATCTATTTCTGCTCTATTGACTATGCCAAAGCCTTTGACTATGTGGATCACAATAAACTGTGGAAAATTCTGAAAGAGATGGGAATACCAGACTACCTGATCTGCCTCTTGAGAAACCTGTATGCAGGTCAGGAAGCAACAGTTAGAACTGGACATGGAACAACAGACTGGTTCCAAATAGAAGGAGTGCGTCAAGGCTGTATATTGTCACCCTGCTTATTTAACTTCTATGCAGAGTACATCATGAGAAATGCTGGGCTGGAAGAAGCACAAGCTGGAATCAAGACTGCCGGGAGAAATATCAATAACCTCAGATATACAGATGACACCACCCTTATGGCAGAAAGTGAAGAGGAACTAAAAAGCCTCTTGATGAAAGTGAAAGAGGAGAGTGAAAAAGTTGCCTTAAAGCTCAACATACGGAAAACTAAGATCATGGCATCTGGTGCCATCACTTTATGGGAAATAGATGGGGAAACAGTGTCAGAATTTATTTTTGGGGCTCCAAAATCACTGCAGATGGTGACTGCAGCCATGAAATTAAAAGACACTTACTCCTTGGAAGGAAAGTTATGACCAACCTGCTGCTGCTGCTGCTGCTAAGTCGCTTCAGTTGTGTCCGATTCTGTGCGACCCCACAGACGGCAGCCCACCAGGCTGCCCGGTCCCTGGGATTCTCCAGGCAAGAACACTGGAGTGGGTTGCCATTTCCTTCTCCAATGCATGAAAGTGAAAAGTGAAAAGTGAAAGTGAAGTTGTTCAGTCGTATCCAACTCTTAGTGACCCCATGGATTGCAGCCTCTGAGGTTCCTCGGTCCATGGGATTTTCCAGGCAAGAGTACTGCACTGGGGTGCCATCACCTTCTCTGATGACCAACCTAGATAGCATATTAAGAAGCAGAGATGTTACTTTGCCAACAAAGGCCTGTCTAGTCAAGGCTATGGTTTTTCCAGTGGTCATGTATGGATGTGAGAGTTGGACTGTGAAGAAAGCTGAGCACGAAAGAATTGATGCTTTTGAACTGTGGTCTTGGAGAAGACCCTTGAGAGTCCCTTGGACTGCAAGGAGATCCAACCAGTCCATCCTGAAGGAGACCAGTCCTGGGTGTTCATTGGAAGGACTGATGTTGTAGCTGAAACTCCAATACTTTGGCCACCTCATGCAAAAAGTTGACTCATTGGAAACTTTTTTCGATGCTGGGAGGGATTGGGGGCAGGAGGAGAAGGGGACAACAGAGGATGAGATGGCTGGATGGCATCACGGACCTGATGGACATGAGTCTGAGTGAAATGTGGGAGTTGGTGATGGACAGGGAGACCTGGTGTGCTGCGATTCATGGGGTTGCAAAGAGTCGGACACGACTGAGTGACTGAACTGAACTGAACTGAATGGCCCTTGTGCTAAGGGTTGAGAATGAGAAGAAACAGTTTCAGCTCTCAGAGGACATTCATTTTAGCTGGAGATACATAAGTACATGTCAGTCCAGCGGGGTGTATGCTTGGAGCAGAGAATAGAGCCTAGAGTTGGGAAGGAAAGAAACTGGAGTAAAAGAGGTCAAAAGCAGCTCTGCCAATCACTGATTCATCTGAGTCCAAGAACAGAAGTCTGGAAGAGGCTTTGCATTTATCCCACTTGCTATGTCTGTCCACCACCTCTGGATGATATCAGAAACACAAATCCCACTGCTTTTCCAGCCTCACTCAGATGTTACTCAGGAGTCTCCTGCTAGACCAACCTTAATCAAACCCTCACTGTGTCACTTTGTTTAAAGATTCTTTCCTTCTCCTAGTCTTGGAAATCCTAAATGTTTCACATTTTTCTCTCTGTTTGTCCGTTCGTCTCCAGCCTCTGGTTCCTCCAGGATGAGGTTTGAGGAGCCAAGATGGGTAAAGGGAAGAAACTGTCTACCTGACTAGGGCCGTGATGAAGAACCATTGGGAAGTGGCACAGTTGTTGGAGAAGAAGGGGAAGCAAGAGAATGGTCATGTTCCAGGTCTTGAGTGAGTTTCTAGGACAGGCTGCAAAGTGAGAGGCCTTGGCTTTGAGCAGAAAGGAATTCAAGAGTGAGCCATGGTAAAGTGGAAGCGAGTTTATTTAGAGAGAAAGGACTTCCCTCATAGCTCAGTTAGTAAAAATCTGCCTGCAATGCAGGAGACCTAGGTTCAATTCCTAGGTCGTGAAGATCCTCTGGAAAAGGAAATGGCAGCCCACTCCAGTATACTCCACCTGGAGAATCCTATGGACAGAGGAGCCTGGCGGGCTACAGTCCATGGGATCACAAGAGTCGGAAACAACTTAGCGAGCAAACCACCACCACCCACACATTTCATAGGCAGAAAGCAGCCCATCACTTGTTAATTTAACAAGTCCTGCCCAGTACCTTTCTTTTAAAAAAGTATTCCTGTTACCTGTTTCATCAATTTAGGGGGCCTCAGCTGTGCCTAAAGTAACAAGAAAAGTCCTGTACTACCTCATTGTTGTTCTTTTTTGGAGGGGATTGTAATTTTATTTTCTTTTTGGTCTTTATATATATTTTTTGAAGTATAGTTGATTTACAATGTTGTGTTATTTGCAGATGTACAGCAAAGTGATCCAGTTATATTTATATTTATCTTTATGTATTATATAAGTATATACATATATAGATACATATATATATTCTTTTTAAGATAATTTTCCATTATAGATTATTATAAGATACTAAATATACCTTGTTGGTTATCTGTTTTATAGATAGTAATGTGTATCTGTTAATCTCAAACTCCTAATTTATTCCTCCCCACATCTTCCCCTCCCCCCACCATTATTCTTAATTGAGGAAACATTTAAAATTTGTGTAGAGCTTCCTGGGGACACCACTAGACATTGTGCGCCATGTAGTGTCGCCCCCTAGAGGTGTGCAGCACAAGCCTGAACAGCTGAGCTGGCAGCCTTGGGATCCATGGTTTTGCTTTAAGGGTAACAGGCCTTTTACATATAGAGTAGCAGTAGTTATCATAGCAACCATTGCTATCTTTTTTTTTAGGATTCCAAATGTACCGCTATATATTATACAGTATAGAACATACATTTTTTGCTCAGTAATAAGCAGTCAGGATTTGAATCTGTCTTCCCAGGCCACGCACTTTTTTCTTTTGGATTCCACCAGTTATTTTACAGATGAGCAAACTCCAGCTCTGAGAGGTTGCACAGCTTGCTTTGAGTCACACAGAGTCTTCCAGTTTATTTCCCGGGCTTAACGTATGTGCAAGAACATGACCTCAGAGGAGAATCTCAGGGAGAGGCATAATAATACTGAACACACACACAAGATATGGCTCAAGCACTTGTGGAATCTTTCCGTTCCTTTTCCTGCATGAATAGTCATCGGGGCAGAGGGGAGCCCTGCATGTGTTACCCACAGAAAGAGTTTGGTTCTCTTAGCTTGGATTAAAAGAAACAGGTTAAATATGAAGTGAACTCAATGCAAATCCAGCAAGTGAAACTGAAATTCTATAACCCAATGTGAAAGTTGCTCAGTTGTATCTGACTCTTTGCAACCCCATGGAATAATATTCTCCATGGAATTCTTCTCCAGGCCAGAATACTGGAGTGGGTAGCCGTTCACTTCTCCAGGGGATCTTCCTAACTCAGGGATCGAACCCAGGTCTCCCACATTGCAGGTGGATTCTTTACCAGCTGAGCCAACAGGGAAGCCTATATAACCCAATAACCCAATACTTGTGTGTTTTCAGTAATGAATATTTAATGATTTTTTTCTGATTAAAGATAATACATACATAATACAAAATTCTGAAAGAGATGGGCATACCAGACCACCTGACCTGCCTCTTGAGAAACCTGTATGCAGGTCAGGAAGCAACAGTTAGAACTGGACATGGAACAACAGACTGGCTCCAAATAGGAAAAGGAGTACGTCAAGGCTGTATATTGTCACCTGCTTATTTAACTTATACGCAGAGTACATCATGAGAAACGCTGGGCTGGAAGAAGCACAAGCTGGAATCAAGATTGCCGGGAGAAATATCAATAACCTCAGATATACAGATGACACCACCCTCATGGCAGAAAGTGAAGAGGAACTAAAGAGCCTCTTGGTGAAAGTGAAAGTGGAGAGTGAAAAATTGGGCTTAAAGCTCAACATTCAGAAAACTAAGATCATGGCATCTGGTCCCATTACTTCATGGCAAATAGATGGGAAAACAGTGGTAACAGTAGCTGACTTTATTTTGAGGGGCTCCAAAATCACTCCAGATGGTGATTGCAGCCATGAAATTAAAAGATGCTTACTCCTTGGAAGAAAAGTTATGACCAACCTAGACAGCATATTAAAAAGCAGTGACATTACTTTGTCAACAAAGGTCTGGCTATGTCAAGGCTGTGGTTTTTCCAATGGTCATGTATGAATGTGAGAGTTGGACTGTGAAGAAAGCTGAGCGCTGAAAAATTGATGCTTTTGAACTGTGGTGTTGGAGAAGACCCTTGAGAGTCCCTTGGACTGCAAGGAGATCCAACCAGTCCATCCTAAAGGAGATCAGTCCTGGGTGTTCATTGGTAGGACTGATGTTGAAGCTGAAACTCCAATACTTTGGCCACCTGATGCAAAAAGCTGACTTATTTGAAAAGACCATGATGTTGGGGAAAATTGAAGGCAGGAGGAGAAGGGGATGACAGAGGATGAGATTGTTGGATGGCATCACCGACTCGATGGACATGGGTTTGAGTGGACTCAGGGAGTTGTTGATGGACAGGGAGGCCTGGTGTGCTGTGGTTCGTGGGGTTGCAAAGAGTTGGACAGGACTGAGCGACTGAACTGAACTGAATACATACTCACATTGAAAATTCATGAATCCCGATATATGTGTTCAGTCACTAAGTTGTGTCTGATTCTTTATGACCTCATAGACTGTAGCCTGCTAGGCTCCTCTGTCCAGGGATTTTCCAGGCAAGAATACTGGAGTAGGTTGCCATTTTTCCCTCCAGGGAATCTCCCCAACCCAGGGATGGAATCTGCATCTCCTGCATTTGCAGGCAGATTTGTCACCACTGTGCCCCCTGGGAAGCCCCTGTTACCCAAAAATTAATAGGCCTTGTTCACCATTTTAAAGCAGACAAAGAGAAATTGCACGTTTATTTGCTCCTTGAGACTGTCCTATTGGGGCTGAGCCTACAGGCATTTCTTAGTCCTAAGAAGACAGAAAAGACCAGAAGTCACATTGTATAACAGGGAGAATGGCCTACATAAACCTGGATCTGGTGCTATTTTAGTAAAACTGCTTTTCTGTCTCAATCTTCAGTTAAAAGTCAGTCTCTTTTCTCTTAGTTCAGTACTAAAAGTGATTTACAGACTTGAAAAACAATTCCTCCATTATATTAGGGGCTCCATATATGCTCTCAGTTGAAATGGAATGAAATAGATGAACAATGGGGGCAGGGACCACTGTCTGAGATTTTATGAAATCTGGTCTGATGGAGGAATTAAGGCAAACATGTGGGTGGGTCAGACAGGTCTGGTTCTATTTCTCTTAACTGTTTGACTTTGGGCAAAGGTTACACATGTGCCCAAATAGGAAAAAATGAAAATGTTAGTCACTCAGTCATATCTCACTCTTTGCGACCCTGTGGACTATAGCCCGACAGACTCCTCTGTCCATGGAATTCCCCAGGCAAGAATACTGGAGTGGGTAGCCATTCCCTTTTCCAGGGGATCTTCCTGACCCAGAGATCCAACCCAGGTCTCCCACATTGCAGGCAGATTCTTTACTATCTGAGCCACCAAGGAAGCCCCACACCCAAATAAAAGTTGGCACCAAATATAACCACTTCCTTGGTGGTCCAGTGGTTAAGAATCCACCTTCTAAGGCAGGGGTCACGGGTTCGACCCTTGGTCCGGGAAGATCCCACATGCCGCAGGGAAGCTGAGCCAGTGTGCCACAACTACTGGAGCCCACACACCCTAGGGCCTGTGCTCTGGCAACAAGAGACGCCACTTCAATGAAAGCCGCAAGCGTTGCAACAAAGAGCAGTCCCTACTTGCCACGACTAGAGAAAGCCCACACAACAACAAAGACCCACAGCAGCCAAAAATGAACACACAAACAAATAAAAGGCAGCACTGAACTTTCCAATGGGGGAAACCTTCCCATAATATTTTGGTCAACCTGAGCACATAAAACTTCTAGTGAAGAGATGAAGTTGTGATTTGCTTTTGCAATATATGAATTTAGTTACACATCCAGGTTTAATACCATGGGGTCGCAAAGAGTCAGACAGGACTGAGCATGCACACACACAAGAAATACAATACACACAGGAAATGCAATATAATAAAATAATTTCTAAATACTGCTTTTTTCTACTTTCATACTACATTTCAACAGCTATTGAAAGTCTTCATGTACCTCTTGGTTGTCAATGTCCTCACTGTGACTAGCCCCATGTAGCAGGCATTCTCACTTTCATCTGGATTGTTGGAGGTTCTCTTGGACCTTTTATGGGATGCTTTCCCTAGAATTTTTATCCCAAACCACAAAGTACCCATTTGAATAGCATTAGCCTGTTCATGCTTTCACTGGTCTCTTCAACATAACTACTCACTGTTCTGCTTTTTAAAGTGATCATAAAAAGCTTGTTTATAGCAACTTTCAGCATTGCAAATATGAAGTCACATTCCCAGGCATAACTAACAAATCTGTGTTACATTTTCTCACCTCCTTTTGTACTGAGCTGGTGATCTCCCTAAGCTTCCAAAACTAGAAATTTATAAAGCATTGGTGTAACGTGAGAGGCGCCTGCAAGGACCCTGTGATATTGTGATTTATGTTAAGAAATATATATTTGGTTTTTGTTCTTATTTCTGGCTCAGAGCTCCTAAAACCCTTGGAATTTCCTAAGTGATAAGAGCCGTAAATGTGAAATGGGTGTCTTTCGTTATTTCTGGAATAAGCCCCTTTTAACCACACCTGAGTTTATTAATGAGCTAAATGTTTGGACAGCCCTAAGATAATGTAAAGATGGGGGCTGGTTGCTGGGGGAACCAACCTTGTGATTAGGGATATGAAACTTCCACTCTCACCAGCTTGACCCTCTGGAGAGGGGAGAGGAGCTAAAAGTTAAAATCAGTCAGGGATAGCCAGTGATTTTGCATAAGATCACATATGCATATGTAATGAAGCCAAGAGTGGCATAATCAGAGAGGGCATGAAGGCTTGGCTGCCTCTTTCCATGTAACTGGCCCCATACATATTTCCCATCTGGCCATTCCTGAGTTATATTCTTTTATAATAAATGGATAATCTAGGAAGTAGGGAGTCTCCCTGAATTCTTCGAACCACTCTAGGAAATTAATGGAACCCAAGGAGGGGGACATGGGAGCCCCTAATTTATAGCCAGTTGGTCAGAAGCACAGGTGACACCCTAAATTTGCCATTGGCGTCTGAAGTGGGGGCTGTCTTATGAGACAACCTGTGAGATCTATCTCCGGATAGATGGTGTCAGAATTGACTTGAATTACAGGCACCAGACTGGTGTCACACAATTGCTTCATGTATGGAAAATCCACACATCTGGTAACCAGAAGTGCCAGAAGTATTAAGTGTTAGTAGGAAAAGAGGCACACAAGAGTGCATTTTTCCTTTACAGACCTCAAAATAAAGTACTCTCCTCTCTTCTGGGCAGTCATTTTAGGGAGGGAAAAAACCTTGCCTTACTGGTAGACATATATAGTGGTTAACATGTTTAGACTTTACATGCCCAGGTATAAAATGTAGGTAGTAACTGTTATAATTAACTGTGGACTCCTGGAGGGCAGGAATTTATTCCTGCATCTAATTAATTCATCTTTGTCCTTTGTGCCCAACACAGCAACTGGCTCATAACAAGTGCTCAATTATATATTTCTTGGACAAGTGAATGAATCCAAAAGCATTACTTAGTTTACAAGGCAAGCATCCATTTCTGTCTGCAAGACTGTCTTGACTCCAGGCTTTTCTTACAGGTTTGGGTGTGGGAACTGGTCCAAACCAAGTGATTATGTAAGCTAACATGTCACACCCATGACTATAGTCCAGTGCTTAGAGCAGTGCTCCACACACATGGATTTCCAAACCCACATAAGTTAGAATGTATTCAATCAAGATGCTGATTTTGAATGCTGCCACCTCCCCTCCCTCTGGGCACAGCTCTGTGACTTCCCACACCTTGTGAAGTCCCAGCAGAGGCAGAGCAGAGGGAGACCAGTCTGGGCCTGCGATGGGGGCAGTGAACCCTAGACCCATGACTAAGACAACACCTGAGAATAAAGGACCAGCAGACAGAAACGAGTTTGAATCAAAAAGCCGAGAGAGTGTCGAATTTGGGTGGTGTTTCCATGGAAAGATCAGAACCCCCCATAGAAAGAAATCCTGAGAAAACTATAATAACCAGATAGGACATGGTCAGAAAATCCAGGTAAAGTGAAAGTTGATCAGTCATGTCCAACTGTTTGTGACACCATGGACTATACAATCCATGGAATTCTCCAGGCCAGAATAGTAGAGTGGGTAGCTGTTCCCTTCTCCGGGGGATCTTCCCAACCCAGGGATTGAACACAGGTCTGCCTAATTGCAGGCGGATTCTTCACCAGCTAGGCCAGGAGGGAAGCCAGAAAACCCAAACTGAATTATATTTGCTTAAATGAGTATCACTCCACCAGCCTGTTTTATTCATTTATATTTTTTTGTCTGTGCTCGGTCTTCACTGCTGCATGCAGGCTTTCTCTAGTTGCAGCGGGTGGGGCTGTTCTCTAGCTGCGGTACACAGGCTTCTCTTGTTGTGGAGCAAGGGCTTTAGGGAGCATGGGTTCAGTAGTTGTGGTGCACAGACTTAGCTGCCCAGCAACATGTGGAATCTTCTCGATCAGGGATCAAACCTTTGTCCCCTGCATTAGCAGGCAGACCACTGGACCACCAGAGAAGTCCCAGCCTGTTTTCTCAAGGAGACTTTACCACAAGCCCTTTTGTGCATATGAGAGTATGTGCTAGAGAAGCCTACACATAATGTGGTAGAAGGCATCCCAGCTTCTGCCCGTAAGTGGCTAAAGAAACAGAGTCGATAGGGAAGGAGAAAGCAAACACTGGCCTCTCTACCAAATAGCCTAGATTGGAACCCCAGCTCTCCTGCTGATCAGCTAACTTTAGCCAAATTAGCAACATTCCTGCTTTTAACTTTCGTACTTTCTAATGTAGATAATACCAGTCCCCATCTCGCGGGGTTGTGGTGAGGACTGCCTGAGTAGGTGCATATTGGTGTGGGTTCAGTTCAGTTCAGTCACTCAGTCATGTCCGACTCTTTGCAGCCCCATGGACTACAGCCCGATAAGCTTCCCTGTCCATCACCAACTCCCGGAGTTTACTCAAAACTCATATCCACTGACTGCGTGATGCCATCCAACCATCTCACCCTTTGTCGTCCCTTTCTTCTCCCGCCTCCAATCTTTCCTAGCATCAGGGTCTTTTCAAATTAGTCAGTTCTTCACATCAGGTGGCCAAAGTATTGGAGTTTCAGCTTCAACATCAGTCCTACCAATAAATATTCAGGACTGATTTACTTTAGGATGGAGTGGTTGGATCTCCTTGCAGTCTAAGGGACTCTCAAGAATCTTCTCCAACACCACAGTTTAAAAGCATCAATTCTTCGGCGCTCAGCTTTCTTTATAGTCCAACTCTCACATCCATACATGACCACTGGAAAAACCATAGCTTTGACTAAATGGACTTTTGTTGGTAAAGTAATGTCTCTGCTTTTTAATATGCTGTCTAGGTTGGTCATAGCTTTTTTTCCAAGGAGCAAGCGTCTTTTAATTTCATGGCTGCAGTCACCATCTGCAGTGGCATGGGTTAAAAAGCCACAAAAGATTTGTTATTTCTTCCATCAAATAGTGGAGTCTATTTCCCCTCCCCTTGAGGCTGGGCTGTCCTTGTCACTGGTTTTGACCACACGATCAGCAGAATAATGGCTTCCCCACGAGAGTGTGGAAGTTGGATGGCAGTTTCATGGATGGGACAGAACCTTCATAACAGATAGGATATGATCAGAAAATCAAAATTGAATTTATGTTTACTTAAATGGATATCACTCCACCACCCAAGATGAGGGCACTGGCAAATCAGGTGTCTGGTGACAACTTGCTTTCCAGTTCAGAGATGTCTATCTTTTCTCTGTGTTCTCAAGTGACAGAAGAGGTGAGGGAGCTCTCTAAGGTCTCTTGGGCCCCTTTTATAAGGGCACTAATCCCATTTATGAGGGCTCCACCATCATGACCTCGTCACTTTTTGAAAGCCTCACCTCCAAATACTATCACATTGAGAATTAAGTCTCAATTATGAATTTAGGGGCATAAAACATTCAGTCTATAGCAGCAGGTATTACCACATCTGTGTTAGTTGGGATTATTGTTGAACAAATATTCCTCCTTTCACCCTCTCACTGTGAGCAGAGTGGAGTTGGCCTCATGACTTTATTTAGCCAACGGGATGTTAACAGTGATGTTGCTGAACCCAAACTTAGGTCGGCTCACTCGTGCACCATAAAGGCACTCTACTGACACTGGGTTGTGGTGAAAGGAAGTGCAGTGTTTTATTCAGGGCACCAAGCAAGGAGTCCAGGCCAGCCAGTGCTCAAAACCCCCAAACTCCTTAATGGGTTTCAGCAAAGCATCTTCAAAGGCCAGATGAAGGGAGTGTCACTTAATCAATCTACAGGCTCCAATAGGTTTGAGGCCTACATACTCATGGTCACATGGTCATCAGGTAGTTAATTTCCTCTGTTTGGTGGGGTTTTAGCATCTATAAAACAATTCAGAAAGTGTGCATCAGATACTGTTATGTAGGTGCTTCAGAGAAGGGCTAAAGCAGAGCAATGGAGAGGGTTCTGTCCTGGGAAGGCCCCATAGGGTTCTTCTCAGTAACAGTGACATAAGCAGAGACTTAAAAAAAAAAACTATTCATTTGATTGTGGTGGGCCTTAGTTGTGCTGTGCAATCTTCTGTTGTTGTTGTTGTTGTGGCATGTGGGATCTTCAGTTTCAGCATGCAGACTCTTAGTTTCCGCAAGTGAACTCTTAGTGACAGCATGTGGGAGCCAGTTTCCTGACCAGGAATCAAACCCAGGCCCCTTGCATTGGGAGTCTTAGCCACTGGACCACCAGGAAAGTCCCAAGCAGAGGCTTTAAATGCCAACTTGGACTTCTGTCATTACCACAATAGACTCAGGAGGCCTGGAGATTTCAAAAGAGTAAGGGGTGTATTAGCAGAGGCACCTAGCCACCCCACAGGCCTTTGAGTGTGGTCATACACAATCACTGTTTTATGCCACTGAGCTGTGGGGTGGTTTTTAGGCAGCAACAGCTGACTGATACATAATCTTCACGTGAGAAAACTAAGGTTCAGAGAGTCTCGTTTAAAAACAAGAAAAGCTCATGGCAATGCTCATAGTAAAGGAAGCTTTTTATTTAAAGAGTCAGATGAGAGTCTCTATTGGTTTCCTAGGGCTGCCATGACACATTGTCACAACTATGTGGCGTACAACCCTGGGAAAGTGTTCTCTCACAGTTCTGGAGCCTGGTCTGCTCCACCAAGGGGTCAACCCTACCGTGCTCCCTGGGAAGCCAGGAAGAGTCCTTCCTGGCTTCTTTCTAGTTTCTGGTGGTTTCCAGCAATGCTTGGTGTTCCTTGACTTGTACAGATATACCCTGCTTTCCAAAAGTTCACTTTATGAAAGATCCATATTGGTACCTGTTTTCACTAACTGAAAGAAATCTGAAGAGAAACTTTGCTTTTACCCAAAAAAGGTGAAAAGTGGAAATAGTGTTTAGCATTTGTCTTGCAAGGAGATCGAACCAGTCAAGTCAATCCTAATGGAAATCAATCCTGAATATTCATTGGAAGGACTGATGCTGAAGCTGAAGCTCCTGTACTTTGGCCATCTGATTCAAAGAGATGTCTGATTGGAAAAGACCCTGATGCTGGGAAAGATTGAGGACAGGAGGAGAAGGGGATGACAGAGAATGAGATGGATGGATGGCATCATTGTATCAGTGGACATAGTTTGAGCAAACTCCAGGAGATAGTGAAGGACAGGGAAGCCTGGCGTGCTGCAGTCCATGGGGTTGTCAGACACATCAAATAAATGATAACAAGTCAAGCAGCAAAAATGGCCCTGCCAAGCTCCTTCCCGGGGAACTATACTCAGCATTTCATCATCAAGCCACCATAGCTTTGAACTGTGTCTGTGAGCATCTGTGCTTTGTCTCGATTTATTTTGTGCATCTGTTAGCAAGATGTGTCCTAAGGTAATTGCTTCTCCACTTTACACGATCTTGGCTTATGAAAGGTTTCCTAGGAACTCTCTACTTTCAGATAGGAAGGGAACTGGTAGCTGCATCACTCCATTCTCTTCCTCCATTGCCACATCCTTTCTTCCCCACCCATGTCTTTGCATCTGATTCTCCTTCTCCTTTCTCATAGGAGGATGCCAGTCATTGAATTTAGCTCTCCACGCCCCAATCTGGGAGCTTGCTTTGTGGGTCAGCTGGTAAAGAATCCGCTTGCAATGTAGGAGACTTGGGTTCCATCCCAGGGTTGGGAAGATCCCCTGGAGAAGGGAAAGACCCCAAAGAGTGATGTTATCTTAACTAATTACATCTGCAAAGACTCTATTTCCAAATAAGGTCACATTCTGAGGTTCTGAGTAGACATGAACTTTATGGGGAGGCACAACTCAACCGAGTGCAGTTCCTCTGTTTAATATTGAAAAATCAAAGAGATTGTTAGGCAGAGTGCGCTCAAAAGAAAACTTCAGGCAAAAATTCAGAGGGCATGGTTTAAACCTTGAGGGAAACAGGAGCCTTGGGGTAGAAGCTAAGACTGAATCTGTACGTAGATATTTCATACATCTGTGACGGCTTGGGAGCTACAAAAGAGCACTGTTGAGTGCTTTTGCTCTAGCTTATATAAAAGTGAGCATTGCTTAATTTGAATAAAACTTTCAAGCCATTTTAGACTCTCACACCATGAGGCACCATTTTCCATCCACTGATTTCTCTGTCAGAACATTTTGTGATGCGCTTTTGTGCACATGAGCTCCTCACAGGAGGTGAGAAGCCCTGGACACCACCTTCCTAGTACCTACTGTCCTCTGGATGATTAATTTCTGGGGGAGTGTATTTCAGAAGTTTGGGGAAACAACCGAACGTGCCGTGTGAGTCTTGGCAAGAATACTTCTGAATGTCTACAAACTGGCTATTTCAAAATCAAACCGGTGTGCAGACAAGTGCGTGCATGCTCAGTCAATCAGTTGTATCTGACTCTTTGTGACCCTATGGACTATAGGGGGCCAGGCTCCTCTGTCCATGGAATTTTCCAGACAAGAATACTGGAGCGGGTCGCCATTTCCTACCAGACAAGACAAAGCTTGAAATCCTTGGCTAAGACGTTGTATGTGCCAAGTTCAGATGTAGAAGACACCACTTCTCAGCCTAGTTGATCCAAATACAAAACAGAATGCAAAATGTTCCTACTGTATCAAGTCCCACTGGCTCAGATTTACTTTAACAGGCAGGGGGACTGGAGCCAGGCAGTGAAAGTGAAGTGCAAGGGTGAGTCACTCAGTCATGTCCAACTCGGTGACCCCATGGACTGGGGCACCCCCAGACTCGTCTGTCCATGGGATTCTCCAGGCAAGAATACTGGAGTGGGTAGCCATTCCCTTCTTTAGGAGATCTTCCTGACCCAGGGATGGAACCCAGGTCTCCTGCATTATAGGTGGATTCTTTACCATCTGAGCCACCAGGGAAGCCCTAGTGTCAGGCAGACCTGGATGCAAGTCCCATTTCTGCTTCCCAGTAGTGATGAGACCTTGATGTGTACCTGCTTTGAGCCTCAGTTTGGAAATCTGCAGAATGGTCCTAACATCCATGTTAGATGGCTGTGTGAGGATTAATGACAGAGTACGTGTAAAGGGCTAAGAACAGAGCCAGGTCTGTAGTGGGCCCGCACAATGTCCAAGTTCTGTTCTGTTGCTCTTATCTTCCTGTATAGAGACAGATGCCGAAGGATGGAGAGGTAGCGCCATCATTGATGTCACAGAGTCCCCAGCTGTCAGGATTGTGCACCCTTATTTTTTCATCCCCAGACTTCGTCCTCAGCACATACAAAGGGCTGGGGCAGGGAGACACCAGAATGGGGAACTTGGAAGGAGACTGACTGGACAATGCAAAGATGAGGGATCAAAGAGACACAAAAGCACCCGGGAAGGAAGTGTTTGTTTTCTCTTTGGTACACGGTGGGCTTTTTGGCTTTATGGGAGGAGGCTGAGGGTTTGATGATCCTGCAGAGGAAGAGTGGAAGACTGAAGGCTGGCTAAGGTGGCAGGCATCAAGAAGAGGTGCAAAGGGAGCTGAGAGACTAGGAAGATGGGTCAGGCCAGAAGAGCCTGGAGCGGTCCCCTTGGGCCAGACCAGGAGAGCAAGGCAAGTCCAAAGAGGACAAGTGGAGCTGAAACAAGCTAATCTAGTCCAGGTAACAAGAAGCTGGGCCACAATGTCTGGGCCACTTCACGTAACAATTAGGGCTGATTTACAGAGCTCTTGCCACAGCTGTATATCAACTCCTTTAATGTGCATTACAGCTCTACCAGGTGGTTACTGAGGCCCAGAGAAGTTGCAGTTGCCAGTTCCAAATACCCTTACCTCCTGGTGTGATGCCCCTGAGGATTTCCCTGCTACACTGAACCTTCAAGTTGTGAACTAGGGCTGCCCTGTCTGATACTTACCAGGGAACTTGCTTCTGGAGAACATGTTTCTGCAGCTCAGACTTGGCACCCCATGCCCAAGGTGGTGGCATTTGCCCCTCCACCACCGGAAACAGACACAGAGACTCCAGCCACACCCTTAGGTCCTGAACCACCCAGGCCTGCCCCTTCCTGTCTGTCCTCCTAGGGCAGGGAGAAGGCTGGAATGATTCTGGTGGTGATGGAGGACGGTGAGGACATCACCCCAACTCCTGAAGACACAACAGTTGTGTGTGTTACAAAACTGGGAAGGTTTAAGGAGGCAAATCTTTTTTGTTCTATAATTATGGTGAGTAAAAAATTCATAGGGCAGATACCACTAGGAGCAAGAAGTAGGCGCTGACTTGAACTCACATTAAGTCTAAATGATTCTGAGAGGTGAGTTCAGAGCAACTGGGGTGGGGTTGAAAGTGAGGGGCCAAAAGAATCCACAGAAGGAAGAAAAGGAAGGCTCAGTTAACCAAAATGAACAATAGTTCCTCAGACTAGTCCTGCCTGGAAGCAGTCTTGAGGTCCATTTTCTAAAATTTCCAGATTTCAGCCAGGACAATGCAAGCCAAGCATCTGACTGAAGGAAGAGGGTGGGTGAAAGTAGTTGGATTCACTCACTGGACACAGATTTGCCAGAAAAGGAAGTGGGGGTGTCAGGGACATTATTTCCACTTCCTGGATACACATTTCAAACATGGAACAACGAAGTCCTAACAGGACAAGGCAATAAATTAATCGACCACCCCTGGGGGTACCACACCCAACACAATT
This sequence comes from Budorcas taxicolor, assembly GCF_023091745.1. Lineage (NCBI taxonomy): Eukaryota > Metazoa > Chordata > Mammalia > Artiodactyla > Bovidae > Budorcas > Budorcas taxicolor. The sequence continues at coordinate 122,703,107 of NC_068920.1, forward strand.
CAGATGAGAGTAAGAACTAGAAGTTGTATTTATAAGGCTTCTAAAGAGCATTGCCTAGCTGCTACCTTAAATCTAAAGGACAACAAAGACCCTTCAAGAACACACTTTTTTTATTTAAAGCCAGCTCTAAGAAGATTGAACATAACCACTTTGCCTTTTAATAAAATTAAATAAATTCTGGTTCACTCAGACTGTGGAACAAACACTATGTGACCTCTCCAGAAACTTAGCTGTTTCTAGGTGGTGGTATGGAATGATTATCAAGATCAATGTGAAAAAGTCAGAAGCAGAAAAGTTTGGATAGCCCACTACACAATGTGCAAAGTACATTTAACTGTGTGTGTGTGTGTGTGTGTGTGTGTGTGTGTTAGTTGCTCAGTCATATCCAACCCTTTGTGACCCCATGGACCATAGCCTTCCAGGCTTCTCTGTCTATGGAATTCTCCAGGCAAAAATACTGCAGTGGACAGCCATTCCCTTCTCCAGGGGATCTTCCTGACCCAGGGATCCAACCCAGGTCCTCTGCATTGCACGCAGATTCTTTATCGCCTGAGCCACTTTGGACAAAATTTTGGAATAATAAATAAGTAAAAGAATATAAAATAAAATTTTAAATAATTTTGAATGATAATGAAAATGTAATTCCAAACTCAGGCTAAGGCAAAAGACTCTTGGCCCCTTTCCTGATAGATTAGTCCTGGCTTCACTCACACGTGCCCGCCTGCTGGGTTGAGGACTGGGGATGAAAGAGGCTTACGTTCCAGCGGTCCCCAATCTGGCCTCATTTACTCTTCCTTCACACTGACCTCAGCCTCCTGTTTATCAATTGCTTCAGGACCTTTTTTTTTCCCCAAAAACAAATTAAGCCACAGTTGCTCATCTGTTCAACAAAGTCTGCCCACTGTGCAGTCTGTGGCTCTGCAGGATTGGGTGTTGCAGAAAACCTGCTGGCTGTGAAACAGAAGGGGAGTTGTTTTATTTCAAGCCAGTAGTTACCAGCACAAGCAAGCATATTTCTTGTTTAAAAAAAAAAAAGGTGAAGACTTAATTCCTCTATCTCTTAAATTAAGGAAAAAGAAAAAGCATACCCTTTTCTTCGTACAAGGTGGTGATATTTTTCTTGCAGGGAGTCACAGATTGTCCCAGAAAGAAAAACTCAAATGCTGTTCAACCCCAGTTTCAAATTTGGTCCTAGGCATTCCCTTTGAGGAAAGTTGGGTGTCTGCCCAGGAAGTTTGGAACAGTGGCCAAGATTCACTCACATCTGGGATAGAAGACCTCCTGGAGAAGGGGCAGGGAGGACCTTGGCATTTACTGAAGACCTACTGTGTGCTGGGCTCTGTGCTTGGTACTTCTACCGTTATTACATTCATATCACACTTACTCTGTGAAGTAGATATTGTTAGTTTGCCTGTTTTACAGAAGGAAACTAAACCTCCAAGTGGTTATGTATCTCCCCTGAGGTCATACTCTAGAAACACCCCAGTATGTAGTGGCTTAAAACAACACATTATTATTGCTTATGGGTCTCTGAGGCTCAGCACCTAAACCACCACCACCACATGCTTCTCCTGACTTTTCTGCTGTGCTGTCTGGTGCTATGAGCCAAAAGTGTGAATGGGCATCGTGAATGGGTGTCGCAAGGCAAGCTCAGTCACCGTGAGGCACTGAGATTCAGCCAAGGCCAGTCAAAGAGGAAGCCTTCCCTGGGCGACTGAGGTCACCCCCCAAGAGGGCCTGAACAGGGTGTGTCATTCTGCAGCAGCACCGCATCTTTCAGTCATCTCTTGAACACTTCACTGGGACTTCCCAGGTGGCACTAGTGACCTGGGTTTGACCGCCAGCTAGAGACCTGGGTTTGATCCCTGGGTCAGGAAGATCCCCTGGAGGAGGAAATGGCAACCCACTCCAGTACTCTTGCCTGGAGAATCCTGTGGACAGAGGAGTCTGGCGGGCTACAGTCATGGGATCTCAAAGAGTTGGTCACGACTTAGCACGCACGCACGCATGAACACTCATTGGTGCCAGTCACTGCCTTCCTCCTCTTCTCATTCTGTACACCACTTCCCTGGCCTCTTACCTTCACTCCTCCGAGAGTCTCCTAACCCCACCTCCAATGCAGTCATCTGCCTCAGGCATTCACTGAATGAAGAATCTTTACCATTAAACTTTTTTTAAAGATTTTAAAGTTGAGGGGAGGAGACAGCCTAAAGAATCTGAATGCTGCAAATTGGAGAGTTTAAAACACAATGACTTTAGACAAGGGCCTGGAAATGGCCTCAATCAATGTTTATTGAAAAATTAAGCAAACTTTACCTTCCTGCTGTTGGTAAATAAAAGGATTTTTTTTCTAATAAGCTAATCATTAGAAGAGATTGCAAGAGGGAGTCAAACTTAATTAAGAGGGTAGTTTTCAAACCTTTTTTTCGATCCATTCCAAGTAACAGGCTTCTTACAAATTTCAAGAGTGCCTTAGGTATTTGTTAAAGAAAGTGTAAGATTTGTCTCCCATCTCCATTGGACAGGATTTCATATCAGTTAATTTATGTTGGCGCTTGAAAGCAACAACACTATTCAGCTTTGAAATAGTCCTTCTCCTAATTTTTTTACATTCAAAATGATCTTTAAACTTTTCACCCGTGTGTGTGTGTGTGTGTGTGTGTGTGTGTGTGCTAAGTTGCTTCAGTAGTGTCTGACTCTGCGACTGTATGGATTGTAGCCCACCAGGCTCCTCTGTTCATGGGATTCTCCAGGCAAGAATACTGGAGTGGGTTGCCATGCCATCCTCCAGCAGATCTTCCTGACCCAGGGATCAAACCCTCATCTCTTTCTTCTCCTGCATTGGCAGGTGGGTTCTTTACCACTAGCGCCACTGGGAAGCCACCATACACCAAAAAGTGCCCTGGCAAAATGCAACTTAAGAATAAAATGTTGTGCCTTCATCTATCAAACAGAGATAGTAGTGGGTGTATCACTACTGTATCATAGAGGGGTCACTGAGACTTAAATGAGATTGGTACACAAAAATATTTTGAGCAGTTTACAGCTTTTCCCTCTAGGTTTATTACCTGGTGTCCCTCGCCCCACTCCTGATTCTGTCTATAGTCTTTTCTTACCACCTGGAAGTCAGTAGCATTTATTGCCTCAGGTGAAGTGCAAGTTGCTCAGTTGTGTCTGACTCTGTGACCCCATGGCCTATACCCTGATGCTGGGAAAAACTGAAGGCAGGAGGAGAGGGGGATGACAGAGGATGAGATGGTTGGATGGCATCACTGACTCAATGGACATGAGTCTGAGTAAACTCGGGGAGTTGGTGATGGACAGGGAGGCCTGGCGTGCTGCAGTCCATGTGGTTGCAAAGAGTTGGACACAACTAAACAACTGAACTGAACTGACTGGACTATACAATCCATGGAATTCTCTAGGCCAGAATACTGGGGTGGGTACCCTTCCCTTCTCCAGGGGATCGTCCCAACCCAGAAATCCAACCGGGGTCTCCTGCATTGCAGAAGGATTCTTTACCAGCTGAGCTAACAGTTGGATTATCCGTTGGATCATTGAAAAAGCAATTTAAAAAAATCTATTTCGGCTTTATTGACTATGCCAAAGCCTTTGACTATGTGGATCACAATAAACTGTGGGAAATTCTGAAAGAGATGGGAAAACCAGACCACCTGACCTGCCTCTTGAGAAACCTATATGCAGGTCAGGAAGCAACAGTTAGAACTGGACATGGAACAACAGACTGGTTTCAAATAGGAAAAGGAGTAGGCCAAGGCTATATATTGTCACCCTGCTTATTTAATTTATATGCAGAGTACATCATGAGAAACGCTGGGCTGGAAGAAGCACAAGCTGGAATCAAGATTGCCGGGAGAAATATCAATAACCTCAGATATGCAGATGACACCACCCTTATGGCAGAAAGTGAAGAGGAACTAAAGAGCCTCTTGGTGAAAGTGAAAGTGGAGAGTGAAAAAACTGGCTTAAAGCTCAACATTCAGAAAACGAAGATCATGGCATCTGGTCCCATCACTTCATGGGGAATAGATGGGGAAACAGTGGAAACAGTGTCAGACTTTATTTTGGGGGGCTCCAAAATCACTGCAGATTGTGACTGAAGCCATGAAATTAAAAGACACTTACTCCTTGGAAGGAAAGTTATGACCAACTTAGACAGCATATTAAAAAGCAGAGACATTACTTTTTCAACAAATGTCTGGCTATGTCAAGGCTGTGGTTTTTCCAGAGGTCATGTATGGATGTGAGAGTTGGACTATAAAGAAAGCTAAGTGGTGAAGAATTGATGCTTTTGAACTGTGGTGTTGGAGAAGACTCTTGAGAGTCACTTGGAATGCAAGGAGATCCAACCAGTCTATCCTAAAGTAAATCAGTCCTGAATATCCTTTTGAAGGATTGATGCTGAAGCTGAAACTCCAATACTTTGGCCACCTGATGTGAAGAACTGACTCACTGGAAAAGACCCTGATGCTGGGAGAGATTGAAGGCAGGAGAAGGGGAAAACAGAGGATGAGATGGTTGGATGGCATCACCGAGTCAGTAAACTCCAGGAGTTGGTGATGGACAGGGTGGCCTGGTGTGCTGTAGTCCATGGGGTCACAAAGAGTTGGACACAACTGAGCGACTGAACTGACTGACTGACTGACTGAGCTATCAGGAAAATCATATTGCCTCAGAGGTGGAGTGATAAGGCAGAAAAAACAGAAAACTACTTGGGAGTGAAGTCGCTCAGTCGTGTCCGGCTCTTTGCGACCGCATGGACTGTAGCCCACCAGGCTCCTGCATCCATGGAATTTTCTAGGCAAGAGTACTGGAGTGGGTTGCCACTTCCCTCTCTAGGGGATCTTCCTGACCTAGGGTCCCAGGGAGCGAACCCAGGTCTCCCGCATTGCAGGCAGACACTTTACCGTCTGAGCCACCAGGGAACATTACTTTGCCAACAAAGGTCTGTCTAGTCAAGGCTATGGTTTTTCCAGTGGTCATGTATGGATGTGAGAGTTGGACTGTGAAGAAAGCTGAGTGCCAAAGAATTGATGTTTTTGAACTGTGGTGTTGGAGAAGACCAAGAGTCCCATGGACTGTAAGGAGTTCCAACCAGTCCATTCTAAAGGAGATCAGCCCTGGGTGTTCTTTGGAAGGAATGATGCTAAAGCTGAAACTCCAGTACTTTGGCCACCTCATGTGAAGAGTTGGAGAAGACTCTGATGCTGGGAGGGATTGTGGGCAGGAGGAGAAAGGGATGACAGAGGATGAGATGGCTGGATGGCATCACCAACTTGATGGACGTGCTGCGATTCATGGGGTCACAAAGAGTTGGACGCAACTGAGCGACTGAACTGAACTGAACTTGGGAGTGGTAAGACTGAGGATGAACAGCTAAAATTTAATCATGGAAGCATCTAGTTTGTGCCATAAATACTAGGAATGGGAAAGCTGAGAACTAGTCAGGGATTATCAGGACTTTCAGGGAGGAGAGAAGCAGAGGGGAGGTGGTAGGTCCCTGAGAAAGCAGCTCATCCCACCCTCCCCCATCCCCCAGGTAAGATAGGTGTGCTCAGGAATTTGTCAAACAGAAGCAAGCGCCCAGACAGGGCAGGTGGGGGCGCATGGCTGTCTCCAGGTGTTGCAAACTGTGCTTGTTCTAGGTGACATGGGGAGGTGGTTTGAGGCAACCAGAGAGAACCTGGGCTTTAAGGTGTGGAGCGAAGGGCCACCCTAGGCAGAGGCCCGATGTAGTGTGAAGTCCACAATTTGGACTGATAAAGTGAATCTGCGAATCGAGATCCACTGAAAGGAGGCTGCCCCCCGGGCCTCGCCCAGGACACAAATCTAAACCTAAGTGAGCCGGCATGGAATCCTCATATCTACCAATCACAGTCCTCCAGCTCAGCTTTAGTCAGCTCACCTCATCCTAGAAAACAGGACCTGCTAGCCTTATAAGGAGATCTCTGACTTCTTAGCCCATCGTGTCCTGTTTCCTGTTTCTGGGAGGTCTTTTTAAACACGCTGTAAACTCACTTTTACCCAAACATCCGCGGAAGAGTACTCCTCTGCTTGGGAAGCACTGCATGCCCACCAGCCCACCACCCCCACCACCCCACCCCTGTATGCAGATTGATTTCCCTTGGGTAAAGGACATCAGACTCAAATTATTTTGCTTTTGTCATTTGACAGGACGTAATGGTAAATGCTGCCGTAGAGAGAGGAATAACCAGGACGTTTGAATCCAGCTACTCTCCATCATCTGGGAACAGAGAAAAAACCTGGGATAGAGCAGGTGTGCTGCAGTCCATGGAGTCACAAAGAGTTGGACACAACTTAGGGATTAAACAACAATACAGCAGGGATGACAGGTTAGTATTCTGAACAATCATGATGGGGAAATGGACATGGACAACCCAAAGAGGACAGCACTGGAGCATCTCCATGACTGGTAGGGTAAGTGCCTTCTTTGCTATGTTAAGGTTGATTTAACTGTTTATGGGCTTCTGGAGACTACTGTGTGTTCATCAAGGTCAGCTCCCTTTGGGGCACACAGTGAGACTATATTTCCTAACCTCTCCTAGGAAGTTAGGTGGGATAATGTGACCAATTTCGGCCAGTGGAATGGGGCAGAGGTGAGAGATGCTAACTTCCTGCACCCTAAAAGCCTCTGATATGATTCTCTACAACTGGAAGCAAAGTGCTTTGAGGGCTTAGGAGTCAGATGGAGCCACAAACAGGAGCCTGGGTTCCTGAGAAGCCTTTTGGAGAAGAGCCTTACATAGGACTAGGATACTTGGGTTGGACTGTTCCTAAGAAGGAGATAAACTATCCTTTGGTTAAACCATTGAATCATAGGGGGTGTTTGACATAGAGGTCAACCCTAATATACACTGTATGGAAGTAATTTTGTTGAGTTCCTTTCAAACATGATTGTAGCTCCCTAATTCTGTACCCCTGCCTTTGTTCCCTGTCTTAGAACTCGGACATTTTTAGCTTCTTTCCCAGAAGTCAGAGAGGCATGAGTGCAATAGCACCTTACTTGTCTCCTAAATGTCTTTTGGGATTTAAGCATTTAACAGAGTGAGCATGAGATGGTTTCATTTTAGGAACTTGAAAATCCTAGGTTTAAGAATTTTAGAAATGGAAGGCACATTTGTAGTTACCTGGTTTAACCATTAAAACAAATGAGGAGGAAACTGAAGTCTTTGGGGACACAGTACTGACATAAGTCCACAAGCTGGATAGTACTGAAGCCAGAATCAGCACCGTGCAGAGCTCCATTCTTCACGCCTGTCAATACATCTGGAGGTCTAGCACAGAATCACACTAACAAGTCAAGCTTTAGAACTGGACCAAGCTGGACTAAAATTCTGGCTTCCCTCTTACCAGGTGGACTATCTCAGGAATAACATGCAACATCTCTAAATAGCATTTAACCTCATCTGTAAAACACAGATAATAATGATAGTACTTTCCTTTTAGTGTTGTTATATCAGCTAAACAGATTAATGCATTTAGAGGGCTTAGCACACATTTGACCCTAATAAAATTTTATGATATTAGTTTCTGCCATTATTTAAAAGAATACCAATCTTGTATCAAACAATGCAGCAGCCTTAACCGAACAACATCCCGCACAGCTGGAGGATCACATATTCTGCTTGTGCTTTCGAAGGAGTTCAGGACATGCCACCACAAGATATACAGCTTCAGCGTATTGATTATTTTGAGGTGAAGGTACTTGAAATGCAGAGAAAGACTTTCTCTGAATTCTTCTTATCTGTCTAAAGACAGATCCTCCAAAAGGAACTCAACTGTCAAAAATCCCCTCCCTCAGGAAGGTGTTTCATTAACCTAGGAAGATCAACTCTTATCACAGGAGAGGAGACTGGAAGTCCACATCACACCCTGATAAACTTTGTCACAAACTATCTTTTATCTCATCTGATCTTCTAAGGGCCCATTTATCTTTCCTAAAAATCATTTACTCTCCCCTAAGGGACCTGTACACCCCTTCTCTTCCCCTCTAAGAACACATAGAGTCTCAAATCCTACCATTTTTTTTTGGTATTCACTTTTTTCCCCTAATTTGCTTCTGTCCACATAATATTAAAAATTAATAAATTTAAATATCTTTTCTCCTGTTAATGTACCTCTTATCTATTATTTCATAGATCCAGCTAATGAACCTGCAGAGAAAGTCTTCCCTCCCCTGTACTCCTTTGGGGGGCATTGATTCTTTACTTTGTATGCCTGACTCTCTCCTCTTCCAGATGGTAAATTTCTTATTGCCTTATCTTTTCTGTGTCCCTTGGGGCCCAGGAGCATGACTTAACCAAAACAGGTGCTCCTGTGAAGTTTGTTTGGGAGCAGAGCTTGGCATAAATGAATATAAAGGGTTTGTTGAGTCTCTAGCACCCCATACTCAGCCAGATTTGACCAGTCCCCATGCCTGCCTCCCTCTTCAGAGCTACAGCTCCTGTTTTGGTGAAGAGAAGACAGGCACTCCTGAATAACTGGATGGCCTCATTAGAAAGACTTTGATCTTGAAGACCTTCTAGAGAAAATGGTAGCCCCAGAAGTGCCTAACCAGTTCTGGTCACCAGCAGGCAGACTTAGTTTCCTGGGCTCTTGCTGTCTAACAGCTCAAGATGAGAACTGCTTCGTGTAAACCAAAGGCTGAAAAGTTTTCATAAGACCAGCTCCTTGTACTGGGGCATACAATTCCTATTTGCATATACCCTGTCTCTAGAGCCTGGCCTTGCTTTCAGAATCCAGACCATTTTACTTCTAGCAGCATCCCCAGAGCAGGAATAGATGGGGAGGATGAAAATCAAACTGACTGTAGCTCTGGAAAATGTGAAGGTTTGAAACTACTTTTCTAAGAATCAGTCTCACTATTTGTTGATTTTGAGAATTATCTGGGTGAATCAGAATTTGTCAAGGCCCCTTCGGCCCAGAGGTCCTAAGACAACTGGTTGAGCAGTAAAAACTCAAAACTCCTTGGGTTAGACCCTACTTAAGTAATCCAGACCTGTGGCCTCCTCCAGTGCTGATTGTTGGAGGCCCCAGAGGAACATAGGAGCTCAGTCTTAACCCTCAAAGCCAGGGTGAGCATTGACACTGCCATTCCTGCCAGAGGCTGAGGTCCCAGCCCCAAGGTACCCCTTGAAGTCCTCACTACCCTGTGAGCTGCTCTGTGGATCCCTCAGGTGGAGTAAAAGGAACCTCTCATCGGCCCACATGGCATAGTGGCTTCTGCACACCCAAGTAACCTCTGCCCATGTTGCTACATGCACTTCGAACCTAAAGCCAGATCCTGTTATCTGGAAGTCCTGTGAATACAGTGGGCTCTTTGGTTAAGCAAAACTGATTTAGTCTTTGGAGCAGCAGTTTAAGGGCTGACAGCTGTTTCCGAGGCTTAGTAAAAGCAGAAAATCATCTTGGGGAAAATTTTCTTTGTTCTAAGAAGATATTTGGGTCAGGTAAATATAAGAGCTTAAAGATGCTCCGCGCCCTGGGGGAAAGGGTGCAGCAAGATCTTTTGTAGAAAGAAAAAGCCTCCACCCTTCTTCAACTATGGAGTTGATCTCAAGGAAAAGAGGGGGCCAATTTGCAAGAAGGCCTAAGATCTCAGGGTCACTGAGGCAGCTAATTAGAAAGGAGGACAGGGACACCAACAGGAGCCCACCTCGAGGAAGGCAGCACTGAACACGACCTGGGATCAATAAGAAACCCTGATGGTACAACGGCTTGTCTGATTCTGTCACCTCATGGCTTCCACAGCTACTCTGTGAGGAGTCTTACTTTGAGTAGCCCCAAACCAGAGACTCTTCACCCTGCTGCATGTAAGAATCATCAAAGGAGCATCTAGCTATGGGTGCTACAGCGTCTGAATAACTGCTGTATACCAGCATTCACAGCAGCATTATTTACAATAATCGAAAGGTGGGAAATAATCAATGAATGGGTGAAGAAGATGTGATGTATACATACAATGGAATATTATTCAGCCTTAAAAAGGAATGAAATTATGGGAATTCCCTGCTTTCCACTGGTTAAGACTCCATGCCTTTATTGCCAAGGCACAGGTTCAGTCCCTGGTCAGGGAACTAAAATCTTACCAATTACTCAGTGTGACCAAAAAGAAAAAGAAAAAGAAATTCTGACATGTGTTACAACATGGATAAACCTTGAAGGCATTATGCTAAATGAAATGAGCCAGGCACAAAAGAACAGATATTGTGTGATTTCACTTATATTAGGTGTTTAGAATAGGTAACTTCAGAGACAGAAAGTAGAATGGTGGTAACAGGGACTGGGGGAAGGTGGGGAAGGCGAGTTATCATTTGATGGATATTATTTCAGTTTGGGATTCGGAAAAAGTTCTGGAAGATGAACAGTGGTGATGGTTGTCACAACAATGTGAAAATACTTAATGCCATTAACTGTTCTTAAAAATAGTTAAAATGATAAATGTTATGTATATTTTACCAAACACACATGCAAAAAATAGTATCAGGGAGGCAATATGAGACTTTACTCCTGTTAGGCAACGCTGAAGCCCCCAAATTTAAAAAGTGGGTGACAAGAATATTCTTTTCAAAGAAAAGTGGTGGACCTTCTAGGCAGGACTTTTAAACTGAAAAACAAAAATGACCGCAGAAAGGGTGGCTCAAAACACTAAAAACAACAAACAAAACCTACCAAGTTCTGTCCTTCAGGTCCCATTAGGCACTCATCTTCAAGCAACTTGTTCTAAATGTTAGCAGTAAATATACCAGGGAGAGAGTTGCCCTGGAGTCCTGGGCATTTCCTTCTCCCTCAAGCTAAGTGAGGGGACTCAAGAGGTGGACTCAGAGTGCTTGACATGGGTTTCCTGTGATGGGTTATGCCATCCCAAAATATGCTATTTGACACAAGAATTATTTTGAGCTAAAGGCAGCTGAGATGAAGCAGATACAAGAAAAGCCCTCTGCCCTCCCCAATTTGCCTAAAAAAGTAAAACATGTTTATAAAGGTGTCCCCTCACCTCCCTTCTGGGAAGGTCAGAAGTTAAACCCTGGAGATAACTCTCAACCTTTATCAACCTTGAGCACAAGAAGACTCTAAAACAAAACTTGCTAATATACCAGTCTTTATCTTCCAGTTTCCCCATATGTTTGCCTTCCCACTATTTGCCCTTTGCCTCAAAGTCCTTTTCCTTTATCTGTGACTTCTCTAAAATTTTTCTTTTGTTTTTTTGTATCTGTGTGCTCCAAATGTATGTGTGGTACACACATTAATAAACTGGTTGTTTTTTCTCCTGTTATTCTGTCATTGTCAGACTAATTTACAGAGCCCCAGCCAATGAACCTAAGATGGATAGAGGGAAAGAAGAATATTTTTTTTTCCTCTCTTGCACCAGCAATTGGCAGGACTGGAGCTGGCTGCCCCTGCTTCTAATCTGATGGGTCTTATCAGAAAGAAGAGCTCAGAGGGACTAGAATATTTTCACATCGTGAATATTGATCTCAGTAGTTATCCAGGTGCAAAATTCATCAAGCCGTATACTGATGATTCATGTGCTTTGTCATATCTAAATTATACCTTAATTTAAAAATTCCAAGTTTACCCCCTACCCCCATTCAAATTCTAGATTTAAATGGTCTGGGGCAGGGATTAGACATCAATATTACTGAAGTTTCCCATTTAGTCCTAATATTGTAGCCAGTTGCAAGAAACACAAGTAAGAGCTTCAGTATATCCTTGTAGGGACTGACTGGCTGTTCCGAAGTTCAAGCTCACTCTGCTCATTGCCTGACAAGCCAATAAAATCAGAGACGAGGTGTTGAGGCAAGGAATACAACTTTATTCAGAAATCCATCTGACCAACAAGATGACAGACCGATGTTTCAAAATGACCATCTTGTCAGGGTCTGTATGCCCAGTACAGGTTCTCTTATAGAACAGAGAGGGGGAGGAGTTGAGAAAGTAAAGTAAAAAGCCCATTATCTTGGGAATATCTCCTGGGATGGCCAGTCTCTGGGAAGGAATGTGTTAATCTCTTCTTTCATACAGCTATTCACAGGCAAGCTCTTCACAGGTTGATTATATTCTTTGCAGCCAAAGATGGAGAAGCTCTATACAGTCAGCAAAAACAAGACCGGGAGCTGACTGTGGCTCGGATCATGAACTCCTTATTGCCAAATTCAGACTAAATTGAAGAAAGTAGGGAAAACCACTTGACCATTCAGGTATGACCTAAATCAAATCCCTTACGATTATACAGTGAAAGTGACAAACAGATTCAAGGGATTATATCTGATAGAGTGCCTGAAGGACTATGGACAGAGGTTCATAACATTGTACAGGAGGCAGTGATTAAGATCATCCCCAAGAAAAAGAAATGCAAAAAGGCAAAATGGTTGTCTGAGGAGGCCTTACAACTTGCAGAGAAAAGAAGAGAAGCTAAAGGCAAAGGAGAAAAGGAAAGATATACCCATTTGAATACAGAGTTCCAAAGAATAGCAAGGAGAGATAAGAAAGCCTTCCTCAGTGATCAGTGCAAAGAAATAGAGGAAAAGAATAGAATGGGAAAGATTAGAGATCTCTTCAAGAAAATTAGAGATACCAAGGGAATATTTCATGCAAAGATGGGCACAATAAAGGACAGAAACAGCATGAACCTAACAAAAGCAGAAGATATTAAGAAGAGGTAGCAAGAATACACAGAAGAATTATACAAAAAAGATCTTCATGACCCAGATAACCATGATGGTGTGATCACTCACCTAGAGCCAGACATCCTGGAGTCCAAAGTCAAGTGGGCCTTAGGAAGCATCACTATGAACAAAGCTAGTGGAGGTGATGGAATTCCAGTGGAGCTATTTCAAATCCTAAAAGATGATGTTGTGCAAGTGCCATACTCAATATGCCAGCAAATTTGGAAACCTCAGTATAGCCACAGGACTGAAAAAGGTCAGTTTTCATTCCAATCCCTAAGAAAGGCAATGCCAAAGAATGCTCAAACTACCACACAATTGCACTCATCTCACACACTAGCAAAGTAATGCTCAAAAATCTCCAAGCCAGGCTTCAGCAGTACGTGAACTGTGAACTTCCAGATGTTCAAGCTGGATTTAGTAAAGGCAGAGGAACCAGAGACCAAATTTCCAACATCCGTTGGATCATAGAAAAAGCAAGAGAGTTTCAGAAAAACATCTACTTTTACTTTCTTGACTACGCCAAAGCCTTTGACTGTGTGGATCACACGAAACTGTGGAAAATTCTGAAAGAGATGGGAATACCAGACCACCTGACCACCTCTTGAGAAATTTGTATCCAGGTCAAGAAACAACAGTTAGAACTGGACATGGAACAACAGACTGGTTCCAAATAGGAAAAGGAGTCCGTCAAGGCTGTATATTGTCACCCTGCTTATTTAACTTGTAAGCAGAGTATACCAATGCAAAATGCCAGGCTGGATGAAGCACAAGCTGGAATCAAGATTGCCGGGAAAAATATCAATCACCTCAGATATGCAAATGACGCCACCCTCATGGCAGAAAGTAAAGAAAAACTAAAGAGCCTCTCGATGAAAGTGAAAGAGGAGAGTGAAAAAGGTGGCTTAAAACTCAACATTCAGAAAACGAAGATCATGGCATCTGGTCCCATCACTTCATGGCAAATAGATGGGGAAACAATGGAAACAGTGAGAGGCTTTATGTTTTGGGGCTCCAAAATCACTGCAGGTGGTGACTGCAGCCATGAAATTAAAAGACGCTTGCTCCTTGAAAAAAAAGTTATGACCAACCTAGACAGCATGTTGAAAAGCAGAGACATTACTTTGCCAACAAAGGTCCGTCTAGACAAAGCTATGGTTTTTCCAGTGGTCAGGTATGGATATAAGAGTTGGAGAAAGCTGAGTGCTGAAGAATTGATGCTTTTGAACTGTGGTGTTGGAGAAGACTCTTGAGAGTCACTTGGAATGCAAGGAGATCCAACCAGTCCATCGTAAAAGAAATCAGTCCTGAATATCCATTGGAAGGACTGATGCTGAAGCTGAAACTCCAATACTTTGGTCACCTGAGGTGAAGAACTGACTCATTGGGAAAGACTGAAGGCATGAGAAGAAGGGGACGACAGAGGATGAGATGGTTGGATGGCACTATTGATTCAATGGACATGAGTTTAAGTCAGCTCAGGGATTTGGTGATGGACAAGGAAGCTTGGTGTGCTGCAGTCCATGGGGTCACAAAGAGTCAGACATGACTGAGCAACTGAACTGAACTGAACTGAACTGAACTGAGCTGAACAAAGGCACTTTTAGTTTAACAGTCAAGCAGAGGGGCAGGGTTCCTGGAGGCAGGCCATTATGTATAATTTTAATAACAAAAGCAAAGGTTAAAGTCAAAATAAACTGCTACAGCATAGAGTTAGAATTGGCTCTTCCCTGAAACATGGTGACTGGTCTATGCCTGGCTTTTGGCAGCAGGACTATCCTCTGGGGACTAAGGGAATTCCAGGGGCAACCCATGGTGTGAGGGAGAGGAGCATTGTAATTTATAGACTCCCACCTGTCTCCCTCTGCTCTTTTAAGACCTCCCTTTCCTTTCTTCCCATGCAAATCAGCTTTGCAAATCCATCCTTCAGGCCACTACATGGGACTCATCAGCTCTGCCTAGACATCAGAACCCCAGGGACAAGGGACTTCTGCAGTAAAAGCCAAAAGTCCAAAGCTTCAGCCCCCAGGGCCTCTGGCCAGAGTATCACCTCATGGTAAGCCAGGAAGCCAGAGGGTTATGACTGCGGGAAATCAGGGCCCACAGCTTCAGCCTGGCATCTAGATACATGACCTGCAAGAAAGGATATACACAGTAAGGCAGGTGGTGGGAGGATACAGACATTTCCAAGGACCCTGGAGAAGAATGAGTGAGATGATTTTGGCTGGGGAGCCCTGAGTAAATGCAGTGTAAAAGCTTTGTGACTATGGCCTGGGGAGTCATTGGAATGAGTATTTATGGTTATATTTTTCATTGAACTTGGCTAGGAGGCTTCAGAAGTGAAATATTTTTTTTGGCACCAGAAGCCTTGTGCCAACCAGCATATCTCTAAATTAAGTAGTGAAGCAGACAGGCTTTGAGTTACTGGACACTAATTTCATGCCTCAGCATGAAAATTCAAGCTTCTTAGAATGAGTTCTCACAATTAGACATTTTAAAATCTCTAATGAAGAAAGAAAAAATGCAGTGATGTCTACTCAAGTAGCTGTTTAATGACAGAAATAGAAAGTGTAGAGAGTTCATCTGCAGGGTAGCCTACGTCAGAGAAGCCCCCTTCCGTTCCTTGAAGGTCAGAGCCACCCTAAAGCATATCCAGCTTTCCTGAATAACTTCCCAAAAGTGAGTGGGGAAGCAGGGGCCAGGTCAGCCAGCCTGAGCCAGCCTAGCTGCTATCCCCAGACACACTGTCCCTGCCTTATAAACCCAGAGAAGAGCAGCTCTGCTTAGATTCATTTGGACACAGAAACAGACTCATCCAGCCGCTGCTGATCACCACACACAATGGGATGGCTGGGCCTGGTGGACGAGGTTGTTATAAGGTAAAATCATGATTTCTATAAAAATATGAAAAAATTGGACACATATTAAAGAATTTATTTTGCTCAAATGATATGATGGGAACAGGCGGATAGATGCTGCTGTTGCAGAGAAGAAGCCAATTCTGACTCCATGTTGGAACTGTTTCTTTCCCTTGGTTTTCATTGCTTTTGTTATTGTAATCATACAGAATGGCCTGCCTCAGAGAATCCTGCCCCTCTGCTTGAACTAAAGTGCCTTTGTTCAGAACCCTGTCCACCTGTAGATGGCAGAAAGTAAAATTAACACATCCCCTACCTAGGAGATGTTTGCAAGATTAATGGCCATTTTACTTTGCTTCCCCACTCCCTCCCATCTCTGATCTATAAAATAACCTGCCATCCATACCCTGATAAGATGGTTATTTTAAGGCACTAACCTGCCATCTTCTCTTCCTTGCCTCAACCCCTCATCTCTTGGATTCATTGGCCTGTCGTGCAGCAAGCAGAGCGAGCTTGGACTCAGGAACACTATAACTGATGCCAAAACTCAATCTCTGTGCACTGGTGCCAAACTGAATCTCAGACAGAGTTTTGGGCGAAGTAGAAAAGAATAGCTTTACTGATTTGCCAGGCAAAGGGGGCTATGGAGGTTAATGCCCTCAAAACTGTGTGTCCCAGGGACTTCCTTAGTGGTCCAGTGACTTAGACTCCCCGCTCCCATTGCAGGGGACCCAGGATCAATTCCTGGTCAGGGAACTAGATCCCTACAGGCTGCAACTAAGAGTACATAAGTGAGTGGTGATAGCTGCTCAGTCATGCCTGACTCTGCAACCCCATGGACTGTAGCCTGCCAGGCTCCTCTGTCCATGGAATTCTCCAGGCAAGATTACTGGAGTGGGTTGCCATTTCCTTTTCCAGGGGATCTTCCCAACCCAGGGATCCCGCATTGCAGGAGAGTTTTTACCATCTGAGCCACCAGGGAAGCCTACTATTAAGAGACATTTCTAAGTACAAAGACAGGTCAACTTAAAAAGTATCAGCAGATACATGCTTGACTTTATCTTATAATTTATAGAAAATACATTAGAATATGTGATGAGTTCCTATGCTGCAACTAAAGATTCTGCATGCTTCAACGAAGAGGGAGCATCTCACATTCAACTAAGACCTGGCACAGCCAAACGAATAAATAAATATTTAAAAACAAAAGTGTGTCCCAACCCAGAGGGCCTTCTTGCATTTTATAGCAATAGTTCAAGGGTGGGGTTTCTGATAAGGATCAGGGTGTGTACAGGGCCTGTATTCCTTTAATCTGGCCTCAAGTGGTCTCCTGAGGCGCTTCTGTGCGTCTCTAGGTTAACTTCTCTCCTGGAATGAAGAATGCTTCATCAAGTAGTTAACATCTTTGATTTTTGGAGAGTTTTAGTTCTGCCAGTGCAGGAGATGTAAGAGAAGTGGGTTTGATCTCTGGGTCGGGAAGATCCCCTGGAAAAGGAAATGGCAACCCACTCCAGTCTTCTTGCTTGGAGAATCCCATGGACAGAGGAGCCTGGCAGGCTACAGTCCCTGGGGTCGCAAAGAATCAGACAAGACTGAGCGACTTCACTTTGCAACACTATCTATAGTGGCTAGCACAGTTGCTGCTAAGTCGCTTCAGTCGTGTGTGACTCTGTGCGACCCCATAGACGGCAGCCCACCAGGCTCCCCCGTCCCTGGGATTCTCCAGGCAAGAAGACTGGAGTGGGTTGCCATTTCCTTCTCCAATGCATGAAAGTGTAAAGTGAAAGTGAAGCCACTCCGTCCTGTCTCTTAGCACAGTAGGAGCATAATAAATACCTTAATTCTGCAGAAGAGCTCAAAGGTACTGTCTGTGTGTCCCTTGAGAGGGAACCAGGACCCTGCCCCAAGGCCGCACTATTGTTTCTGAGCTACTCCTCCCTTGTCTCTGCATCCCCTCCCTTCTCGGATTAGCAACTGTTTGAACCTGCCCTTTGGAACTCAGGAAAGGTCATGGAGGTTATTCTTTATTAAACAAGAAAAGGCAGACACAGAAAGGCTTTCCTGCCAAGCAGCCGCACAATGTCCTGCTCAGTTTCATAACTGGTTCAAAGTAAAAGTAGAAACAGCACAAATTTACAGGGAGTTCTAATGTTGAGATGAATTGCAAATGAAGACAAAGGTGTTTTTTATTTTTCCTGCCTGTGAGGTGGGGTGGGAAGAAGTCAAATCTCTACCAGATAGGATACAATTTACATATCTACTACTTACTTATTGTCCCAGGTGGCACTCAGTTCGGTTCAGTCGCTCAGTCCTGTCTGACTCTTTGCGACCCCATGAATCGCAGCACACCAGGCCTCCCTGTCCATCACCAACTCCTGGAGTTCACTCAGACTCACGTCCATCGAGTCAGTGATGCCATCCAGCCTTCTCATCCTCTGTCATCCCCTTCTCCTCCTGCCCCCAATCCCTCCCAGCATCAAAGTCTTCTCCAATGAGTCAACTCTTCACATGAGGTGGCCAAAGTACTGGAGTTTCAGCTTTAGCATCATTCCTTCCAAAGAAATCCCAGGGCTGATCTCCTCTAGAATGGACTGATTGGATCTCCTTGCAGTCCAAGGGACTCTCAAGAGTCTTCTCCAACACCACAGTTCAAAAGCATCAATTCTTCGGCGCTCAGCCTTCTTCACAGTCCAACTCTCACATCCATACATGACCACTGGAAAAACCATAGCCTTGACTAGACAGACCTTTGTTGGCAAAGTAATGTCTCTGCTTTTCAATATGCTATCTAGGTTGGTCATAACTTTTCTTCCAAGGAGTAAGTGTCTTTTAATTTCATGGCTGCACTCACCATCTGCAGTGATTTTGGAGCCCCAAAAAATAAAGTCTGACACTGTTTCCACTGTTTCCCCATCTATTTGCCATGGAGTGACGGGACCAAATGCCATGATCTTCGTTTTCTGAATGTTGAGCTTTAAGCCAACCTTTTCACTCTCCTCTTTCACTTTCATCAAGAGGCTTTTTAGTTCCTCTTCACTTTCTGCCATAAGGGTGGTGTCATCTGCATATCTGAGGTGATTGATATTTCTCCCAGCAATCTGGATTCCAGCTTGTGTTTCTTCCAGTCCAGCGTTTCTCATGATGTACTCTGCATAGAAGTTAAATAAGCAGGGTGACAATATACAGCCTTGACGGACTCCTTTTCCTATTTGGAACCAGTCTGTTGTTCCATGTCTAGTTCTAACTGTTGCTTCCTGACCTGCATACAGGTTTCTCAAGAGGCAGGTTAGGTGGTCTGGTATTCTCATCTCTTTCAGAATTTTCCACAGTTTCTTGTGATCCACACAGTCAAAGGCTCTGGCATAGTCAATAAAGCAGAAATAGATGTTTTTCGGAAACTGTCTTGCTTTATCCATGATCCAGCGGATGTTGGCAATTTGATCTCTGGTTCCTCTGCCTTTTCTAAAACCAGCTTGAACATCTGGAAGTTCACGGTTCACATATTGCTGAAACCTGGCTTGGAGAATTTTGAGCATTACTTTACTAGCATGTGAGATGAGGGCAATTGTGCGATAGTTTGAGCATTCTTTGGCATTGCCTTTCTTTGGGATTGGAATGAAAACTGTGGCCACTGCTGAGTTTTCCAAATGTGCTGGCATATTGAGTGCAGCACTTTCACAGCATCATCTTTCAGGATTTGAAATAGCTCAACTGGAATTCCATCACCTCCACTAGCTTTGTTCATAGTGATGCTTTCTAAGGCCCACTTGACTTCACATTCCAGGATGTCTGGCTCTAGATGAGTGATCACACCATCATGATTATCTGGGTCGTGAAGATCCTTTTTGTACAGTTCTTCTGTGTATTCTTGCCATCTCTTCTTAATATCTTCTGCTTCTGTTAGGTCCATACCATTTCTGTCCTTTATCGAGCCCATCTTTGCATGAAATGTTCCCTTGGTATCTCTAATTTTCTTGAAGAGATTTCTAGTCTTTCCCATTCTGTTGTTTTCCTCTATTTCTTTGCATTGATTGCTGAAGAAGGCTTTCTTATCTCTTCTTGCTATTCTTTGAAACTCTGCATTCAGATGCTTATATCTTTCCTTTTCTCCTTTGCTTTTCACCTCTCTTCTTTTCACAGCTATTTGTAAGGCCTCCCCAGACAGCCATTTTGCTTTTTTGCATTTCTTTTCCATGGGGATGGTCTTGATCCCTGTCTCCTGTACAATGTCACAAACCTCATTCCATAGTTCATCAGGCACTCTATCTATCAGATCTAGGCCCTTAAATCTATTCCTGACTTCCACTGTATAATCATAAGGGATTTGATTGACGTCATACCTGAATGATCTAGCGGTTTTCCCTGTTTTCTTCAATTTGAGTCTGAATTTGGTAATAAGGAGTTCATGATCTGAGCCACAGTCAGCTCCTGGTCTTGTTTTTGTTGACTGTTTAGAGCTTCTCCATCTTTGGCTGCATAGAATATAATCAATCTGATTTCCGTGTTGACCATCTGGTGATGTCCATGTGTAGAGTCTTCTCTTGTGTTGTTGGAAGAGGGTGTTTGCTATGACCAGTGCATTTTCTTGGCAAAACTCTATTAGTCTTTGCCCTGCCTCATTCCGTATTCCAAGGCCAAATTTGCCTGTTACTCCAGGTGTTTCTTGACTTCCTACTTTTGCATTCCAGTCCCCTGTGGCACTAGTGGTAAAGAACCTGCCTGCCAATGCAGGAGACATAGAGACCAGGTTGGATCCCTGGGTTGGGAAGATCCCCTGAAGGAGGGCATGGCAGCTCACTCCAATATTCTTGCCTGGGAAATCCCATTGACAGAGGAGCCTGGCAGGCTATAGTCCAAAGGGTCGCAAAGACTCAGACATGACTAAAGTAGCTTACACACACACACACACACACACACACACACACACACAATCAATTACGTATAATATACAGAGTTGAAAAGTAGCTTAGAGACAATGGATGGAGCTTGAATCTCATAAGCTTGGAGAGTATGCAATAGAAGACACAAATAGATGATTCTGTTTTCTGCTGAAAAACAAAGTGTTTCTACATAAAACTCTTAACCTGAGGGAGACCCCCTTCCTTTGGTTAATGTTTCCTGAACACCAGCTCTTTTGAGCTTGCACAACACCCATGACCTCCTGACCTGGCAGGTGAGGCTGGATGCAGAAGCTCCTTTGACAATAAGGAGAGTTAGGGACTTAGATTCCAGGTGTGATCATCATCATTAACTAAGAGCAGGAACAACATGGCCTCAGTCAAGTCACCTAACTCTCTAGGTTCTCGGCCTTAAAATGAGGGCCAACAATTATGGGTGTTCTCTAAGGTTCCTCTAGCTGTAAAGTTCTAGAATTCCAGGTGATAAGAAGCTAATGTTCATGAAACTTAAACTGGTCCAGGTTAGTTGATGTGTGTCTCTGCCATGTTGGTCACTGCCCTGGGGTTAAGCGGTAAGATACTATCCTTAGGGTTCTTCCTTTGTTTGGTATTCTTACTCATCCCCTCCCACCACCATTCTTACACTTTGGGCCCCCCTCTCCCCAGTCAATACTGTCCTTTTGACTGAGAAGGTTTCTCTCCCCTTTTTATTTGGTTTTCCAGGAAGTGAGTAGCTGCAGAAAGAGTCAGCTCTGTCAACCATTTTTCCTCCCATTCCAGATTCAGTGTTTTCCTGCAGCAGTGGGCCTGCAAAAGGGTTCCAAACATGGTGTGGGGGCTGGGAGACATGCAAAGACACCGCAGACAGGCTATGTGGCCGGCTTGGGCTACACAACCAGGTGAGCCATGCACTACCCCAGGAATGACCAGGACACGTGCCACTTAAGGGGTGCGCCCAGCAAGCGCCACCGCTGAGCAGGAAAAAGTGTGAGTCACCTGGGGGCGGGACGGGTGGTGGGGGCGGGGAGGGGGGAGCAGGGAGGTGTGGCGTACGTGTGCAACTGCTGGATGCCCCAGGGACAACGAACGTGACAACTCTCCCGCAGGCCTGAGACGGGCCTTGGCCGGCGTTTTGCTAGAGGTGGAGCGCACCGAAGAAACCCAAGTTCGCACCCGGTTCCTGCGAACTGAACCGGAAGTCCCCTGGCCCTCGGGGGCAGGAGGAGGAGGAGCCGCCAAACAGGAGAGTAAGGGGGGAGAATCTAGTTTTCAGTCGCTTCAGTCCTAAGTTCTCCCCGAGACTGCCAGAAGAGATGCTAATGAAAGACGAATTGTATGGCTGGAGTGTTTTCTTCGGACTTCTGCCCAGGGAACTGGATAGGAAGCCCAGAAACGAGGTCACCAGCCCCATCCAATGGCAACTGGGCACCACCTTTTGCTCGCTACTGACCCCTCCTAGAGGGATGGGAATAGCTAGTGGAGGGCCGGGAGGCCGCTGAATTAGACCTGGACGCGACTGTTCGGTTCTTCAACTTAACATCTGTTGGAGGGTGGATCCCACCTAGACCATAGACCACAGGTTCAGAGGCCCAGACCTTGGCAATTCTCTTTCCTCCAAGAGGCCCCCGGACTTTTCACACAGAAATATTTTGCCCGAATCTCCCTAACATTTTGTCCCGGGGAGATTGGGTGAGGGCATGGAGGACCTTTCATGAGAATGAAGTGAACATCGTTAGGTGTTAACAATGTCACCCCACCAATGGAGCAAAAGTGGGGTGACTTTGGATTTGGGGCCGAGGCTAGGGTCAGCCAGGTATCCTTAACAGTGATTTATGGATGTCTTGCGAGGTACTAACTCTAGTAGGGGTGGCAGCAGTATCCCCATTGGAAGAGCTGGAGGGACTGCAAACTGGCAAGGGCAGTGGGTAGAGAAAATGAGGACGTGGACTTCCGGTGGGTTGGATGGAGTAAGGGCTGTAGAGGGAGAGAGGCTAGAACCCCTCTCCCTTCACACCCTCCTGTCACCTGAAGGGTTATTTTTTGTTAACAAGGGAAATGTTGCCAGCCTTCTGGCAAAATGAGATTCTAAGCAGAACTGGCAAGCAAGTGTAGACAAGGCAAAGAGAATGAATTTTGAGGTGACTGTGTTGAGAGATGGATTAACTGTAGTGACTGAGGAGGACTTTGGCCTCAGTCTATTCAAAGCCCAGCTTGGCCACTGCCAGGCTGTGACCTTATATCTCTGAGGCTGGGCCTCAGAGACAAAGAGAGAGAAAACACAACACCTACTTTAGGAGGTGTTTACTCTTTTGTTTGTAATGATTAAATGATTTTAATTGCTTAGTGCCTCACAGTTCAGGAAATAAAACTTGGGGGGAAAAGAAAGAGGAGTATTAGTCAACTAAATGCTATAAAAATAACCCCACGTTGATTGTTTCTATGAACCACACATTGTACATAATACAATGTAAGCATTCTACATAATCTCATTTAATCTTCTCAGCAGCTCTGCAAGGCAAGTACATGATGATCTCTGGTTTACAACTGAGGAAAATGAAGCACAGAGAGCTTAAGATACCTGACCCAAGTCACACAGCTAGTAAGTGGTAGAGCCAGGACTCAAACCTGAGTCTGTCTGACTCCAAAATCGTGGAACTTAATGATCACACTGATGGCTTCACAACACATGCAGGTCAAAGCATAGAAGAAAGGTCTTGGCCTAAGCCAGAGGTTGAGGAGTTGTGGGAATTTGCTAATAGTTGAACCGATGGTTTTAGATGGAATCATCCAAAAGAAGTGTATGCAGTTGAGAAGGACCGCAGGAAACACCAGCATACACAGCACAGATCGAAGAAGAGAAGTGCTGGACAGGAAGAGCAGAGACTGAGCAGGAACAGCCAGAGAAGTAGAAGGGGGTCCAAGGCAGGAGGTGGGCTTTAGGGAGGGAGCTTGAGAACAGGTCCAGTCATGGGTCCTTGGAGAGTCTGACAGACGCAGTGGTGGAGCAGAGTTCAAGTTGAAGGAAGAATTAGCAACAGATAGCAAGCAAGACTTATGGAGGGAAGGAGACTGCATGATAGCTAGAGGTGGGTACAGATAAAAAGAAATCCCTGGATTTCTGATGAATGCATTGGGATGGAGAAAGGCTTCTTCTAGCAGTGGGAAAGGAGATGCTTCCTGAACAAGAAGGCAGGGAAATGAGGGGCTTTATGGGCAACAGTCCCTCTTTTCTCTGTGAAATTGAAAGTCAGCTGCTAAAGGAATGTGGCAGGAGCTGAGTAGGCAGGTTGAGACCCACAGAGAATCTCTGAAGCCAGCACCGTGATGAAGTAGGTGGTGGATGGTGCCAAGCTAGCCAGATTGCATAACAGGACTTCCAAGCAGGGGTAAGCTAAGGTGGAGATTGGAGACCGTGCACTGGTAATGGCCACTTACCATTGTTGAATAGTTTCCCCAGAAGCCTCACCTACCAGTAGAGCCACCCACCATCCGTTTATTCAGGATATTTCTAGTTTTAGCACTTCAAATCTGAAACTGCAGGAAGCCTCTCAGGGTCAAGCAAAGCTGAACCTGACTCAAGGGTGGGATAGCAGCAAACGTAGAGCTGCTGTGACCTGCTGCTGGGGACTTTGTGGGTAAGCATGTGGGGGCTGTTAAGGAGTGAGGATTGGAGGGAGCTGGCAAGAGAAGGGGGAAGGTGAACTACTGTGCAAGAATTCAGGGATGACGTGAAAGACAGTAATGACAGAGAAGAGCAGACAGAACTGGAAAAGCCAGAAGGGTCAGGGTACTAGAGTTCCTGATGAGAGCAGAGAGTGGACTTAATGGAGAAAAATGATTTCAAGAACTGGGAGGAAGGAGCAAGGATGCTTCAGGCTGCAAATAACAAAAACCTGACTCAAACTGACTTAATGTGGAACTGTATTAAGTCACGTAACAGGAAGAACAGGTTTCAACATGGTTGATTCAGTGGCTCAACAATATAATCAAAGAATCAGGTTCTTTCCATTTAGCTTCTCTGCCCTGCTACTTCATTATTGGCTTTATCCTCAGACTAGAGGCAAAATAGCCACCTCCAGACATGACAATGTCCAGAGGAAAAAGAAAGACCATCTCTTATGAGTTCCTCTTAGAAACAAGAATATTTTTCTCAGAAGTCCCCTAGTGGACTTTCCGTCACCTCTCGTTGGCCGGAACTGGGCCACATGCTCATTTAGAACCAATCAGACGTACTCTGGAGCATGGGGTGGGCCAGCCTCCCTTGAGGCACATGGCTGCATGAGGGAGTGAGTAGACCTTAAACAAAGTTAAAGTTCTGTTAGAAAGAAGTAGAGGTGGTTGCTGAGTGCAAAACCAGCCATGTCCTTCATAGACGCAGCAGTGGGCGGGATGTGAATGTTATTATGAATATTCTACTTTAGTTCAAGGTTTTTTTATCTGCCCAAATGCTTACTGGTTCTCTTTTGCCTGTGAGGTACGTTACATACTCATGGGCTCTAACCAATACTGCAGTAAACCTCCCACTATCTCTTCCTAAAAAATCCTCTGCATTACCCGAAGCGTATTGAACCCCTAATCCTAGAAAACACCTGGTATTGGGTTGGCTAAAAAGTTTGTTCATATTTTTCCATTACATCTTATGGAAAACCTAAACAAACTTATTGGCCAACCCAACATTTTCCTACTTCCTTACCTTTCCTAGACCTTGGACTATAACCCCACAGATACTCTTAGCAGATACCCAGACCCTACCCATCTATCAGTGTGCTGTATATGTACTAAGTCACTTCAGTCATGTCTGACTCTTTGTGACCCAATGGACTATAGCCTGCCAGGCTCCTCTGGCCATGGGAATTCTCCAAGCAAGAATACTGGAATGGGTTGCCGTGACCTCCTCCAGGGGATCTTCCCAACCCAGGGATCAAACCTGCATTTCTTATGTCTCCTGCATTGGCAGGTGGGTTCTTTACCACTAGTACCACTTGGGCCTGGCTCAAGCCCAGTTGCCTAGTCTATAACCACATAATATTTTGCCATGAAGAACCTTCAGGATCATCCAGTCCAGCCTCATCTGTCTTCAGGGATCTTCCCTTGTAGACATAGCTCCTGGAGAGTGGGTCCAGTCTGATACTTCTCAGGGGTCCTCTTAGCCCCCAGCACAATGACTAGTACACACAACAGATGCTCGCTAAGCACTTATTGACTGACAGATGAATCAATAACTGCTCGCAAACCGAGGAGTGTGTGTAACCTGTCCTCCTTTGAATCTGCAGATGGGCTCTCAGGAGAGACAGCTGAGGAGGTGGGGAGGAGGCTGGCTGTGAGCCAAGGAGTCACTGCCGAGCAACCTGAGATGTCGGGGCGGGAAACAAGAGCGAGTACAAAGCTGAAAGGCATGGAAATGGTCACTCCTCAAACGGACACATTAAACGGCAGATGATATAACCCTTGACTGTCTTCTGAGATACACTATGGTGTCATCTCTGCTGAAATGAGACTGTCTGCTACCATCCCTATCACTGGACTTTTTTATCCCAACCCTTAAGGTCAGGATTTTTTTTGGGAGGGAAATTAACAAGCATCCTTGAAATGATCCACAGAGACCTCCCCACAAAAGCCGCCTTTCCCTGCCTGGGGTGAGGGACAGGGAGCATTGCGTGGAAAAGACACTTATTCTTGATGGGCAGCAGCAGCAGAATGAGGTCTGGATTTTCCCTGATCATTTTGGATTTCCAAAGAGCCTGAAAGTTGGACTTCCCTGGTGGTCCAATGGTTAAGACTCTGTGCCTCCAATGCAGGGGGCACAGGTTCTATCCCTGGTCAGGGAACTAAGATTCCACATGCCATCTGGTGTGGTCAAAAAATAAAAACATTTAAAAAGTCAATTTAAAAAAAGAGATCCTGAAAGTTCCTGTGGACCCATTCCAAATGTCATGGATAGGTTTTGGTTCAGTGATTAATGATCCTGGCTGGGCTCATTGGTTTGGGGGGTTAATTAACCAGTGAGCAAACTATTGAGAGCTTGCTTACTGGGGGACCCCAGAACAAGCCTAGGAGAAGATACCCTGTGGATTCTATGTAGTTGAGACCTCAAGGTTAACGAACCCCTGCAACAATTAGAGGGTGATGTGACCATAATGATCTGTGCAGCTCAGACTGCCACACCTTCCCAGCACCATCTGCCTCCAGATTCTATTCAGAGATTTCACCACCCCTGCTGCTGGGGTGGATGCCACCCAACAGAAGAGGATGAGGGGCTTCTCCTGGTTACAGGGTTGTAAGGGGAGAAACAGGGAGCAGCAAGACCATGTTCCAGTCTTAGTGGGCAGCCGCTTGAGGAAGAAACAAACCTAAAGAGAAAAACACAGCAGGGAGCGCCAGGCAGGGAGAGATGGACCGATGGAGTCTAAGTCCCTTGTTGACCAGGGTGCCCTAGGGCTACTGGCTCTAGCTTGAAACTTTCATCTTTAGTTATGATGGGGTTCAGGACACGCTACCCCAAACTATGGCATCTTGAATATTTTAAGCTGAAGAAGTCTGAGAAAACAGCAGAGCACAAAGGCTACTCTGACCCCATCCCTACTCCTTCTTCCCAGAAACAAGTCATAAAATCCTCATGTCAGAGGCGCCCTCTGACTACCTGGAGGAAAGGAGCATCCTTATCTCCAAAGACAAAGGGACACCAAGAAACATCCTAATAAACAGGCCTTGCTTAGTTTCCTCTTTTTTGCTACGTTGTCTCATACTCCTTAACCTGTCCTCTTCCTCAATGACTGCCCACTCTTCATCATAACTAGCATAGAATACTCAGGTCTGACTATTTCTTCGGGTATTCATTTTCTTATGAAAGCTCCCATGTCATGTAAAATTTCTATTAAACAAATCTGTACGGGGATTTGCCCTGTGGTCCAGTGGCTGAGTCCACCTTGCAATACAGGGGATGTGGGTTCGATCCCTGGTCGGGGAAGAATACACATGCCTGCGGCACAGCGAAGCCCACGTGCTGCAACTAGTGAGTCCATGAACCGCAAGATCCCACGTGACTCAAGGAAGATCCCGCGTGTGGCAACTAAGACCTGATGCAGCCAAAGAAATTAAAACAACGACAAACCTGTGTTCTTTTCTGCTGTTACTCTGTCTCTGTCAGTTTAATTTGCAGACCCATCCTGGGATCTAAGGGGGACCCCTCCTGTAGACCCTACAGTCTCATGAGCCAAAACACCCCCCAGCTCTTTTCCCTTTATGCCAATGCAAGGGCCAGGTCCCCACCCTGTGCGGTCAAAGGAGCCCCAGGAATGAATGAACATCCAGCACTTGTGTAGTGAGGGCTGGAGCGATTCCAGGCTGCAGCCCTGAAGGATGGGGAGGAGGTAGGCATGAGCAGGGACAGTGGCCAGAAAGGCAGGAGGAGGGATCTCTCCGAGGGTGACTGTGATGTGGGCCCAGCTGGGCAGAGCGTGTGAGTGAACCCTCGCTCCAGGGGTCCCTGAGAGGGGAGCCTGGGTTTCTGCTGGTGGAGGCGGGACCCCGACTGGCCAGCCTGGCCTCAGAGCCAGGCAGGAGGCCAGCAGCTGTCTGACTGGCCTCCGGCACACTTCCTCCACATGGTAATCCCTTCCCATTTTACAATGTGGAGCTGGGGCTACACACTCAGATTATACCATGACTAACCAACCAGCAGTGTCATCTTAGAGCTGGCTTCATATCACATTCAGAGTTTGCCTCTTCCCCTCCAACCCTTCCATTCTTTCTACTTCCTTCCAACCCTCAGCTTTTCTTATTTCCCATTTTTTAAATGTCTGAAAACATGCTTACCATTGACACCTTTGCCCTGGGGAAGGGGTTGGGTGATAGGGAAAGAACCCTAAATCATGACTTTTTAGAATAAGTTTTGGACACCCCAGCCAGCAGCTTCCGAATTTCAAACCAGGCAAAGGCAAGGTTCTGGATAGTCTCATGGTAACCCTGATTTACATCCCAGAAGGAGCTTTCTGGATCACCAACTGGATTCTGGGTGGTGTTCATGGAGCAATGTTTGCATCAAAGACCTGTTTGCCAACCACCTCTGGGATCTGCTGGGGCCTGAGATGGCCCTCCACCTCCTCCCTGCCCCACCCAACCTCTGACTCTTCCTGACCTTGCTCCTTCCTGCTGCACCAAGGTGGGGCCCTGCCACCTCCCCATTGCAGCCCTCTGTGACTCAGTGGAAGCCGGTGACCACATCCCCCCACTCCACCCACACTCACATTCCAATGGCCAGCTCACTCACTTCTTGGCATCCGACCCACACGCACAGGCCTCTGCCTAGAGTAAATAGTCCTCTCTATGGGATGATTTACGACCAGGGCCTTGCCTGTATGGGAAGGGATCATGTGTATCTTAGCCTCCAAGTGCATGCCTTTCTCTGCGCAGCTAATAGCTGGCCTCTGTGAATCTTCCTTTTGACTCCTGACTGACCTGGAGAATTTTGTTTAAGGGAACTAGAGACATTTTTCAGTGCTGTACCTAGTGCAATGCTGGCTCAACACATGTTTAAAGAAAAGAGTCTTTAAAAAGAGAAATTAATAAATGGAGAGTAATTTAAGGGGCCCTTAGTCTTCCCCAGAACCTGACAGATTCCCACCACCTCCATAAGGACTTATTCTGGCCACATTAAAGGTAAAGATGGAGATACCTGGGCTGACACCCCAGCTTTGCCACTCTGGGATCTCAGGCACATTTTAAGACCCACCTAAGCTTCATTCCTCACCTGGCTACTGGAGGTGATAGTTCCATATTTCATCAGTTCCAAGAAGTGTTGTTTCTCACCTCTAAGACTCTGAAGCCAGGACATGTCTTTCAATTCACACAATATAGGAAATTGCATCGCTTTTGCTGCAATGTCCTTTCCTACAGGAGGAACCCAGGGGTGGTCCTGTGACTTGTTCTGGCCAATGGAGTGTGAAAGGTAGTGATACGTGTAACTTATGGGCTGAAGCTTTAAAAGGTTCACCTCAACAGCCACAAACTCCCAGATGGAGACTATTCTGTGGGCCTAGCTCTCACAGTGAGGGGTGATGGGGAGCTAAGCTGTAGTTGATGGGCATTTAAGAAGAGAGAAGCATAAGTCTTTCTTCCTGAACTTTTGGATTCTGTATTTAT
The DNA here is from genome assembly GCF_023091745.1 of Budorcas taxicolor. NCBI lineage: Eukaryota > Metazoa > Chordata > Mammalia > Artiodactyla > Bovidae > Budorcas > Budorcas taxicolor. The sequence continues at coordinate 122,732,714 of NC_068920.1, forward strand.
ATATATGTATGTGTATGTATATATACATATAACTTAAACTACTCCACAGGGCCATTTAAAATGATCTTTAGCAGCAATTTATCATGCGAAAATTAGTCACAGCACCCATAAGAACAAAATAAAGCAAGACAGCCACTCAGATGGCTCAATGATTTACTATATTGGGGGCTATTTCTAGTGTTGAACCACTTTTAATACTAAGGATTATCAAAGTTTTTAATCATCATGTCCTGTGCCTCTGTTGGAGTCTATGTTTTGATAGCACAATCTAGCATATTCTGTGTTGTGTCTTCTAGTTAGTTGATAGGTTTTTTTTCTTTCTTTCTTAGTGGTCCATAATGGGGCAGCCCACAGCTGATGGTGGTGTGGATTCAAGGGGACCCAGTAGTGCCTCTCACAGGCTGAGTGAGTGAATCCGTGTGAGCCACTTAGCACAAGTGGTGTCCTGCAGTGAGTGTTCTATTCGTGCCAGTCGTTATATTTCCAGCCCTCTAGGAATACGACAGTGTGTGCTAGAAGTTTGGTAGAGTGACCTGATGACACAGAAAGCTCACAGCCCCCTCAGATCCCTTGTGGAATGAGAAAGGGTATAAATAAATTCAGGTTAACAAGAATGTGGCTTGGGTACTTGCTGGTGGGGGCTCTTTGAGGGTGTAGGTGTTTGGGTAGGTAATGAAGAATGTTAACTTTCTTCTCATGAATTATCAGTTTATTGCCTGGGATGGGAGAAGATGGGAGAAATTTTTCAAGTGTGCGAGTTTTCGGTGCAACAGAATGAAGAAACACCATATTCTTTTAGAAAATCTAAGAATCTTGACTTTTTGCAGAATTAGGAATGGCTCACAGATCCGGACTGAAGAAACCAGTAGTGTAGTGTGCCACATTAGTCCCTCAGTCATGTCCGACTCTTTGCAACATCATGGACTGTAGCCCACTGGGTTCCTCTATCCATGGGATTCTTCAAGCCAGAATGCTGGAGAGGATTGCCATTCCCTTCTCCAGGAGATCTTCCTGACCCAGGTGTCAAACCTGGGTCTCCTGCATTGCAGGTAGATTCTTTACTGACAGTCACCAGGGAAGCCCCAAAGAAACCAGACTGCCAGCTAATTTTGCGTTTCATAATATACCCAGATGATTTGGAATAGCTCTCTCCAGGAATTTTATAGCCAGCCCCTGCAGACCCAAAGCTGTGAGAGTGTTCCACGTGCTGGGCTGGGCTGAAGTGCAGTTGTAAGGGCCACTAGCTCTGTCTCTGATGTGTCATAGCCTCTGTCCTCCTGTCAGCATTCCCCCAACGCTGCTGCAGCTCATGTTACTGGCCTGACACCTCCTTCACTCAGAAGGATGATGAAAGGCATTTATCCTGAAGTATTAGTGATGTAAGCATTACTTCCTCAGGAGCATTTGTACTTTAAAGGCGAACCTAGAAAAAGTGGAAAAGAAAACTACAGGACTAGTATGTAAGGCTGTGTTAGGGGTCTGGTAATTCCAAGAAATAGAAACTCAGTCAAGTTGGCTTAAGTTAAAAAAGAAAAGGACTTACTGGAAAACTGGAATTCATATGAAACCTGGTTGCAGGTAGTCTAGTGTGACCTTAAGGAACGGAAAGTTCTCAGGCAACTCTTCCCTCCAGCTTTTTAAAAATCACATCCCCCAATTCTTCTTCACTCTTCAGGGTGTCCTGGTTTCTCATCTCTCCTGACCACGTCTATCTCAGTCTTTTCTCTCAGCAGGGAGCTCAGTCATCAGCTTGCTCATGGCCCTACCTTCAGTTCAGTTCAGTCGCTCAGTTGTGTCCAGCTCTTTGCAACCAACTGCAGCACGCCAGGCCTCCCTGTCCATCACCAACTTCCAGAGTTCACTCAGATTCACGTCCATCGAGTCAGTAATGCCATCCAGCCATCTCATCCTCAGTCATCCCCTTCCCCTCCTGCCCCCAATCCCTCCCAGCATCAGAGTCTTTTCCAATGAGTCAACTCTTCGCATGAGGTGGCCAAAGTTTCAGCTGGAGTTTCAGCTCTAGCATCATTCCTTCCAAAGAAATCCCAGGGCTGATCTTCAGAATGGACTGGTTGAATCTCCTTGCAGTCCAAGGGACTCTCAAGAGTCTTCTCCAAGACCACAGTTCAAAAGCATCAATTTTTTGGCGCTCAGCCTTCTTCACAGTCCAACTCTCACATCCATACATGACCACTGGAAAAACCATACCCTTGACTAGATGGATCTTAGTCGGCAAAGTAATATCTCTGCTTTTGAATATGCTATCTAGATTGGTCATAACTTTTCTTCCAACCTTGGCTGCCCTGAAATGACGGCTTCAGTGAGATTTTCTTTTTCACTTTGTTTTGTTTACTTTAAAAATTTTTGGTCACACCACGCAGCTTGCAGGATCTTAGTTCCCCAACCAGGGATTGAAACTGGGCCCTTAGCAGTGAAAGTATGGAGTCCTAACCACCATAGAGTTTGCAGAGAGGTGGTATCTTAGAAGTGGTAGTAGAGACATTGCCAGAGGCCCTTGTCATCCTTGTTATCCCACATGAGCATGTGGGAGGGCTATTCAGTTAATGTGTTTTGTAGGTGTGGATGTCCATTCCCTCATACACTTGAAGCCAGAGTTGGTCTACATATCTGTCTGCCCATTCTCTCCTTCACTTCGTAATGTCTCCCACAGTGCTGAAGTGCATTCTCTTTTTTCCCACCACAATCACTCCTTATGTGTGATAAGTTTCACACCTGAGAACCTTTTCTAAAACACAAAGCAAGCCAACCCCTTCGCTGTGTAAATCCTTTCCAGGCTTCCTGACCCAGGCAGGGAGACTCCCTCCCCCTGGTACCACGTCCTTATTTTCAGTTTTGGCTTTTGCCGCCTCCCTTGCTCCAGATCTAACCTCCAAGAAGCTTCTGCTCCCTGATATGCCCTGTCCACTCTTTGCCTACTTAGAAAACTTCTACTTTCCCTCCAAAGCCACCTCCTCTGTGAAGCCTTCCTTGATTACCAACAGGCACAGGCCTTTTTTCTTTCATTTGTGTTGCTGTGATGCTTTGTTTACCCATCTCTGCCAGCAGGTCTGTCTATCAGAGTTGGAACTCTTTCAAGACAGGGACTGGGCTTTATTCTTGTCTGTGCAAAGCCCAGAGTCTGGCATCAACTAGATTTTCAGTGTAAGGTAGTTGCAAGGCAGTGAAGCATAATGGTTCACTAGTGCTATCCTACCTGGGTTCAAAGCCAGGGTCTACTATCTACTATGAGTTAGCAACTTCATGCCTTAATTTCCCTACCTGTAAAAAGGGAATAATGATACTTCCAATTTGATACATTTTTGCTGAAGTTTAAATGAGGGAACATATGCAGAGTGTTTGTTACTTACTATATGTGAGTTATTATTATCTTCATTATTTCTGAATAAGGTGTTCAGCAGGAGAGAGTTCACAGATCCTTGCACCAGCTCAAGATTTTGATTAGTAAAGACTATCACCTGGAGACATGCAAGTCGATTTACTTAAAAATATTCTGTGACAATGGCACACAGGCATGTCATCTTCCTAGTTACAAAATGCCATCTATTTCCTTGAAGGATCTTGCCTATTTCCTCAACTCTTGTCCTTTTGTAGGGAGCACATTTAGTAACCTAAACAGAGTGTTGGAAGAGGCATGGCTGGAAAGGGTTAATCCCAGAGCCTTGGAAGGAACTGTGCTCTGGGGAAAGAGAGGTTTCTAAGGATAGTAGAGAATAATGCTTTCCTGCAACCATCTGAGACACTGGGAGGCATCTCCGTGGTGATGTAGAGTGTAGGCCCACTTTGCATTTATGTGGGGCTTTGTATTTCTTCAGTTCGGGTGAGGTTCAGTTGAGCTACACTGTGGAGAAAAGAGGCACAGAGAAAGGTTAATGCTTTGGTCAGCCAGGGTGGTATGGCCAGTTATTGGAAAGGTGCGGACTAGACCCCTGATTCATTCAATAGCAAGTATCTGTGAAGCCCGCTCTGTGCCAGGCCCAATTTCAGGTGTGGAGGACTCAGCAGAAAGCAAGGCAAACTGGGTCTCTGACAATTCTGTCTACATCAGTAAAGCATTTATTTGGCTGCAAACAAGAGAAAATCCAGCCAATAGTGACTTACGCTAAAGTGCATAATTCCAGTCTGATGGGCTTGCTTTTCCATATATCTTTTCACCCTAGCTTGTCAACTAATATGCTAAGTTGCTTCAGTCCTGTCTGACTCTTGGCAATCCTATGAACTGTAGCCCGCCAGGCTCATCTCTCCGAGGGATTCTCGAGGCAAGAATATTGGAGTGGGTTGCCATGCCCTCCTCCAGGTATCTTCCTGACCCAGGGATAGAACCGTGTTTCATGTCTCCTGCATTGGCAAGCGCATTCTTTACCACTGGCGCCATCTGGGAAGCCCTTGTCAACTAACACAGTCATATAATTCCTCTTGGAAATGTTTGAAAATTATACGCACTCACAGAGTTTATTGCTACCTACAGCGGCAGATTGCAAAAATGGCCACGACTGTTCTCTCCTCCCTACGCTTACTGCTTTGCAAGCAGGCTTTGCAGTCTCTCCCAGAAAGAGCTGCAGGCTGTTTCTCCACTCCTTGAATTCACGCTGCCCCAGTGACTTGCTTGACCCAGAAGAATGCGGTGGGTGTTATTTGTACAGTTCTGAGCCTAGGCCATGAAAGAGCGTGCCTGCTTCTTCTCTCTGTGGAACTCAAGTGAATGGGCCAGGCTAGACTGCCGGAGAATGATAGTCCACGTGGAGCGGAGAGGGCTGCCCCAGCTGAGGCCACTGCGGACCAGTGGGCCCCCAGCCAATGGGGCAGCAGACAGCAGAGCATGCGCGAGCACAGCCTGATGCCCAAACGCAGAGCCATGCGCTAAATAACTCCTGTTGTTTCAAGTCATCAGTTCAATAGGAAGAGCTAACTGATAGGCTTACTGTGTGCCAGACACTGGCTGTGTACTTTATGTAGTTGTCCTATTTCTTTAAACTTTATCCGTACCTATCAGCATGTAGAATACATGTTCTGGGAAGAAATAGCCCCCAGCCAGCCCCTCAGTTTGCTTCTGTCTGAAATTCGGATTGAATTTTGGTGTAGCCGTTGGCTCCAAGGAGCTCTCAGGCTCTGACAAGAAGATCAGAGTATTCTGTGATACTGCTTAGTCTCCTGTGTGGGGGGTTACAGAAGTGGCACTCCAGCTGGCATCCATTCACCTTCTCATTCTGCCAGCAGCTCCGTGGAGGCTTCTGTCTGTTTTCAAGCATATGTAGTTCCTAGATGTCGGGGACCAAGAGAGGATCAGACAGTCCTAGGGAAACCAAAGGGAGAAAGCAAGCTACTCAGTTCTTTCTATTCAGAGAGAAGTGGGAGTCGATGGATGGTGGTAGCTTAAAGCTCTTGGCAGGATGACAGTCACTAAAGCAGTGGCCACGGTAAGTGCCAATGTAGGGCACAGCCTCAGGCCGAGAAGCAGGGTGTGGTCTGAGGCTGGTAAATGTTCCCGCTGGGGTGGCCCCACTCCGGTGCGCAAAACCTCACTCTGGATATTACTGTGGGATTCAAGGCACGACTTATCACAGTCCTTTGGGGTGACAGACATTTATTTAAAGTCAAGGTGTCTGCCAAAAGATAATAGCTTTAAATGTAAAATTACAAATCATTATGGGTAATGTGATGCAAATTGCTAGAGAAGCATTGGCAGTGTTTTACTTTCATTTTTGCTTTTCTTTCATTGCCAGCCTTGTCTAAGGTTGCTGCTAGGGATACCATGTTCACACACAGTTTATCCTTCAGCTATGGCCTGATACTGTCCTCTGGAGGAGATGTGCATGGAGGCCAAGGGGACCATGAAACAGTCCCTTTGCTCACGCAAACGGATTATTTCTAAGAAACCCAGACTTGACTTTTCCAACATTGGTTTCTTCATTTACCCTCTAGGCAGTGCCTGGACATGTTTAGTTTCCACTGGGAATTGGAGGTCAATTTTAATAGTTAATCCAAAAGGCATCCTTCATTAAATGCTGTGACGGCTTTTAAATAACCAGTTGCTAGATTTGTCTCTTCTTTACCACCTCTGGGTCTCTGCCGGAGGAAGACTTATAAGCACTCTGGTCCTTAAAAGGTTCAGACTTGAGTTTGTATACTTTTTTCCCCAAGGGATGTGGATAAATTGAAAAGCGGTCATTTCTCATCTGCTTTTCTTTCTGGCTAGGGGAGGGCGAGATGGCTGGATTTAAGGCCTGTCTCTAAGCCATAAAACCAGGAAAGAAAGGAAGAAGCAACAGAAAAATTAATAAGTGTTAAAACATGTTTTATAGCAAAATATCTTTCAAGGAAAGGGGTTCAAATGGGCTGACGGTTTGGTCGCTGAGAGAAGCCTTACCAAACATATTTCCCCAAACAGTAGATGTCTCCAAGGGGCAACTGCCGAGAGGGTTTTCGACCAAGGTTTCCAGGGTCTTAGGCTGAGAACAATCTCCTTGCAAGGCTGTGTGGGGCTTGCTTCATCTTCCTCTTTTCTTCAGCTCCCCTGTGGCCACCTGTTTCCGAGGAGCTCGGTTCTCATAATGACAAGGAAACCTACAGGCTGAAAATAGAGCGGATTTCCCAGAATCTCAGGTACCAAGAGCGGAGAGGCGTGGGGACTTCTTGGACATGAGCTCACATCAGCTGATGAAATGCCGCTGTCGTGCCTTCAGCTCCAGCCAGCTCCCGGTGACAGGGACGGAAGCCAGTTTCACTGGGAAATACTGCAGAGATTTTCACCATGTTTTCAAGGGAAGAGACGAGCTTCTGCACACTGGAAATAGGGGCCAGACTCAAATGAACCTGTGGCTGGGATGGCTTTTTCTAATGGAAGCGCTCAATCAGTTCCTAACTGTGGGAACTGCATTAGATCCCTAGCCCCATAACTGTCAGGTGGATGCCTGTGACCCCAGCACTTCTCATCTGTGAACAAAGTCTGTCAGCCAGGCATCTCCTCCCTGAGACCACAGGCTTCTCTGAGTTAGTAAGAAACTTATCATTTCAAAACTGAACATGTCTGGATGGTCCTTAGCCTATTTCATTATGCACAGCCTACAGGCAAAGTGTCCTCAGTTAACACTGCTCACAGCAATCTGTGTTAGAGCATTCCCCAGCCTCTTTTCTCAGAGTTCTGACCCAAGAAAATAATATAATAACAAACACAAGACTTCCCTGGTGGTCCAGTGGTTAAGAATCTGCCCGCCAATGCAGGGGACATTGGTTTGATTCCTGGTCCAGGAAGATCCCACATGTTATGGGGCAACTAAACCCTTGCGCTATCTAGAGCCTGAGCTTTGGAACAAAGAGTAGCCCCCACTCTCTGCAACTAGAGAAAGCCTGTGTACAGCATCAAAGACCCAGGGCAACTGAGTTTTAAAAAAAAGCAAACATGTATTTGTTCTCTGTTGCCATGTAATGAATTACCTCCAAACTTAACTGCTTCAAACAATAACCATTTATTGCCTCACAGTTTCTTTGGGTCAGAAATTCTCTTTAACTTGGCAGTTCCAGTTCAAGGTCTCTTACAGTAGGGTTTTAGTCACAATGTCAGCAGAGGATCCTGTCATCTGAAGGCGTGACTGTGGCTGGAGGATCCACTTCCAGGCCAGCTAGCTTCCTTACCTGCCTGGCAACTTGGTGCTGCTGTTGGCAGGATGGCTCAACTCCTAAACTATGGGAAGGCATTACTCTGATGAAATTTTTAAAATACATAGTAAACTGAGTAAATAGATATTCACTAGGAGGGACCTAAGGGGCTTCCCTGGTAGCTCAGACAGTAAAGAGTCCGCCTCCAGTGCAGGAGACCTGGGTTCCATCCCTGAGTCGGTGCCTACTGCTGTGATTATGCCTGCTCTGGTTTATGCTGCCCCTGGTCTCTCCTACTGAGCTGCATGTGCCTCGGGATCAGGAACCTGGGTATCAGTATCTCCAGCGCCCCTTCCCCTGACCCCAGGTCACTGCCCTGCTCCTCTTCCTCTGCTGCCCAGGAGTTTACCCACCATGACCCACACAGAGGGTGTTCAACACAAAGAAAGTCAATCGAATGGGAAGACACTGACTCAGAGGAGACTCTCAACCCATGTTCAATGAGAATGAGCAGAAACACAGATCTCCATCATCCCGATTTGATCCCCCAAAGGAGCTGGGGTGCCGAGAGTGGTGGGTGGGAATGAGGGAACAGGAGCAGAGACCTCAATGATTTCTTTTCTAAGCTGAATCAGGGGTTTCACTCTGCCTGGAGTCTCAGGCAAGAGTGGGCAGGTTTGAAGGTGGCTGGCCACCCTCAAACGTGGTCCTGAGGCCTGACTGATGGCCCAGCACAATAGAGAAATTGATCCCTGCCAGGGCTGCAGGAGGCACAGGGTGAAATAAAGCTTTCTCCTTTAAGAAGGAAAATGTGTTTTCCCACTCGGGCTACTCCCTGTTGGCGCATCCTGCTCAGGCGTTGACAGGAAGGGGGGAGGAAGGAAAAGAGGAAGGAGGGCATTTCCTCTCCTAGGCTGGGTTGCCAAAGCAACTGGTCTAAGATTCCTCTTCTCTGTGGGTCTCCCAGACAGTGTGGCCCTGCTGCTAGTCCAGAAGGCTAGCAGCACTTTCTCGTGTGGCACTCCCACTCGAGAATGTACTTCCTCCAGGGTCTGTTTCCATGTCTCCACCACTGCTTGCCCACTTGCTCCAGGACAAACCCTTTCCTCCCTGCTCCCCACTCCAGCCAGGCTGGTTTGTCTTTCAAGACCTGAGTAAGTCAGGATTCCTTTGACTGCCCAGGAAGGCAACCCACTTCACACTGGCTTAAACTAGAAAAAGAATGTAGAATGTCTGGGCTTAGAATTACCATGTGACCCATCCAATTCCACTCTTATGTATATATTCCCAAAGACTTGAAAACAGGCATGCAAACAAATACTTACACGTGAAGGTCCACAGCACCATTATTCTACTCGAAGGTAGAAGCAACTCAAATGTCCATCAGAATAGACAAAATGTGGTATATTCCTTACAGTGGAATACTATTCGGCCTGAAAAATAAATGAAGTACTTAAACATTCTACAATATGGGTAAAGCTTGAAAACATCATACTAAGTGAAAGAAACCAGACGCAAGAGGTCACATGTTGTGTGATTCTACTTATCTGAAACTTCTTGAGAGAAAGAAGGAATAGGAAGTGATGGCTAGATGGGGAAGGGGTTTCCTTTTGTGATGATGTAAATGTCTTCAAAACTGGATAGAGGCAATGGTTGCCCAACATGGTGAACATACACAATGCCACTGAAGCACACACTTTAGCATAGTTAATGGTTAATTTTATGTTATGTGAAATTTACCTGAATTTAAAAAGTAAAATCTAATGACAATTTGAGCAGGAGTCGAGACTTCTTTGTTGTAAACAGAATGCCCAAGATGGACCCTGATGGCTTCAGACGTGTCTAGGTTTCGGGGCTCTGCAAAGCTATCAGGGTTTTGTCTCCATCTCTCAGCTCCGCATTCATCTGGGCAGCCCTCACAGGATGGGAGGAGAGGACCACTGCCAGCTCTGGTGTCGCGTGGTGTTCAGTGAGCAAGAAAGACTTCTTCCTGGCTGGAACCATCATTCTCACTAGGGTATGAAGACCTCTGACTAATCTGGCTCCAGTCATCTGGTCGCCCCTGTGGCCAACCCGGGATGGGGGTCTTGGAGAAGGCGGGAGGGCGGCGCCACCCAAAGCTCATCCATAGGCTGAATGGGCTACTGTGGAGAAGGTGATTTCCCCAGGGAAAGGATGCTGAGTAGCAAAAGTAATTTCTATAGAGCCTTCACTGGCTCTCTTACCATCTTCCCTGGAAGACCCTTCCTTACCGACCCCCGCACCACCCCCCCTAACCCTGTGCCACGGCTCAGGTCCTTCCCAAAGCCTCTCTGTCTGCTTGACCCACTGGGACCTCCCTTGCCAGCAGTACTACACTCAAGAGCAGAATCCAGCCCTGTAGGTGGTGGTTTTAATTTGTTCAGTCTTTACAGAGAGCAACATGGCACTGTGCACTAAAATTTGAATGTCCTTTTCTTTTGATCCTGCAGTCATACAGGAATATATCCTAAGGAAAATTTCAGCTAGAGTGCAAAGATGTATATGCATATGGATAGCCTCTGGGTAATTATCGACAATAGTGAACCTAGAATAACATAAATGATCATCAACGGGAGATGGATTAAGTAAATTATGGTGAAGATGAATGGATAGCCATGCAGCTGTTTAAAGAATAAAGAAAAAAATCTCCATGTATTGACTTGACCATGAAATTTAATTTTTTAAAGCAGTGTTATTTATTTATTCAGTTTTGGCTGCGCTGAGTCCTTGTTGCTGCTTGGGCTTTTCTCTAGTTGCGCTGAGCAGGGGCTACTCTCTAATTGCGGTGTGCAGGCTTTCATTGCAGTGGCTTCTCTTGTTGAAGCTCCCAGGCGCTAGCGTACAGGCTTAATAGTTGTGGATGCACAGGCTTAATAGTTGTGGATGCACAGGCTTAGGTGCTCCTCGGCATGTGGGATCTTCCCAGATCAGGAATTGAACCCACATCTCCTGCATCAGCAGGCAGATTCTTTACCACTGAGCCAATAGGGAAGCCCTGAAATTTAATTTTTAAAAAAGGATATAAAAAGGAAATATACTGAGACTCCATGTTTTAAAAACATAACCCTTGTAAATGAGCAGGGAGACCATAATTTCAGTCTCTGTATGGATGTAATGGCCCAAATTAATACGAAATAAATTCCATTATTTAATTACATCTCTAGAAGAACATTAAAAGAGTTTCAGAAAAATAACCACATCAGTTCACCTCTGCAGCCCCGTCTTCCAAGCCCAATTCTCTACACCCCGTCGCTTCTCCTGAGCTTCTAATGTGCTACAAACTGAACTCTACTGAACTCTAGTTCAGAAGGCTTTTCCCTACCCTGGACCTCATCCCATCTCGCTGCATTCCTTTATTATGTAGATCAGTTTAGCTTTTCTCAGCAAGTGATCATTCTTCCTCTCTGTGGAAGAGTGAAGTGAAGAGAAACCAAACAGGCAAGTTTAGAATTTTCTTCAGCAGGCAGGGGTAAGAAGAAGAAGACACTCTGATGTTAATAATTATATCTCATGTGAAAACATGGATCTGCATGCATAGAAAATAGTGTGGGAAAAATACACAATAATGATATCAGGGCTATCAGTGGGTAGTGGGATTAATAGGTGATTTTCTGCTCTTTATACTTTTTGTCTGAATTTCTTTTTATAGAGCATGCTCTAGTTTTAAATTCAGAAAGCTTTTTTTTTTAAAGGAGCCTTGTGCCGTGGCAAGTGTCTATTCTTTTTTTTTTTTTTTCCAAGATCCAGCAAAGGATAAAGAAAATTAAGACCCCCCAATCCATCCTCAACACATGATGATGTCTCTTTTTCTGTTTAATTTTGGAACTTTTAAAAAGTAACCCTCCTTTCACGTATCAGGAGAATTATGAATAAAAGAACATTCCTTAGTAGGTTTATAAACGTTATCCATAACATGCTACCGTACAGATGCATTTAAAATAAAGCAGCCTGGGGACTTCCCTGGCTGTCCAAAGGTTAAGACACCACCTTCTGATGCAGAGGGTGCAAGTTTGATCCCTGTTTGAAGAGCTAAGATCCCAGAAGCCTCCTGGCCAAAAGACCAAAACGTAAAACAGAAGCAACATTATAACAAATTCAATAAAGATTTTAATAATGGTCCACGTGAAAAAACAAAATCTTGGGAAAAAAAAAATTTAAAGCAGGCTGATGGGAATTCCCTTGCAGTACAGTGGTTAGAACTTGGTGCTTTCACTGCCACGGGCCCAGGTTCAATCCCCGGTCTGGGAACTAAGATCCGGCAAGCTGCACAGCATGGCAAATAAATAAAGCAAGAAGAGCCTGCCTTGGAAGGACTGAGGTAGTCCTGAGAGTGAAGGTCAAGCTTGTCACAGCCTGGGGTTGGGGGCAGGGTGCTGGCCTCCCTCAGCAGCTGCCCCTACCACCTACCCTTCTTCAAACAGAAAGTAACCCCTGTGGCCTAGCCACCATGTAGGTCCCAGAGCCCCTTGTGAGAGGCTCCAGAGGGCCTGAGTGACCTTGGCCTTTTGTCAAGCCAAGCAGGAACTCTCCCCTCTGCAGACTTGCTGTGTGAGAGCTCTGCTCTCTGAGCAGGATAGAAACGACCTTACTGCCAGCTTCCTTTTTCCTGCTGGGTCCCTCCCTGGCTTCTCTGCCACCTCCCCTGGGTCCCCTCTGGCCAGCTCAATTTTTGTGTCTGGGCCAGGTGGGGAAAAAGCATTTGGCTCAGCCCGTTGTTTGTCAGGAGTCCAACATTACCAGGGGTCTTGCCTGGTTTCAAGTATTTCCCAGTGCCTTGCATTGCTCTGTAGTCAAGTTTCTAGCCAGGATTTTTTGGCTCTGGGAAAGACTGAGTGCCTGTCGGAGCCTTCCTAGGCCTGTGTTTCATTTGCAGCTGCCTGGCTTTGACTGGGTGACGGTTTGGCCCTCCCCAGTCAGCCCATCCCCTTCTGCTTGGTCTGCAGAGGAGGCCCTTTGTGTCGTCATCCTGGGGCTTAGGAGGGAGGAGACTCCTAGTTTCTGTCCCCAGCCTGGTGTCCGGGGTTTACAGCGGCTTTGGCCCAGGCTTGGGGGTGGCATGCCTTCCAAGAGCAAGCAGTTCCTGCCTGTCTGGCAAAGGGAAGAATGCCAACCCCAAATAGCCCCGGCCCCCTCACTGTTTCTAAGTCAGACTGGGACCTATTCAGCACCTGGCACTCTCCCGCTAGAAATTTCCAGCTGTTCTGATCTTTCACACAGAACTTGGCAAGGCTGAAGAGGTCTACAAGCAAATGAATTTCAGGAAGCCTGCAGAACACCAGGCCTGGGCTGGGGGGCACTCTCCCCCTCCCTGCTTTTGGACTCCCTCTCAGGCTCCCTGAAACGCCGCCACATCCTGCCTTTGGATTCACCTGGGGCAGAGGACCTGATGGGGTGTCAGACCCTGGAGTCCAACTGCCAGGAAAGAGAGAGCCGAGCCGTGTACCATGTGACACTGTGCCCCAGGCAAGGTGCATGAAGGTTGCCAGTCCAGTGCAGGGGAAAGGGTGTGAGTCAAGGTTGCAGGTTCCAGAACCTATTTGGGAGCCTGTTTGGGACCTGGACACAGACGTGAAGATTCAAGGGACCCAGATGTATCCTCATCACCATATGCAACCTAGGCCCTGCTCCAGTGTAGGAAAGCTGTGAATGTTAAAATTATGCATCCTTGACAAAGATCTCTTCTCTTCTGTTTCTTTCAGATTACAGTGTATTTCCTGAGCTCTCCTTTGCTTTTCTTAAGGTAAGGGGATCAAAGGTAATGTATATAGATAAATACTCAAGTATTTGTAGCCTACGGTGGCAAACTGTGGGGAGTGTGTAGTTGTAACCACTGAAGGAGGAAAAAGGTATTGTTGGTCAGAGTTTCTTCTTTATACTCTTTCCACTCTAGTACCCTGGAGATAAACCAGGTAATTGGAAAGGTGCCCTGCCTGTGCTCACCCTTCTAGCCCAGCATATATTTCCTGCTCCCTTCCTGGGGGGGAAGGGGGGGGGTGCTTGCTAACCCCATCAGCCCACCTCTGCCTTGGGATTCAGGAGCTGCCAGAAATGCCCAGACTGAGGTGTTTAGGAAAGTTGTGTCAGGCTCTTCCCCTTGAACCTAGGGAATTCCCAGGATGGTGGGGAGGAGACGCTGTAGACAGGGCCGGTGATGACAGGTCCCAGCGACTTGGGTTTGGCCTGGCCTCTGGCTAATGCCAAGCAGCACAGGGGTAAAGAATCCGCCTTCCAATGCGGGAGAGTTAAGAGATGTGGGTTTGATCCCTGGGTGGGGAAGATCCCCTGAAGAAGGAAATGGCAACCCACTCCAGTATTCTTGCCTGGAAAATTCCATGGACAGAGGATCCTGGCGAGCTACAGTCCATGGGGTCGCAGAGTAGGCTTGACAGCGCGACTGAGCACACGCACACACCGGCTAATCCAGGAGGACTTGCACACCCTTTGCCGGCTTGGGCCCTCACAAGCCCCGCTCGAGATGGACAGGGACTGGTCTCAACCACAGACGATTCCGCGACTGTCCAAGGTCTCTCAGCCTGTCAAACGCCCCAGAACTCAAGTGTCCTGGCTCCCCGGGCTGGGAATGGTTCCCGCCTTGGCCCTCTCGGGGCCTGGTCTGCGCCCATCGCCCAGTCCCCTGGCACAGCCTCGGGGCAGGGAGCAGGCGTGTCTGGGCTGGGCCTGGCCGACGACAGCGCACGCAGGGCACGGAGAGCAGGAGCAGGAGCTGGAGGCCGGCTCTTAACCGGTGCCCCAGCCCGGCCGGGTGGCGCCTGGAGGGCCCCCGCGGCTCCCAGCGGAGGCTCGGGCCACGGCTATTGGCCGCCGAGCCCTGGGTCGGGCGGGGGAGCGGGCCCAGGCGTCGGGTTACTCAGACCCGGCGGCTGCGGGGCAGGGGGGGAGGGGCGGCCGCAGCAGCTGGCCCGGGAGGGGGTGGGGGTGGGGGTGGGGGCGGGGGCCTCGGGCAGAAGGACGCCCCCCTCCCTCCAACCCCCCGGAACGGGCCCCTTTCTTGGCCTTAAAGGGAAACTATTACCGTATTTGCATCCAACTCCAGCAGCAAACAGTTGTGAAGGGCCATTGCGTGTCAGGTGCTGTGCTGGACTGGAGCGCGCGTGCAAAATGGCCTAGACGGGGTTCTGCCCAAACTTGCCTCTAATTGAGGAAATAAGAAATCCACACGGAAGAAGAACGCTGAGGACACCAGGAAGCAGGGGACCAGGCCCAACTGAGAAACGCGAGAAACCAGAGTTATAGGGGTTCCTGGAAAAGGAAGCCTCCCCTCCAGGCCAGGGTAACCTGGGAAGCTTTCCTCTAGGGGCCTGGTGAGGCTGCCCTTATCCATCACGCGCCGGGGTGGGGCGCAGCAGACACTGATGAATGCCCCCTCCCCCTGTAACCCTCACCCAGCCCTCTCTGCCTTCTCATGCAATCTCCTGCAAGCCTGGGACCCTCTCTTCCTTCCTCCTGAAGACTGTCTGACCTCTGAGGACCCTGCTGCTCCACAGCCCTGTCCAACAGAGGCTTCTTTCTCCTTAGGCCACGCTTCCGGGCCTGGAGATGTCTCCTCACTCACCACTGAAGCTTCCCAATCCGGTTCTTATTCTTCCTTCAAAAACCCGTCTCCTTTGGAATACATGTCAACAGATCCACCGCTTCTAGTTAGTGTCACCTTATTATCCTTCTGGCCACTTCCTCCATTCCGCGACGATTTCAGCACTGGGCTCTTTCTCCTCCACTGTCACCATTCTTGGTGATCTCAACATCAAAGCTGATGACCCGCCCCACAACCTTAGCCCCTAACTCTCCTGACTACCTTAGTCCTAGTGATACATCTCCTGCCCCACCCTGGTCTCCTGGTCATACCCTAGACCTGGGAACCATGAATGTCTACGTGCATATGTGTTTGGTCGTGTCTGACTATTTGCAACCCCATGGACTGTAGCCCATCAGACTCCTCTGTCCATGGGATTCTCCAGGCATGGATACTGCCGTGGGTTGCCCTTCTCCAGGGGATCTTCCTGACCCAGAAATTGAACCCAGGTCTCCTGTGTCGCAGGATTCTTTACCGCTGAGCCACTGGGGACCATCTCTTAAATCTCAAAGATCCCACTACCTGCCAGCCTGCCAGCTCTTTCACTCCAATCCTTCCACTCCACCATCTTTCCCACCTGAGACCTCCAGTCCATCGCTGTACTGTTTTTTCACTATTTATCTTCCCTCAGGTCTTATCAGCCAGCTGAGGTTCTATGATCTGGCCTGGGAAATCGTCCTCGCAAACACTCTGAACTTCTTACAGCAGTCTCTCTCCATTGCATTCACCTGGTGAAAACCCAGCTGTGGTTAAATCAAACTGCTTACTTCATACCTGCAACAGAGAAGTTGCACACTGCTGAAGAAACTACCCAGCTACTCTGAACGGGCTCACATCAAACTTATGGCCATAAATTTCTGATGGGTATTTGACAATCCTCCTGCCATTTCTTAGAAAAATTCCTTTTCCCTCTCCTTGATGCAACAATTTCACACTTTCTCCTCTTCTGAATACTGTCAACACCCCTTCCTCTTTCACTCTCAATCTGGCCTCTGACTATCCTTCATAGAGAAAATAGGTACAAACAGACCAACCGCCTGCACTTCCTCCCACCAAAGCCACCAGAATGTCCCCAGCTCTGGGTTCCCTCCGCCCATCTGTGGCCAACCCCTCCATCTGTGCCCTGGGCCCCTTCCCCTTTCACCAGCACACATCTTCCCTTCCTTTCAGCTATAGGGTTAGCCAAAAAGTTCCTTTGGATTTTTCCGCAAGATGGTATGGAAAAACCCAAAGGAACTTTTTGGTCAACCCGGTATTTCTTCCTCTCTGCTCTAACCTCCCCATTGCAGTCGAATAGGACTTAATATCCCTCAATTTAAAAATATATTAGTCTTAGCCCAATTTCCTGCTGCACCATTTTCCTGCTCCTCTGCAGAGCAAATATTCCTGGGAGAGTTGTCTACACACTCACACTTCTCTTCCTCGCCTCCCTCTCACCTCCATCCATCCCAGTCAGGCCTTTCTCTTGCCATTCCCTTGTCATAGCTCTTATGAGGACACCAGTGACTGACATCTTGGCTAGATTAGTGGCCAGTTCACGTCCCCATTTCATCTGGTCTCCCAGTGGTACTGAACATCTTCGACTACTCTGTGGTAGATTGAATTATTGGTCCTAATTCCTGTCCCTCCTCCTTGTGTTCTTATCCTGTGTGACTTCGCTGCCCCTTTTTGCACTGGAGGTAGAATATATGTTCTTGCCCCTTGACTTTTGAACATCGCTACATGACCCATTTTGGCTAACAGAATGAAAGAGGAAGTGACATGGTGCAATTCCAAGCCTAGGCCTTAGGAGTCATTTCCACCTGCCTATCTGTGCCAATCTCATCACCAGGGGATAACCTGCCATATCTGCCCTGCCCGTACAAGGATGATGAGGGACATGTATCCAGAGCAGACTTAGACCCAGCCAAGGTCAGCCTCACCTGGCTGACCCCCAGCTGACTCCAGATGTGTGCATAAAATAGCACATGGCTCAGTGGTAAAGAATCCACCTGCCAGTGCAGGAGACATGGGTTCAATCCGTGGCCTGGGAAGATCCCACATGCTGTGGAGCAACTAAGCCCATGTGCCACAACTACTGAGCCCGTGCTCTAGAGCCTGGGAGCCGCATCACTGCAGCGCGTGTGCCCTGGAGCCCATGCTTCACAAGAGAACCCCACGCACTGCAACTAGAGAAAAGCCCGTGAAGCACCGAAGACCCAGCGCAGCCAGAATAAGTAAATAAAATTATTAAAAATATTTACTGTTATATGCCATAGAGATTTTTGTGATTGTTTGTTACCTAGCAACAGCTGACTGATATCTCCCTCTTCTTGAAATACTTCCTTTGCTCAGCTTCCTTAGAATCGCCATCTTCTGGTTTTCTTCCAACTTCACAGGTCATTTGTCTCAGTCTCGCTTGCTTGCTCTTCCTCTGGGAAGTGAAGTCGCTCAGTCGTGTCCAACTCTTTGTGATCCCATGGGCTGTAGCCTACCAGGCTCCTCTGTCCATGGGATTTTCCAGGCAATAGTCCTGGAATGGATTGCCATTTCCTTCTCCAGGGGATCTTCCCAACCCAGGGATCGAACCCAGATCTCTAAATGTTGGAGTGGCTTCAGTCTCATTCCTCTCACTTCCAGCTTTACATTTTCTCTAAACGGAATGATCCAAACCCACGGTTTTGAATACTATCCATATGCTAGATATCAAATTTAAACCTGAAGGAGAGATGCCCCCGAATTCCAGACTCAAACCTGTCTACACATATCCCCCTGACATCTGATAGGTATTGGCATTGCCAAAATGGAACTGCTGATCTTCCCCTCCCCCCAACATGGGCAATCTGTCCATCCAGTTATCCTAAAAACGAAAGAGTCATCCTTGTGATCGCTCCAGAGACCTCACCATCTCCATAGCCACAAACCTGCCGTTACCTGCTCTTGCCAGGACATCTGCAACCGCATCTTTACTGTTCTCTTTTGCTTCTAGTCCCTGCTCTGCCAAGCAGCCAGAGCCATCTTTCTAAAGAGGAAGTGGAATCTTTTCTCCTGGCTTAAAATCCTACAGAGGTTTCCTACTGCAACCAAAATAAAATCCACACTCCTTATTTTGACCCATGACGACATGATGGTCTAGTCTTTGCCTATATTTCAAGAGCCCTGGAAATCTCCTCGTTCACATTGCTCCAGTGACAATGGCCTTCAAAGGTACCTCCTGAGCTTAAGTGCATTCCTGCCTCAGGGCTTTTGCATCACTATCCCTTCTGCTTGGAGCTCTTCTTCCTGCTCAGAAGGTCTTAAAGAGGCCTTTCCTGGCTAAATAAGGCAGCACTAACTAACCCCACCCCCATCCCTACTCTATTCCATTGATTAGCTACTTATCAACATGTGAAACTGTCTGGCTTTATTCTCTTCCATTAAGGCAAAAAATCTTTAAGGGCAGGCATCTGTCTTGGTCTCTGATATATTTCCAGGGCCAGAACATGCCTTGCACATGGTGGGGTGGGGGTGGGGGCGGGCGGCTCTCCGTAAATGTATATTGACTGACTGCAGTCAGAACTGAATGGAGAAGGAAGTGACCAGCTAGATGGCCAGGAAGGCAACTGCAAGGCCAGAGACAGGGAGGCTGAGAAGCCAAGATATATCAACGGGCAGTGAGAGGCCAGGCTGGCTACAGGGGAGGAAGCAGGTGGGGAGTGGGAGGAGAAAAGTCAGCATGGTGAGAGGCCTTGAATGCCTCCCTCCAAGTCCTTTGAGTTAGTGGGTGCTGCCGATGATTATGACTCAAGGACATGATAGGTTCAAAGCAATGATTTCAAATGATTAATATGCTTGAAGGGTTTACGTGTCTGAGTGTCCTTTACTAAGCACTGTCCCATGGGAGGACAGTTTTAGAAGCCAAAACATCTAGAAGAATCTGGGAGCCCAGGGGAGTGGGAGATCTGTCCTCTTGGATTGAGATGCAAGAAAAACCCATTATCCAGCCTTTCAGGGACCAGAATTGAGTTTCTAGTTTTGGAAGATCTCCCTGAGTAATTAAAGGTTTGCTGAGCTACACAGCAGGCACTCAACCACATGTGTTAACGAGCTGGTGCCCCGTGCCTTAGGCTTTCTTACACCTTCGCCGAAAACGCACACACATACGACCAAACTGCTTTTTTTCACCCTGTGATTGAACACAGCTTCACCAGACCCTCCACCCTACGGATACACCCTAGATCCAGCCCCTTGCCTTCCCAGCCCCCTCCACCCAATTCCATTGTCAGAGCGGAACAAAAGGCCCAAGGCATCCTGGGTTAAAGGATTTTAACTCTGCCAGCCCCAGGAGGCTCCAACAAGAAGCAGTTTCCTGCAGGAGGAAAGTGACTGAGAAATCTCCCCAGGGGACAGGGGATTTTTTTTTCTTTTCTCTTTTTTTTTTTTTGGTCTGAAAAAAAGAATCTAGCTGTCAATCAGACACCTTCCCAGCTCGCCGCCGCCGCCCCGGCCCCCACTTCAGGGTTAGGAGCTTTCTCTCCTAGACACCTTCCCTCAGCCAAAAGCATCTTCAAGTCTCTTGCCTAGGACTTGTATTTGTGGCGGTCAGGCTCCCACCCAAACCGGCGGGGCCATCCCCGCCACCCCCATCAGACTGGACTCTCCCTCAGCCCCCCTCCTGGTCTTCCTACCGCTGCTTCCCCGCCTTCACCCTGTGCGGGTACAGCTGCCCCGCGCGCCATGGTCGTCCATACTCCCGTGCCCCCGGCCCATCCCCATCCCCGCCTGCGAGCCTCCGCTCCCGGGGCGCCGCCGGGTGGGAAGCCGGGGCTCGCCGCCTGCTCCGGACCCCGGCTGGCTCCTCCGTGGTCCCGCGCGGCACCCTCTTCGGCCACCAGCTTCTAAACTTGGCCGGAGACGAACCGGTCCTCTGGAGCGGAAAGCTGCGGGCTGGTGGGTTGCTGGCGAGAGCATTTACAGGGCCGAGGTTCGGTGGGTTTGTGTCCACGTGCCTCTGCCCTAACCGGCGAGCAGCGTCCGGAGAGCCCCTGCTGGCTGCTCTGCCCTGGTCCCAGAGGCTTCTGGAACAAAACTGCATTTCGTGTAAAACCCCTTTTGCTTATTCTGGAACTAAAGTATGCATTTTTGTTGTTGTTGTTCTTGAGTTTTTCACGTAGAAGAGATACCGGGTAAATTGGAAACATGTTGGGAAAGGAGTGAGCAATCAATGCTGGCATTTAAACAACACAAAATTGCCCTCGCCAGGCCACACGCCCAGGTGGCCGCGGCGCTCCCGGCGACAGAGCAGCGCCCTCTGGTGGCCGCGCGGTGTGTGTGTGGGGGATCGGCCGCCCCCACCCCCAGGCTCCGGAGCCGGGCGGTCTCGAGAGCGGCTTCCCCGAGTCTGGGAAACACTGGGGCAACTTGGCAGGAAGGGAATTCAAGGTGAGCGTCGCCAGGGTGCTGGGAAATGCTTTTTGTGGTTTCAGGCTTGGGCCCAGGCCCAGAGCCCCGGGAAGGGTCCGACTTAAAAGAAAAACTCTTGTCCCATTCTCAAAGGCTGCTTGAAATTGTATGGATACAGCACTATCCCTTACCTGAAAGATTTGATTCTTTTTAAAATCCTCCAAGCGTTCGAGAAGGGTGATTTTTAAAACGTGGGCAAGTGAAATCACCATCATCACCAAAAAGCGTGATTACACCATAATATGTAGATTTTACATGCTGGTGACATTTACTAAGTATCATTAAGTCCTTTTTCCCCTGCTTTAATCCCAGGGGCGCCCTTTTGTAGTCTGAACAGCAGTGTTCTTTTAGCCCCCGCCTCCTCTCAGTGGCCATTCCCTCTATTGCAGTTTGCCCCAAGTTTTCTTGTTCCTTGTATGAATACATCCTAAATGTTTTTCCCCTTTTCTTGCTTTTCCTTATTCTTGTATCTGCTGCTTGTGGTTAGGCTCACACAGTTTATTGTCTGGATCAGAGCTACTTTCGTGGGAACAGCCGGAGCTTGGCGTCGGTGGTGCCCAGAATCCCAGGTTCACAGACTGTCTTGGGTTCTCTCTGCCCTACAGCAACACCAGCACGTCTGCCAAGAGGTGGCCGCCTCACGCTGACTGCAGACACGCCCACCCCCTTCACCCGCGCACACATACACACACAGGAGCAGACCACTGCTTCAGCTTCCTGTCTCTCTGGAGTTTCTCTCCGGAGAGCTTGGCCCCTCCCCCGCCCGGGGGAAGCCAGAAGAGGTGAGGGTGCTGGGTTTCTGAGGAGCCAGGCAGGTGCTCCCCTGCCCCGCTCCCTTTCCTCTGAATCTCTTTTCCCTGCCTGAGGGGTTTCCACTTACCCATACTATCTGGTGGGAATTCCTCCAACTTCATACCTTCCTTCTCTTTGGAGTATTTTCTGCTCTATCTATTGCTACACACAAGCCACCCAGTGGCTGAAAACAAGAAACGCCTCTGTGGGTCAGTGGGGGCAGTGTCCAGCCTGGCTCTGCTGGGCCTGGGCCTGTGTCTGTGGTGAGCCGGCAGGTCGCTGGATGGCGTAGGACGGCCTCATCCGCTCATCAGGTGGTTAGCAGGCTGTCAGCTGTGGCGAAAGGGTGACAGGGTGACGGGCCAAGTACCTCTCACCCAGCAGGGGAGCCTGCCCCAGACTTCTTGCTGTAGCGGCGAGGTTCCACAGATAGGGAGAGCAGAAGCCACAAGGCTTCTGGAGGCCTGGGCTGGGAACCAGCCCGTCTCCTGTGGCCACATTCTCTTGGTCAAAGTGAGTCAGGAGGCCAGCCCTAACTTGAGAAGTGGGAAACGGACTTTAGCTCTTGGTGGAGGGAGTACAAAGTATTGTTGTCATTTTTGCACACACTGGCCCTCTTCTTCCCTGGGCACACTACCCGTAAGTAAACACGTCAAGATACTAAATCCCTTCTCCGCCCCCAGGACATTCAACAGAGCACAGCTGAAGCACACAAGCCAGCCGTCAACGTGCCTGGGTTCAGATCTTGGCTCCACATTTATCAGAGGCTGACCCGAGAAAGTTGCCTTACCTCGGTTTCCTAATCCGTAAAAGTGGGAGTTGTTGTAAATATTAAATAAGTTAATCCACGTTAAGTACTTACACGGTGTCTGGCACACAGTAAGTGTCCAATAAATATCAGTTATCGTGCCATGAGGGGACGGCTGGCTGCCCACCAGGACTGCTGAGGCCACCAGCGCCGTCTTCCACAGCTGCCCCAAAGCCCCTCCCAACACGACTGACCCCAGGGGGGGGCCCCAGCTGCCAGCTCTGCTGATGACACCTGGTGTTTTCAGGGCTCCACTCAGGTGCCAGGGAAACGGCCCTGTCCGTTTTTACCAGCTCCTTCAGTGAAGCCTGTCTCTCTAGAGCTGTTACAAAAAGGGCTCTGAAGTCAGACAGAGCTGCGGTTTGCTTCCAGCGCCTCTTCCTGAGGCGTTTAGCAAGCTGATTCATCTCTCTGAGTTTCAGTTTCTTCGTCTGTAAAATGGAGACAACAGCACTGCCTCCTACAGAGCACGCGGGGCATAATACGAAGAACGGAAGAGCCTACGCTCACAAAGATGCTGGCACTCCAGGACACAGAAGCGTGTTGTCCTTGAAATTGCCCCTCCTGTAGGTGCTGAGAAGTTGCCACGGGTGAATCCTTTTTCCCAGAAATATCCTTAGTCACTCCTTGCACCCTCCCCCACTCAGTGCATGGAGATGGGCCAGGATCCTGGGGAGCAGGCCGAGCTCTCCCCAAAGCTGTTGGTTTAGCATCGTCTCTCCTCTCCACTCCCTGAGGCCTGACCCATGTTCCACTTTCAGCTTAGTATCTCTAACACCTAGCAGACAACTTGGAGTGGTCTGATGAAAGAAAGGGGCTTCCCTGACAGCTCAGATGGTAAAGAATCTGCCTGCAAAGCACAAGACCTGGGTTCGATCCCTGGGTCGGAAAGATCCCCTGGAGCAGGGAATGACTACCCACCCCAGTATTCTTGCCTAGAGAATTCCATGGACAGAGGAGCCTGGCGGGCTATAGTCCATGCGGTCTCAAAGAAAAGAAAGAAAGACGACATGGAGGAGGGTGTAGGAGAGGAAAGACTTTCCTCTGCTCTCCTAGGTTCCACAGCTGGGTCTATGAGATCAATTTACAACAAGCAGATTAACAAGAGGAAGTGAAAGTTGCTCAGTCCTGTCTGACTTTTTGTGACCCCAAGGACTATAGCCTGCCAGGCTCCTCTGTCCATGGAATTCTCCAGGCCAGAAGACTGGAGTGGGTAGGCATTCCCTTCTCCAGGGGGATCATCCCAAGCTAGGGATCGAACCCAGGTCTCCCGCATTGCAGATGAATTCTTGCAGTGAATTGCAGGGAAGCCCAACAAGAGGAACGGTATACACATTTCTTGACTTTTAACGTGACATCGGCAGGGATATCACAGGAAAAAAGAAAACCTAGAAAAGAGATGAGATTTGAGAGTTTATCTACCTACTTAATAGGGAAGGGGCAATTGAGGAGAAAGGTGGATGGGCCTTTGAAGAACAGATGGGAGATGTGATAGTTTCTGACGTCTGTCTCAGTGTGGGGTGGACTTCCAGTGTCCTCTGCTGTGACCATCTTCCCTGTTGGTGAAACTCCCCGGGAAGGGATTTATGACAGTTCAGTTCCTTCTGGAGGGTCTGTCTTAGGCAGATAAAGGGGAGTTTGGAGAAAGCTTCTCCCTGCCTTTGCTGTTTTTTAAGTGCCTTCAGCTCAAGATAATCAAAATAACAAAGTGGCATCTTTGAATTTCACTTTGAGGGCTTTTGACAGTTTTTCTTTTCCTTGGATGAAACCAAGGTGTTCAACATGCTGATTTGATACTTACGTATTACAAAACCATCACAGCATTAGTTAATATTTCCATCATATCTCATAATTAACATATCTTTTTTTGTGTGGTGATGGGACTAAAATATCCTCTACAGAGCTGGAGGAGGTGGGAGTGGGGCCCCTGGTATGAAGAAAGCTGAGTTCATAAATCTGTCCCCCTATTTTCCCTGCCTGTTGCACCTTTAGCCTGGTTCTTTGGAAAGATGGATGTGTATACATATAGACATAGGTGCGGAGTAGAAGGATGGTTGTCCAGTGTGGTGAAGGGAACCAGTGGTGCTTGAGAAGGGAGCGGTTGGAGTTTGAGAAGACTAGGATCTTCTTGGAATTCACCTTTCTGGGATTGGGGGGCGGGGAGACTGTCACCTTCAAATCAAATGGTTTATAATCTCTGGATTATAAATTTCCATTCCCAAGAAGGGATCTGATTGTTCAAAGGATAAGGGAAGTAAGGCAAAGGTTGTGCTGATTCTGAGTTGGGCCCTAAAATCTCTTTCTGACACTCAGACTAAGCCCTCGAGACAAAGGCTGGTCCGGGGCCACTTACAGCAGTGTGAACTGAGTTGCTTGTTCAGAACTTGTTCCGGGGCCCATCCCAGGTCTACCCCATCTCCAGTTACTGGACTCTCTAGGGATTGAGCTGGGGAACTCCCCTGTGGTCCAGTGGCTAAGACTCTGCCCCACTCCCAATGCAGGGCGCCCAGGTTCAATCCCTGGTCAGGGAACTGGATCCCACATGCTGCAACTAAGACCCAGCAGAGCTAAAAGTGAAGTTGCTCAGTTGTGTTCGATTCTTTGCAACCCCATGGACTGTAGGATATGAGGTTCCTAAATAAATGAATAAATGCCCCAAGTGATCCCAAGCTGCCTAAGGATGGAGGGCCTCTGTAGGATAGGTAGATGGCGATAGAGGAGGCAGCAGCTCTTAAACCTGGCAGCTCAAGAGTGCACCTGGAGCTTTAAGAGCTAGCCTCCACCCCGGATGATGTGAGGTGGGCCCAGGAATCAGTATTCCTTTGCCATTCCTCCAGTGATTATGGTTGTCACCCTGGTTAGACGTCCCTGGAGGGAATTAACTGAAAGGAGCTTTCCTGATCTGTTACTTGATTCTGAAAGTCTCCCCACATAGTTTCTTCACTGAGACTGGGGCATTCCACACCGACCCCAGGGCAGGCCTAGGGCACGGAGATGTTGGGGCTGCTGTGGTGGTGTTCCCCCCTCCCCCAGCTTTATCGAGATAGAATGACATATAACATTGTGGAAGTTAAAGGTATTCAACATGCTGATTTGATATTTACATATTACAAAACCATTACCATCAGAGCATTAGTTAATATTTCCATCATATCTCATAATTAGCATTTCTTTTTTTGTGGTGAGAACGTTTAGGATCTACTCTCTTAGCAACTTTCAAGTATACAATATGGTATTATTAACTGTAGTCTATACATAAGATTATTGCTATACATTAGATTCCCCAGAACTTATTCATCTTATAACTGGAAGTTTGTCCCCTTGGATCAACATCACCCCATCTCCCCCCACCTTCCAACCCCAGCCCCTGGAAATAACCATTTTACCCTCTGTTTCTAGACATGTGGCTTTTTTAGATTCCACATATTTAAGTGATAACATCTGGTATTTGTCTCTCTGCCTGATGCCCTCAAGGCCCATCCCTGTTGTTGCAAATGGCCGCATAGTAGTCCATTGTCTATATGCGCCACATTATTCGCTCATCTGTTGTCAAACACCTGGGCTGTTTCCGTATCTTGGCTGTTGTGAGCAAGGCTAATGAACGCGGGAATGCAGGCGTTTCTTCAAGATCCTCTTTTCATATTCTTTGGATATATACTCAGAAGTAGGATTGTTGGATCATATGGTAGTTTTATTTTTAATTTTTTGAGGAGCGTCCATACTGTCTTCCATAGTGGCTACACCAATCTGCATTCCCACTCACAATGCACAAGGGTTTCCTTTTTTATTTAAATACTTACACAAAATATTCTAGATACTGAGTTTTCATTCTCATCTTCCTCCTCATCTTCATCTAGAGTAATCTGGAAGTAACACAAATTGTAACTTTCTTTGCTGTTAGCAACTCTGTGTAACCAATCACTTAGATTATTCTTCAGATATTTTTTGCTAAAGAATTCCATGGACAGAAGAGCCTGGCGGATGCAGAGAATCGGACAGGACTGACAGACCAACACTTTCACTTTTAAGATATTTCAAATACCTTTTGGAAAAAGGCACCGCATAAGTCACAGTGATCTTGCTTTTGCTTCTTTTGACTGATATGATTGCTGCCCCGACTGCCAGCTTTTCCATTCACTTTGATTCTCTCCTGAAGAAACTGCTCAAAATTGGCAGCATCTATGATTCCATCTTCTGCAGGAAGGGTACAGTTCAGACTAAACTGCAGGACCTGCTTTTTTTTTTGCACACACACCCCCCCCCCGCCCGCCCCCAACAAACTTTTTTA
The DNA here is from genome assembly GCF_023091745.1 of Budorcas taxicolor. Lineage (NCBI taxonomy): Eukaryota > Metazoa > Chordata > Mammalia > Artiodactyla > Bovidae > Budorcas > Budorcas taxicolor. Next base: position 122,759,249 of record NC_068920.1, read on the forward strand.
CAGGCACCATGATGGCAGCGGAGGCAGAAGGGGAGGTGGGTGAACTGGGCAGGCACAGAAAGCCGCAGCCATCTCTTATCTTTTTGACTAGAGATTCTAACAAGTGTGAGGTGAGTGGGACCAAAAATATTTGAAATATTTTTGGATTGATAAGAACCCCCAAATGGGTTCAGAGTTAGCAGAGTATCTGAATCAGGAAAACGATCAATTTTCTCATATGCTTTTGACCTCACAGAGGGGGTCTGGCCACCATTCTGCCCCTTGCAGTTGAGAACAGCAGACAGTGAATAGCCAGCTGCAACAGAGTTCTGACTCTCACATGACACACTAGTGTCTACACTAAGACTCTGCTTTCTGGTACCACAGGCCGCATCTTTCCAGTGGGTGAACTTTAAGGCAACCTGGCCGTTAGCCGTCAGCCTGCACCTAAGACAACGTTTCTTTTACAAAAAGCCTCCCAATTCTTATTCAAAAATTACACTGTAGTTAATTTATACTTAATATCAAAATGGGAGGTCTGCAAAATGAAAACTTTTCACAGTAAGATGTTATTTGCCCTTTTCACTCTCATTTTCTCATGAACGTATAAAGCTATGTGCTTTGGGAAAACTCAGTCTGCTAGTGAGTCCAGAGGCAGATAAGAGACACCATCTGTCTTTTATTAAGCTAAACATTTAAAAAAATTGCAGGAATGTAAAATGGTGCCATACTTCTCACTTTTTTGTGTGTGAAAATACAGGTGTTTCTTAAAAATATATGGTAAGGTAGTGGATTTATTATTGCAATTTAAAGTAAATACTTCAAAATTTTCAGTTTAATTTCTAATATGGTATACAGAACACTCTTTAAGGTTCTCAGTAATGTTAAGAGCATAAAGGGGTCCTGAGATTAAGAAGTTTGAGACCCAGTCTTCTTTCTTGCCCAAATCGTAGATTGTCTACCCCAAAGTTTTCAAGTGTACAAGCTCCGCCTGCGGTTGGGTTCCACCGCGGTGAAGATCTGACATCTCATCCAGGGGGCTCAAATCTCCCCACAGCCTGAGCACCCCCAAGCCTCATGCCGCCTTCCAGGGTGGGACGAGGGAACTCACGTGCAGTTGGGGGAGTAAGGGCGAAAACACAGTCACCGCCTTCACGGGACTTCTGATTTTGTGGGAGATACAGACGGATAAGCAGCTGCCCGGGAGATACCTGCCACTGCTGTTCACCAGTAACTTCCTGGGGGGAAAGCCGGTAGGTACTGCGCCAACCCTCCCTCCGGCCTCAGATTCGATTCCAAGATCCCAGGACCGGCGCGCCCCCTGGTGGCCGTGCCTCGTCTGCTCAGCCTTTTCCCTCTGGAGCTGCAGGAGCCCACTTTGGGTAAGACCTCAAGTTTGGGGATAGCCCCGCGGGGGCCCCATCATCGAGGTTCTGCCTGGGTCCTCCGCAGCCTCTTGTCTGTCACTCTGCGCACTTTCACCTCCTCGGTGACTAATTCCAGGCCGCTTCTGCCTCTGTGCTAGCCGTTTATGGGTGCTAGGCATCTTATGGATCCCCCCACAACAGTGCCATTGGTGGACAACAGAATATCTCATGGCAGAAATAATGTGTGGTGCAGATTGGATCCAAGTCCAAAGAGTCCGATGCCAAAGTTCCACTTATTGATATGCCTAAGGGCAAATTACCTGATGTCTAAAGCAGCTCTGGATATTGACAATTGAGGAATATTCTACATTGGGGTCAAGTTCTTTCAGGAGGGAAATGAGTCTGGGTCCTCTGAATCTCATTGGCTTAGGCTGGGTTCCTTGCTCCTCCGGAGCTCATGGTTGTACTTTCTGCATTCTACAGTGAGCATCAAAACCCCCAAGATCTCCACCTTCTAGGGCTTTTTTCTAGGAACACAGGGGCTCTGCTATTGAAAACAGGACTCGAGTGGTTTGCTGTAAAATCCTGGAACACCTCAAAGTGGGTATGCAAGTGAGCATTTTGACCCTGGTTTGCTCAATACAAAACAAAGCTCTAAAATCAAGGAAGGAAGCAAAGGTTAATCACTCAGTTGTGTCCAACTCTTTTTGACCCCTTGGACTGTAGCCCCCTACGCTCCTCTGTCCATGGGATTCTCCAGGCAAGAATACTGGAGTGGGTGGCTGTACTCTCCTCCAGGGGATCTCCTCAACCCAGGGATCGAACCGGGGTTTCCTGCATTGCAGGTGGATTCTTAACTATCTGAGTCACCAGGGAAGACCACTTTTCTTTTCATCGAACCCTAGAAATTCAGAATGAGAATATCCTCAAATTGAACAGTGCTGGGGGTTGGGAGAGAGTTTCAGAGACAGCAGTGTATCCTTGGGGACCAGCCTAAGGGCTCTCCTACAGTTCTGACCCGGAGCCCATTAGCAAGAACCTACTGCCCCATTAGCAAACTCAACTGTTGTAACCTAGTGGTTTCCATGGTAACCATCAAAGAATGATCCCCTTTTCTTTTCTACAGATATTTCTCCCACCCCTCCGTGCAATATTCACTTTCAGCTATGACCTAAAACTGGATTCCATACAGATACTGTTTGCAAAGGTGTGATTTCCCCCTTTCAATCCATGTTTTAAGAAAGCGAAAGCTGTTTAATTTACACAGAAATGCCCTTCAGGTACACGGGAGTTTTTTTTTTTTAATTATTATTATTTGTGTACTCATTCATTTTAAATTAAAATTCTAAAAACTATTTTCCTGAAAATTTTTCAAACAAAAAAGAAACCTTCAAAATATTCTTCTTTCAATAGGTTTGAAGAAAATCTGGTCTTTGTGAAGAATGACAAGAGGTTATGAAATAAATAACATTCTCTACAAAAGGAACTCAGGTTGTAAGCCTCAATCCCTGTTAAGGGTGTGGTGAAGATGGCATAGCCTCAGATTTTAGCCTTAAAGCATAAGAAGAATATAAACAAACCTTTAAAGTATGATAAAAAAATATAGACAGTTGGAGGAAATTTTTAAAAATCAATTAATCACAATGTCCTTCCACAGTGTCTACCCATCAGCCTCCTGATCCTTCACAACCTTTCAAATGTCCACAAAGAGAAACCCAGCCAGTGAGAACACCTGCTGTTCTTGTCCTAGACAAAGGTTGGATAGACTATGGTCCTTGGGCCAGTTCTAGCCCAGGGCCTGTTTTTGTATGGCCAGTCAGCTAAGAACAGTTTTTACAGTCTTAAAGGGCTGTAAAACAAGCAAACACACCAAGGAGAGTATGCGACAGAAACTGGATGTCCACCCTCTGGCCATGTCTGATCTGTGAACCATCTCTTCTCCTGTTTGGCTGCCGGAACCCTGGTGAAAGGTGGCTTTTCTTCCATCCAGGCAGCAGTAACAAGAGGTATAGCCGAAGTTGCCATGCCGACAGGGAATTCAGTTCTTAAAATAGTCAACTGTGCTCAGGCATTTTCGGGGTGGGTAGATTTGGAGGGAGGGGGTTAGGGAGAGATGATAAATGAATGAGTCAGACCCAACTGGTGACAGCTGTTCCGTCATCCCTCCCTGTAATACAGTGGGAGGGGACTCTAAAAGGTCTAAAAGAGACATTTTCCATTCAAAGAGTAGGGTAGCTATGTTTCCTCGTGCTGTTTTCCTGCCTGACAGGAGGAGATTGCCCTCACCACCTCTGCTCCCTCCCGCCACCTTGCGCCCTCTTCCCTGCAGAAAACTGAAGTGGGAAACATGCCCACTCACAAAGAGCCTGCACTGGTCCAGAGGGACTGGGGGTGCTGGGAATTAGTTGCGCAGGCGTGGCAGGAGCCCACAGTCATGGGGCTGCCTCAGGGCTTCCTCCGCGGGAGGCCCCAGTCCCATCGTCATCTTTGTCATCATAGTCATCATCATGGGACCAAAATGAAAGTGTATCACTAAACATATGTTTTATCCAGATAAAACAATCCGCCAACAATTGTTCTTTGAGAATCTCCTGTCACCCCTTTGTTATGTTTCCAGTGCCTGGAAAGGTGAACTAGGGGTGTGTGTGTGTGTGTGTGTGTGTGTGTGTGTGTGGTTAAATAAATACAACATAAAATTGACCATTTTAACCAATTTGTAACTTACACCTCAGTAGCATTAAATATATTCACTTTGTACAACTACCACCATCTTTTCATCTTCCTATATTCTGAAACTCCACACATAATACTTCCTTCTGTACGCATCCCCACCTGCCCCCAGCCCCTGGCAACCACTTTTCTACTTCCTGTCTCTGTGAATTTGGCTATTCTAGGAGTCTTATATAAATGGAATCGCATAGTATTTGTTCTTTTGAATTTGGCTTGTTTCACTTAGCGTATCTTTAAAGTGCATCCATGTATCAGAATTGCATTTCTTTTAAAGGCTGAATAATATTCTATTGTGTGTATATATACATTTTGTGTATCCATTCATCCATCAATGGACTTGGTTTGTTTCCACCTCTTGTCTACTGTGAATAATGTTGCTATGAATTTCACTGTATGTACAGATAGCTGGTTTGAGTCCCTAATCTCAATTCTTTTGTTGACTAAGTTTATTTTCAGAAAGAAAAAAATAAGCTGGTTGGGATCCCACCCAGGATGCAAAAGATGCTTCAGCAGTATTTTAGTATCTTTTCCATCCCTTCCATTTAGAATCCATCTCTTATGAGGCCAGCAGTCCCTGGTCCCCTGTTGTCCTCCGTCTTCCAGGTTCCAGCCCTTTGCCCTTACTGCTCACTACCCCAAGGATGGTGGAGAACTTTCAGACTGATTGTTCTTTCATATTTTTATAGGTGAGCATCAGTGAAGTAAAACTTCTTAGCTTTAATATCCATTTTGTCTTTTAGCTTTGCTTCAATGTGTTTTTGTACTGCTGCTGCTGTTGCTGCTAAGTCGCTTGAGTCGTGTCCGACTCTGTGCGACCCCATAGATGGGAGCCCACCAGGCTCCTCCGTCCCTGGGATTCTCCAGGCAAGAATACTGGAGTGGGGTGCCGTTTCCTTCTCCAATGCATGAAAGTGAAAGTGAAGTCGCTCAGTCGTGTCTGACTCCTAGGGACCCCATGGACTGCAGCCTACAAAGGACCCATTTCCCACCAGGAGCAGGATAGGCATACCACTAGAAATTTTCTTGGCTGGGAATGGGCACATGGCCTCAGTTGGCTCATTTGGCTGAAGAGAAGGAACTTTATTTCATGGCTGGGCAAGATGTTCTTTTTTTGTTGTTTTTTGTTTTTTTCTGAGGGTGCTTATTGAAAGGAAGCTGGATATGGATAAAGCTCACACCTAAGGAGAAGGCAGAGCTAAGGGACTAGCAGAGTATGGTGCTAGAGTCTTGATCATGCAATGCCTGAAGCTTATTCTACTCCAGCTACCTGTTAGGAAGCTAATAAATTGCCTTGTAGTTCAAGCTTATTTTGGTAGGGTTTTCTGACCCTCAGGACCAAAAACATCCTGTTTCTTTACCTCAAGAACAGCGGAAAGTCATTACAAGGTATGAGCAGGGAGAGTCCAGTGAGAGGGTGATAAGGCCATGTCTGATCACAAGATCACCTTGAACTCTGGCTGCGGGGTGGAAATGGGTTTGTGGGGAGCTGGGGTGGTTACAGTTATAGAGGTGCTCCTGCTCTAGTTCTGGTGAGGGGTTTGAGGAGACCTGGGAACAGATCTGGGAGATTTTAAAGAAGTTAGGTAAGTTTGGAGGAAGTAAGTTTTCTGTATGAACTCACGTTGACTCTCCCCTGCCTCCACACACACACACACAGACACCAAACACATCACACACACACAGACACATGGATTCCAACGCCACTGACTATCCAATTCCTGCTCCATTTCTACTGATTGAGGGAAGCAAGGAAGAGGTTTTCATTTCTCATGAACACTTCTGCCTCGTGGGCTTCCACTTCCAGGAGCAGTTTTGCTGTTTTGTCAAGTCATGGCTGGTGTGAACCTGAGTCCTTCGCTGGTTTCTACAGCCCCTCATGTAGATGGTCCTGCTGAAGCAGGCTTCTGTTACTTTGTCTCATTTCTTTCCTTTTCCTCCTCCCAAATCTACTCGATCCCTTCCCTCATGGGTTCCTTCGGGAGCTCCAATTTCTCTTCCTTTCAGTTCAGTTCAGTTCAGTCGCTCAGTAGTTTCTGGCTCTTTGCGACCCCATGAATCGCAGCATGCCAGGCCTCCCTGTCCATCACCAACTCCTGGAGTTCACTCAGACTCACGTCCATCGAGTCAGTGATGCCATCCAGCCATCTCATCCTGGGTCGTCCCCTTCTTCTCCTGCCCCCAATCCCTCCCACCATCAGGGTCTTTTCCAATGAGTCAACTCTTCTCATGAGGTGGCCAAAGTACTGGAGTTTCAGCTTTCGCAACATTCCTTCCAAAGAAATCCCAGGGTTGATCTCCTTCAGAATGGACTGGTTGGATCTCCTTGCAGTCCAAGGGACTCTCAAGAGTCTTCTCCAACACCACAGTTCAAAAGCATCAATTCTTTGGCAATCAGCTTTCTTCACAGTCCAACTCTCACATCCATACATGATCACTGGAAAAACCATAGCCTTGACTAGATGGACCTTAGTCGGCAAAGTAATGTCTCTGCTTTTGAATGTGCTATCTAGGTTGGTCATAACTTTTCTTCCAAGGAGTAAGCGTCTTTTAATTTCATGGCTGCAATCACCATCTGCAGTGATTTTGGAGCCCCCCAAAATAAAGTCTGACACTGTTTCCACCGTTCCCCCATCTATTTCCCATGAAGTGATGGGACCAGATGCCATGATCTTCGTTTTCTGAATGTTGAGCTTTAAGCCAACTTTTTCACTCTCCTCTTTCAGTTCCATCAAGAGGCTTTTTAGCTCCTCTTCACTTTCTGCCATAAGGGTGGTGTCATCTGCATATCTGAGGTGATTGATATTTCTCCTGGCAATCTTGGTTCCAGCTTGTGTTTCTTCCAGTCCAGCGTTTCTCATGATGTAGTCTGCATAGAAGTTAAATAAGCAGGGTGACAATATACAGCCTTGATGTACTCCTTTTCCTATTTGGAACCAGTCTGTTGTTCCATGTCCAGTTCTAACTGTTGCTTCCTGATCTGCATACAGATTTCTCAAGAGGCAGGTTAGGTGGTCTGGTATTCCTGTTTCTTTCAGAATTTTCCACAGTTTCTTGTGATCCACACAGTCAAAGGCTCTGGCATAGTCAATAAAGCAGAAATAGATGTTTTTCTGGAACTCTCTTGCTTTTTCCATGATCCAGCGGATGTTGGCAATTTGATCTCTGGTTCCTCTGCCTTTTCTAAAACCAGCTTGAACATCTGGAAGTTCACGGTTCACATGTTGCTGAAGCCTGGCTTGGAGAATTTTGAGCATTACTTTACTAGCATGTGAGATGAGTGCAATTGTGCGGTAGTTTGAGCATTCTTTGGCATTGCCTTTCTTTGGGATTGGAATGAAAACTGACCTTTTCCAGTCCTGTGGCCATGGCTGAGTTTTCCAAATTTGCTGGCATATTGAGTGCAGCACTTTCACAGCATCATCTTTCAGGATTTGAAATAGCTCAACTGGAATTCCATCACCTCCATTAGCTTTGTTCGTAGTGATGCTTTCTAAGGCCCATTTGACTTCACTTTCCAAGATGTCTGGCTCTAGATTAGTGATCACATCATCATGATTATCTTGGTCATGAAGATCTTTTTTGTACAGTTCTTCTGTGTATTCTTGCCACCTCTTCTTAATATCTTCTGCTTCTGTTAGGTCCATACCATTTCTGTCCTTTATCGAGCCCATCTTTGCATGAAATGGTCCCTTGGTATCTCTGATTTTCTTGAAGAGATCTCTAGTCTTTCCCATTCTGTTGTTTTCCTCTATTTCTTTGCATTGATCACTGAAGAAGTCTTTCTTATCTCTTCTTGTTATTCTTTGGAACTCTGCATTCAGATGCTTATATCTTTCCTTTTCTCCTTTGCTTTTCGCCTCTCTTCTTTTCACAGCTATTTGTAAGGCCTCCCCAGACAGCCATTTTGCTTTTTTGCATTTCTTTTCCATGGGGATGGTCTTGATCCCTGTCTCCTGTACAATGTCACGAACCTCCATCCATAGTTCATCAGGCACTCCATCTATCAGACCTAGTCCCTTAAATCTGTTTCTCACTTCCACTGTATAATCATAAGGGTCATACCTGAATGGTCTAGCGGTTTTCCCTACTTTCTTCAATTCAAGTCTGAATTTGGCAATAAGGAATTCATGATCTGAGCCACAGTCAGTTCCCGTTCTTGTTTTTGTTGACTGTATAGAACTTCTCCATCTTTGGCTGCAAAGAATATAATCAATCTGATTTCGGTGTTGACCATCTGGTGATGTCCATGTGTAGAGTCTTCTCTTGTGTTGTTGGAAGAGGGTGTTTGCTATGACCAGTGCATTGTTTTGGCAAAAGTCTATAGCCTTTGCCCTGCTTCATTCCATATTCCAAGGCCAAATTTGCCTGTTACTCCAGGTGTTTCTTGACTTTCTACTTTTGCATTCCAGTCCCCTATAATGAAAAGGACATCTTTTTTGGGTGTTAGTTCTAAAAGGTCTTGTAGGTCTTCATAACACAGTTCAACTTCAGCTTCTTCAGCATTACTGGTTGGGGCATAGACTTGGATAACTATGATATTGAATGGTTTGCCTTGGAGACGAACAGAGGTCATTCTGTCGTTTTTGAGATTGCATCCAAGTACTGCATTTTGGACTCTTTTGTTGCAAAGTGTCAGACATGACTGAGCGACTGCACTGAACTGAAGTGCATTACATTTATTCTGTGCTTTATTTCTGTTATTGGTACCTCATGTCCACCTCAGACTATCAGGCATTAGATGCTGGAGTTTGTGGCCCCTGGACTCTAGGATCTAGAAGGAATGGATTCTGTCTGGGGTGGGAAGGCAGGCTGAGTGATCAGGATGGGAAGGTGAGGCTCTGACACGGTGATGGGCATCTGAAGCGTAATGGAGAGGTGAGGAAGCGGTGCGTGTCGGCACAGGAAGTGTGCCTGGAGCTGGGCCGGAGGAGAGGAACCAGGCCAGGCATGTTTCGTCCCCTCTCGCAGGAGATGTGCTGCTCTCCCAGAGGTGATGGTAGGCACCCAGCAACTGTTTTAGCTTAATCCCTGTGTCCATTCCTCCCTCCCTCTGTGCCAGGGTAGAGCAGGGGACAAAATGGGTGAAAATCTTTAAGATGTTGGCTTCACCTAATAAGTCCGTAGGCCACTGACTGTTGGGACCTCACCTGAGCCATGACAGGCTCAACAGGCCACACTAGGCCTAGGCCTCAGGTTCTTGTAAGCATGAGTCATAATTCTGGGAAGCCCCACCAAGGTCCCCGATAATACCAAGGTCCCCGATGACACCAAGGTCCCCCCTGATGACACCAAGGTTAAGTCAATCACCACGATGACCCAAGGTTGAGTCAATCACCACACGCCAACTACACTATTGCTGAGACAAAAGACCGCCTGTATATAAGCAGCTGTGATTCAGAGCTCAGGGCTCTCATCAAGATTCCACTGCACTGGATGAGACTTGGGCCCTAGCTCGAGCTAGCAATAAACCCCTTTATGCTTTTGCATTGCTGCGGATGTCTTATTCTCTCAGTTTTGGGGACTCGGACACTGGGCATAACATTTGGGGGCTCATCCGGGATTCTTTTTAACTGAGGGGAATAACACCCTCCTGGCAGAAGGGGTTCTTTAACCTGAAAGAGGTTGACCTAGCCGGCGTAAGGCCAAGGCCCGGCATCATGCTGGAAAGGCGGCTGGCTCTGTGGACACCTTGTTGGTAAGATAACCTCAAGGGAAAGGAAGTTTCAGGGGGGCCCAGGAAGACCTAGTGCTGTGTTCTTGGCCGATGTGTATTTGTTATCTGTTTGTCGTGTCTGTGTGAGTGCCGGCATTGTCTCTGCTCTTTGTGTGTTCATTTTGTCTCCTGTGTTCTTCTCTGTAATCATGGGGCAAGCAACTTCCACTCCTTTGTCCCTTATGACTGACCACTTTTCTGATTTTAAGTCTAGAGCACAAAATCTATCGGTGTTGGTGAAGAAGAACAAACTAATGATTTTTTGTTCCGCCGAGTGGCCTGCCTTTAATATCGGCTGGCCGCGAGAGGAAACCTTCAGCCTGTCTCATTGACCTTTTAGAATCCATTCTTTTCACCCATAACCCCACTTGAGATGATTGTCAGCAGCTGTTACAAGTGCTTTTCACCACAGAGGAACGCGAATGGATATTGTCGAAAGCACAGAAAAATGTTCCAGGGGTGGATGGGAGACCTACAACACAACCTAATCTGATTGATGAGGGATTCCCCCTGACGCGGCCCCTATGGGACTTTGAGCACGCTAAAGGTAGGGAGCATCTCCGAGTGTACCACCAGACTCTGGGCTGGTCTCCGAGCAGCTGCCAGAAAACCAACAAATTTGGCTAAGGTAAATCTGGTTAGACAGGAGCCAAATGAGAGCCCGGCAGCCTTCCTTGAGAGATTAATGGAAGCTTTTAGGCAATATACCCCCATGGACCCACAGGCCCATGAGTCATGCGCGGCAATTATGCTAGCATTTGTAAATCAGGCAGCCCCAGATATCAAGAGCTAACTGCAGAAAATAGAGAGGATAGGGGAACAATCCATACAAGACCTGGTGAGGGCAGTAGAGAGGGTTTTTAACCATCAGGAAACTCCAGAAGAAAGAAAAGAAAGTGTTAGAGGGAAAGAGAGAGAGTTCAGGGCCGAGGAAAACCGCAAGAATCAAAAAGAATTAGCCCAGATATTCTTTGCAGGGGTGAGACAAGGAACTAATTCTCAGGGAACTAGTAAAGTCAGGCCGAGAGACAAAAGAAAAAGACTAAGAAAGGACCAATGTGCATATTGTCAAGAGTGAGGACACTGGAGAAGAGAGTGCCCTAAAAGAAAACCCGGGGAAAAGCCCACCAGGGAAGAAGCACCTTCCCCGGGGGCCCATGTCTTATATGCAGGAGATGATAACAATTAGGGGGGGTCAGGGCTCAGTCCCCCTCCCCGAGTTCTGGGTAACTATACATGTGGAGGAGAAACTGGTCGGCTTCATGGTGGACACGGGGGCCCAATACTCAGTCCTTACTCCTCGTCAAGTGAGAGAATTTCTTGAGACTGCTGGGTATTGCAGGCTATGGATCTTGGGTTTGCTGAAAAGGCCCGGCCACTGTATGAAGGGAGCAGAGAGAGTAAAAACTGGACTTGGACTGAGCCAATGAGACAGGCATTTCAAGAGCTTTGGCAGGCTCTGCTGAAAGCCCCGGCCCTTGCTCTCCCTAACCCGTCCAAGCCCTTCCAACTGTTTGTGGATAAAAAACTGGGAGTAGGAAAGGGAGTCTTGATGCAGCAATGGGGGCCTTGGAAGCGACCTGTAGCCTACCTCTCTAAAAGACTGGACCCAATAGCCACAGGGTGGCCACCCTGCCTCCGAATCATCGCAGCCACTGCTCTCCTGGTCCATGATGCCGAGAAGTTAACATATGGACAACAGCTCCTGGTCTACACTCCCCATGCCATTGAAGGGATTCTCAAGCAGCCCTCAGAGATTGTAAAACCCCCATATTGACTGTGAGATTGCCACTCCCGGAAATGGGAACCCTGCCCCCAACCCCCGAGTATTCCTCTTCTGATCTAAGCTGGATTCAAGAAAATGCCAACTGTCCGGAGGGCAAAGACAGATGGTATCGAGTCCAAAATGACAACTTGTTGCTTCCGGCTAACTTGGGTCGACACCTTTGCATGCACCTACATCAGACCACCCATCTGGGAGAGAAAAAGACTCTAGCACTCTTACAGACAGCACGTCTGCGGTTTCCCCGACAAAAGGCAACTATACAAGACATAGTCCGTGCCTGTAAGGCGTGCCAGATGATGAGACCAGAAAAAGGACAGCACACGGGTATAAGGTACCAGGGAGAAAGGCCGGGACAACACTGGGAGATAGATTTTACAGAGGTAAGGCCAGGCAAGTATGGGAACTGTTATCTGTTAGTTCTGGTCGATACTTTCTCTGGGTGGATGGAAGCATATCCCACTAAGAGAGAAACAGCAATAATGGTAGCTAAAAAACTCCCAAAAGAGATAGTGCCTAGGTTTGGGCTGCTGGTTACCATTGGCTCTGATAATGGACCTGCTTTTGTGAGTCAAATTGTTTAGGGACTGGCCTTAGCTCTGGGGACCAAATGGAAACTACATTGCGAATACAATCCCCAGAGCTCAGGACAAGTAGAAAGAATGAATCGGACTCTAAAAAAACTTTGGCAAAACTGGCAATAGAGACTGGTGGGGACTGGGTGACTCTCCTTCCCTTCGATCGCTTCCGAGCGCATAATACCCCCTCAAACGGCATCAAATCAAGACATTAGAGCCTAGATGGAAGGGCCCTTATGTTGTTCTTCTTACTACCCCTACTGCCCTGAAGGTCGACGGCATTGGACCCTGGGTGCACTGTAACCACGTGCATTATGCCACTCTGGAGGAACAAAAAAGGCCCAGAAAAAATGGAAGGTGACACCACATCCCTCCAAACCTTTAAAGATGAAGCTCACCCATCGACAGGACCCAGACAAATCACCCTGGACCCTCAGATAGAGGAAGATTCCTCTATATGATCAAAAGACAGGGGGGACTGTTGGGACCTGACCTGAGCCATGACAGGCTCAACAGGCCACACTAGGCCTAGGCCTCAGGTTCTTGTAAGCATGAGTCATAATTCTGGGAAGCCCCACCAAGGTCCCCGATAACACCAAGGTCCCCGATGACACCAAGGTCCCCGATGACACCAAAGTCCCCCTGATGACACCAAGGTTAAGTCAATCACCACGATGACCCAAGGTTGAGTCAATCACCACACGCCAATTACACTATTGCTGAGACAAAAGACCGCCTGTATATAAGCAGCTGTGATTCAGAGCTCAGGGCTCTCGTCAAGATTCCACTGCGCTGGATGAGACTTGGGCCCTAGCTCGAGCTAGCAATAAACCCCTTCATGCTTTTGCATTGCTGCGGACGTCTTATTCTCTCAGTTTTGGGGACTCGGACACTGGGCATAACACTGACATGCTGGCTTCTGAGTCTAAGAGGGAAGAAAAGAGTGGATTGAAAAGTTGATAAAATACTCTGTGCGAAGGAGTAAAAAGCAGCTGCAAGCACAACACTCCTTTGGAGATGGAATGAATAAATGAGATAAAATCCTAAATAAACAACTTGCATGGCACTAATTGCGTTTTAAAAGTTGCCACTGGAGAACAGATAAAACGATGCTGTATTTCATTAGTGGCTCCCTTAATTCCATGGTATTTGCCAGCAAGCCCTATTAAAGCACTCTGTAATTAAAGACCAGTTCTGGGTCCTGTAATTTAGAGCATTATCAAAATACGGCAAGTGACTGGAGGTAAGAAAATGGAAACAAACACCACTCGCATAAGGTCCTGGGAGATCACACAGAGTGTGAATTTTAAAAGCTCAGCCTTCATACCGCCCCTGCCAGAGGGGTCTTGTCCACATCAGTGTTTTCCATTTGATGGGCAACCGGTTACATTTTTACTATCTCACAGGAGCGTAGGTGGAGAAGTAAATCAGTTCTCTTATTAAAACGATTTTCATTGTGATACAATTCTCATAACATAAAATTACAACTTTACAGTGTACAATCGAATGGCTTTTAGTATATTCAGAATGTTGTACAGGGTTTCCCCGGTGGCATTAGTAGTAAAGAACCCACCTGCCAGTGCAGGAGACATGAGAGTTACGGGTTCAATCCCTGGGTCAGGAAGATCCCCTGGAGAAGAGCACAGCAGCCCACTCCAGTATTCTTGCCTGGAGAATCCCCATGGACAGAGGAGTCTGGTCCTCTGTCACAAAGAGTCAGACATGACAGAAGCAACTTAGCATGCATGCACATGGTAAATCTGTGTTTAGCCTTTTGCAGAGCTGCTAGGCTGTCTTCTACAACAATGGCAACCATTTTATAGTCCTAAAAGCAATGTATGAGGTCTCTAATTTTTCCATATCCTCACCAAAACTTTTTACTATCCCTTAGTTTTTTTTAAAATTAGTTTATTTTTTACTATATTGCTGCACACAGGCTTCCTCTAGTTGCAGCGAGTGTGGGCTTCTCATTGCAATGGCTTCTCCTGTTGTGGAGCATGGGCTCGAGAGTTTGGGCTCAGTAGCTGTGGCCCACGGGTTTAGTTGCTCTGAGGCGTGTGGGGTCCTCATGGACCAGAGATCGAACCTGTGTGATTCTTAATCACTGAACCATCGAGGAACTCCCTATCAGCTTTTTTTTTTCCACTGCTCTCCTTAAGATGAGAAGAGGTGTTTCGTTCTGGGTCATCTATCCTTTAACCATGAAGGTAGCCATCCTGTGCCTTTGCTCTTTGTGGTGAACCACATAGATTCTCCCTGCGTTAGGCTGACAGGAGATGGTCTGTGGTCCTGTTTTCCTGTTCCCTCCATCAAGAGCTGGCCTGGAGACACTCACAACCCAGGACACTGTGGTGGCGAGTAGGAGCCAGCTGGATGGAGTTCCAATCCCGGTTCTGCCATGTCTTACCTAGAGTGACTGTGGGCTAGTTAGTAAACTTTCCTGCACCTTACCTCTAAGGTGGGACTCATTTAAATGGAATTGGTCCTTTTTGAGGACTCCAAGAAACACGTCTTTCGTATCTTACCATCTCTGAAATCAGGACATGTCTTAACCTGTATATCAGGCAGGCTGCAGCCGGGACATAATTGTCACTGCCTGGACATCAAAACTTGCTGACCGGGGGACATTTCTGGTAGTCTAGTGGCTAAGACTCCACGGTCCCAATGCAGTGGACCCAGGTTCAATCCCTGGGCTGGGAACTAGATCCCACATGCTGCAATTAAGACACAGTGCAGTCAAATGAATAAATATTAAAAACAAAATCTTGCTGACCAGATATCAGCTGCCAGGGCGAAAACCCCAGAGACAGCAGTGGAGCCTCGTTTTAGTGGTGCTACATCCCCAGGCTCTTGGTACCCAGGACAACAGTGTGGGGGGCAGGCTACCATGATTCTGAGTCAAAGGATAATGAGAAGAGTGGACCCCAAATGTGAGGAAGTTTGACCATACCATAACCAATTTATTTCACTTGTATTTTGCTTTTTATCTATGCACTGGAATGATGTAGGGCAAACATCTTTAAGTAAACCTGAAAGAGCTCTTTCAGCAAGTCCAAAATGGACTATAAGGAAGGCTGAGTGCCAAAGAATTGATGCTTTTTAGCTGTGGTGTTGGAGAAGACTCTTGAGAGTCCCTTGGCCTGCAAGGAGATCCTAAGGGAAATCAGTCCTGAGTATTCATTGGAAGGGCTGATGCTGAAGCTGAAACTCCAGTATTTTAGCCACCTGATGCTAAGAACTGACTCATTTGAAAAGACTCTGATGCTGGGAAAGATTGAGGGCAGGAGGAGAAGGGCACGACAGAGGATGAGATGGTTGGATGGCATCACCAACTCAATGGACATGAGTTTGAGTAAACTCTGGAGTTGGTGATGGACAGAGAAGCCTGGCATGCTGCCGTCCATGGGGTCGCAAAGAGTCAGACATGACTGAGCGACTGAACTGAACTGAAGAAACCTTTGTGTCAACTAATTGGCGCTTTTTTTTTTTTCTGTTTTAGGCAAGCATAAAATTATGACACAGGTTACAATTGCTGATGAAATACAGATACCTACTTCCCATGGTAAGAAACTGTTGAGAAAACCTGATGGGATACCATGAGTGCAAGATTTACCACAAAGCTTGGCAGTGAGCAGTCCTGTGATCAATATCAATAGTTAAGAGTGTTCTTAATAACAAGGTACCTATTTAACTTGTGTTAAGACACATGTAGTGTTTGCCTGGCATTCAACGACTGACCCCTCTTCTGATCCTTCACTGAATGACTAATCCTGGAGGAGGGAAAAAACATAATTAATGCTAATTTCTTTTATAGATCTCAGGAAAAAAATCAATAACATTAGGTGGCCCAATGAATACAACATTTAAAAAATGTTAGTCGAAGACTCTTAAGGAAGAGTCTTGCTGTGTGCTGTTTGCCACACTGGAAGGTAACGCAGAACTGTTGGCTTCCTCCTAGGGGACAGTCCCCGGGCACCTTTGAGGTCATTTCTGCCCTGATTTATGGGCCCTAAGGGTGCACATGGTTCAGCCACTCCTCTGTGAAGCCCACTAACCCTGCCCACTCTGTTGTGTGGATCTCTGCCCAATGCTGGGTTCTATAATTTCACATTGGCAGCTTGAAATTGACTGACGTATGTTGGCTTAGATGGTAAATAGTCTGCCTGCAATCCAGGAGACCCGAGTTCAATCCTGGGTCCAGAAGATGCTCTGGAGAAGGGAGTAGAAATCCACTCCAATATTCTTTCCTGGAGAATTCTGTGGACAGAGGAGCCTGGCAGGCTATAGTCCATGGGGTCACAAAGAGTTGGACACAACTGAGCAAATAATACTTTCACTTTGGGTGTTTACACAATGGGAATTGGCAAACACCATAAATCAGGACTTTTTAAAAAAGTTAACTTACTATGGCTTATCACTGCATCAAAGATTCTGAGTTCCTGGGGGTAGAGGTGGTGCCTGTAAACTCAACCCCAGGACACAAGCCAAGGGCCACTCCCTGGAAGGTTTGGAAACTGTCGTTTGCCCTACTTCCCTGGATGCATACTCTTGCAACATTGTTCATGTCCATCTCTGTCCTTGAGGTGTGGGTGACCTACTAGAAGGTTCTTCTTGCTCCTATTTGTGAAATGAAAGCCAACATGGAGTCAGCATTGCTAGCAGCATCTTTTAAAATGGAGCTGGGAGGCAGAGGAGGAAGTGTGACCTACACATGCCTTGGCTTGGAGGAAATCTGGGCTCTGACCTCTTACTGTCTTAGCTCAGGCATCCAGAAACTCAAGATACTTATCCGACCCTTAGCCTAAAATAACCCATGACAGCCGATCCCTTAAGGACAAATATTTCCTTTCTTGTCTCACGGTCAATCCTAGTTCTTGACAGAGAACTTGACAACCTTGTGGCTTTTACCTTTATAAGCCCCTGACTCTGTCTCTTCCCTGGAACACTCTTGGTTTTCCTGAACCAATGTCGCCTTAGTTACCATTCCTAAGATCCCCAAGAAACCCTCTTCCACTTCGCAGCCTTCTGCATTTCTTGGTCAACAAATTTCAGCTGCAAGGCATCTTCCAGACACTAGACAACCCTCTCCATGGTCTCTCTGTGGTTTCTGCGTGGCCGGAGTTACCCCAAGAGTTCACCCGTCTGAGGACTGAGTCAGGATATGAGTGGAACAGAGCCAACAGCACAAAAATCAGAACTAGTGTCGATTTGACTACTGGAAAGAGGATGAGACAGGCCTTCTCCTAATTCCTTTAGTAGAAGAGGACCCAACTGAGATGATTAGCATGGTTGGATGCCCTGACTTCCTGCCATTCCAACTCCTCAGTGAGAGTTCAATAAATGTTAGCTCAGTTTCTCTACTCCTTCCCTCAGCTCTCCTTAGGAGGCTTAGAAGATATAGTAATAAAGACCAAAGACAAGTGAATGGGAAGAGGAGAATGGAAAGCCATCCTGCCTGGGGGAAGAAGGCAGTGTGAAGAGGGAGGCACTGGGGCAGCTGTGGGGGAGGAGGGACACAAATCGGGTGGGGAGGCAGAAAGTGAAGTGAAAGTTGCTCAGTCGTGTCCTACTATGTGACCCCATGGACTATACAGTCTGTGGAATTCTCCAGGCCAGAATACTGGAGTGGTAGCCTTTCCCCTCTCCAGGGGATCTTCCCAACCCAGGGATCAAGCCCAGGTCTCCCACACTGCAGGCGGACCCTTCACCAGCTGAGCCACAAGAAAAGCCCAAGAATACTGGAGTGGGTAGCCTATCCCTTCTCCAACGGATCTTCCTGACCCAGGAAACAAACCAGGGTCTCCTGCATTGCAGGTGGATGCCTTACCAACTGTGCTATCAGGGAAGCCCAGAAAAACAGGGGGTCTGGTGACTATTTGATTATGTAACTGAAAGGTTGTTGTTGAATCACGAAGCCGGGATTCTTGGCCCCTGGAGGAGAAGAATTCAGTCTGGGGCCAGAGACGAGGCTTGATCGCTCAGAGCTTTTGTGTAATAAAGTTTTATTAAAATATAAAGGAGATAGAGAAAGCTTCTGACATAGGCATCAGAAGGGGGCAGAAAGAGTACCCGCTTGTTAGTGTTAGCAATGGAGTTATATATTCTCCAGTAAATCCAAAGAATGTCTGGAGGTTGTAAAGACCTCACCAGACCTACTCCCGTAATTTACATTTTAAGATAACAGAATTAGCCAGAAGGTTTAATCCAGAGACTGTCCTCAGGCAGAATACATTATTGTTATATAATCCTGAGGAATGTAGAGAAGAAAAAATGTTTGTCCTTTCTTTCTCCTTGAGAATTCCAGACCCCTCTCTCCTTGGGGACCCCTAGACTTCTTATCAACCTGCCTAGGAAATGACTCTCTCATAACTAGGTAATAGACACACAGCCGGCCAGTGATGCTCAGTCATGTCCCACTCTCTTCGACCCCATGGACTGTAGCCCCCACCAGGCTCCTCTGTCCATGGGATTTTCCAGGCAAAAATACTGGAGTGGATTGCCATTTCCTGTTCCAGGGGATCTACCTGGCTCAGGGATCACACCCTCATCTCTTGCATCTCCTGCACTGGCAGGCAGGTTCTTTACCAACTGCGCCACCTGGGAACCCCACAGAAGCACAAGGGACACAGTTAAAAATCTCCCTCATCCCCTCCTCTGGTCTCTAGCACCCATTGTTTTTTCTAAGACATAATCCCTCTTATTAGTTCTTGGCATATCCTTCCAGAAATTTTCCATGGCAAAAGTTCTCAGATTTCCCTGTGGAGGAAAATCACCTGGGAAGTGTGTTAAAACGAAGAATGCTAACTGACCCCTGAGTTTCCTTTCTGACTCACGTGCTCTGAGGAGGGTCTGAGATTTGGCGTTTCTAACAAATTCTCTATTTCTCTTTTATTGACTATGCCAAAGCCTTTGACTGTGTGGATCACAAGAAACTATGGAAAATTCTGAGAGAGATGGGAGTACCAGACCACCTGACCTGCCTCTTGAGAAATCTGTATGCAGGTCAGGAAGCAACAGTTAGAACTGGACATGGAACAACAGACTGGTTCCAAATAGGAAAAGGAGGACGTCAAGGCTGTATATTGTCACCCTGCTTATTTAACTTCTATGCAGAGTACATCATGAGAAACGCTGGACTGGAGGAAACACAAGCTGGAATCAAGATTGCCGGGAGAAATATCAATCACCTCAGATATGCAGATGACATCACCCTTATGGCAGAAAGTGAAGAGGAGCTAAAAAGCCTCTTGATGGAATTGAAAGAGGAGAGTGAAAATGTTGGCTTAAAGCTCAACATTCAGAAAACGAAGATCATGGCATCTGGTCCCATCACTTCATGGGGGATAGATGGGGAAACAGTGGAAACAGTGTCAGACTGTATTTTGGGGGGCTCCAAAATCACTGCAGATGGTGAGTGCAGCCATGAAATTAAAAGACGCTTACTCCTTGGAAGAAAAGTTATGACCAACCTAGATAGCATATTCAAAAGCAGAGATATTACTTTGCTAACAAAGGTCCATCTAGTCAAGGCTATGGTTTTTCCAGTAGTCATGTATGGATGTGAGAGTTGGACTGTGAAGAAGGCTGAGCACCAAAGAATTGATGCTTTTGAACTGTGGTGTTGGAGAAGACTCTTGAGAGTCCCTTGGACTGCAAGGAGATCCAACCAGTCCATTCTGAAGGAGATCAGCCCTGGGATTTCTTTGGAAGGAATGATGCTAAAGCTGAAACTCCAGTACTTTGGCCACCTCATGCGAAGAGTTGACTCATTGGAAAAGACTCTGATGCTGGGAGGGATTGGGGGCAGGAGGAGAAGGGGACCACAGAGGATGAGATGGCTGGATGGCATCACTGACTCGATGGATGTGAGTCAACTCCGGGAGTTGGTGATGGACAGGGAGGCCTGACGTGCTGCAATTCATAGGGTCGCAGAGTCAGACACGACTGAGTGACTGAACTGAACTGAACAAATGCTCTGGGGACCCTGGTGCTACTGGTCCCAGGGCCACACTCTGAGAACCGCTGTTCTGAAGGTGTTCATAGGAACATTTGACACTTAACCCATTTTTATCTAGTAATTTGAGGATCTGTTCCTGGCAATGGAAACATCCCTTAAGACACTATTGATCCAGCACAATTTCTGCCTGTGGGCCTTCTCTATGCCAGTTTCTTCACCTGGACGACTCTCCGCTCCAACCTCCACTCTTCCTAGGCCCAGTTCAACATCTACTTCCTCCAGGCAGTCTTTCTTGATTCTTTCCCTATATGGAAGGAATCTTCTCCGTCTTTAAGCTCTCATAGGAGTGTTCATCTGTAGCTTCTAAGGGCATCTGTTATTTATTAGAACTGTATGTTAAATGGGACTTTTCCTGCTTTGGTTTTAAAATTCTGTTAAAGAGATATCAGATCCTAAAGTGAGTTTGAGAGCTCTTTAAATGCAGAATTTAGGTTTCAAGACCTTTGAGCTTTCCCTAGTTACCTTGGGGCTATAAAATGGTTGATAGTGAAACCATGTAACTAATATTGAGACCTGAACCCATGTGCTGGGACTTGAACCCAGCCAAAACCCCGATAGGGATTGAACCCATGGTCTTTTAACTGAGATCACACAGCTGGGCTCAGAACTTAATGACGCTCAAGTTCTTGATGTCTCACTGCAGAAAGAATTCAGTGAGAGACAGAGTGATGGGTAAGAAGTGGATTTGTTTAGGTAGAAACACACTCTACAGAGTGTGGACCATCTCAGAAGATGGGAGTGGCGCCAGGGTAGGGGGTTGCCAGTTTTATGCTTCTGTGCTATACTCAGTCACTCAGTTGTGTCTGACTCTTTGCGACCCCATAGACTGTAGCCCACCAGGCTCTTCTATCCATGGGATTTTTCAGGCAAGAATACTGAAACAGGTTGCCATTACCTCCTCCAAGGGATCTTCCTGACCCAGGGATCGAACCTGTGTCTCCTGCATTGGCAGGCTGTCTTTACCACTGAGCCACCTGGGAAGCCCCAAGAGTATGGGGTTGTCAGTTTTTATAGGGGTGGGCGATTTCACAGGCTAATGAGTGAAAGAAGTATTACAGTTATTTTGGGGAAGGGGTGGGGATTTCCAGGAATTGGGCCACCGCCCACTTTTTGACCTTAATGGTCGGTCTTGGACCTGTCATCTCGCCTGTGGGTGTGTCATTTAGCTTGCTGATGTGTTGCAATGAGTGTATACTGAGCCTCATGGTCTAGTGGAAGTCGCCTTGCCAACCATCTTTGGCCCATTTGGTTTTAATCAGTATATGTCATGTCCTTGGGCTAGCTCATTGTTCTGGACATTGTGCCCTGCTTCCTTCCCTCTTGTTTCAGTAGGATTTTTTTAGAATTTCTTAGGAGAGGGCTTTGCAACCCCACATCCAAGGAGTGGTGGCTGCGCAGGCGCATGAGGGCCTAGAGGACCTATTCCACGTTCAAGGTCAGGAGGAGCAATGGTGAGGAGATACCCCTCGTCCAAGGTAAGAGAAATCCAAGTAAGATGGTAGGTGTTGCAGGAGGGCATCAGAGGGCAGACACACTGAAACCATAATCACAGAAAACTAGTCAATCTAAGGACCACAGCCTTGTCTAACTCAATGAAACTAACTAAACCATGCCCGTGGGGCCACCCAAGATGGGCGGGTCATGGTGGAGAGGTCTGACAGAATGTGGTCCACTGGAGAAGGGAATGGCAAACCACTTCAGTATTCTTGCCTTGAGAATCCCATGAACAGTATGAGAAGGCAAAATGATAGGATACTGAAAGAGGAACTCCCCAGGTCAGTAGGTGCCCAATATGCTGGAGATCAGTGGAGAAATAGCTCCAGAAAGAATGAACGGATGGAGCCAAAGCAAAAACAATACCCAGTTGTGGATGTGACTGGTGATAGAAGCAAGGTCCAATGCTGTAAAGAGCAATATTGCGTAGGAACCTGGAATGTTAGGTCCATGAATCAAGGCAAATTGGAAGCGGTCAAACAAGAGATGGAAAGAGTGAACGTCGACATTCTAGGAATCAGCGAACTAAAATGGACTGGAATGGGTGAATTTAACTCAGATGACCATTATATCTACTACTGTGGGCAGGAATCCCTTAGAAGAAATGGAGTAGCCATTATGGTCAACAAAAGAGTCTGAAATGCAGTACTTGGATGCAGTCTAAAAAATGACAGAATGATCTCTGTTCGTCTCCAAGGCAAACCATTCAATATCACAGTTATCCAAGTCTATGCCCCAACCAGTAACGCTGAAGAAGCTGAAGTTGAATGGTTCTATGAAGACGTACAAGACCTTTTAGAACTAACACCCAAAAAAGATGTCCTTTTCATTACAGGGGACTGGAATGCAAAAGTAGGAAGTCAAGAAACACCTGGAGTAACAGGCAAATTTGGCCTTGGAATGTGGAATGAAGCAGGGCAAAGACTAATAGAGTTTTGCCAAGAAAATCCGCTGGTCATAGCAAACACCCTTTTCCAACAACACAAGAGAAGACTCTACACATAGACATCACCAGATGGTCAACACTGAAATCAGGTTAATTATATTCTCTGCAGCCAAAGATGGAGAAGCTCTATAGAGTCAACAAAAACAAGACCAGGAGCTGACTGTGGCTCAGATCATGAACCCCTTATTGCCAAATTCAGACTTAAATTGAAGAAAGTAGGGAAAACCACTAGACCATTCAGATATGACCTAAATCAAATCCCTTATGATTGTACAGTGGAAGTGAGAAATAGATTTAAGGGACTAGGTCTGATAGATAGAGTGCCTGATAAGCTATGGACTGAAGTTCGTGACATTGTACAGGAGACAGGGATCAAGACCATCCCCATGGAAAAGAAATGCAAAGAAGCAAAATGGCTGTCTGGGGAGGCCTTACAAATAGTTGTGAAAAGAAGAGAGGCGAAAAACAAAGGAGAAAAGAAAAGATATAAGCATCTGAATGCAGAGTTCCAAAGAATAGCAAGAAGAGATAAGAAAGCCTTCCTCAGCGACCAATGCAAAGAAATAGAGGAAAACAACAGAATGGGAAAAACTAGAGATCTCTTCAAGAAAATCAGAGATACCAAGGGACCATTTCATGCAAAGATGGGCTCGATAAAGGACAGAAATGGTATGGACCTAACAGAAGCAGAAGATATTAAGAAGAGGTGGCAAGAATACACAGAAAAACTGTACAAAAAAGATCTTCATGACCAAGATAATCACGATGGTGTGATCACTCACCTAGAGCCAGACATCCTGGAATGTGAAGTCAAGTAGGCCTTAAAAAGCATCACTATGAACAAAGCTAATGGAGGTGATGGAATTCCAGTGGAGCTAGTTCAAATCCTGAAAGATGATGCTGTGAAAGTGCTGCACTCAATATGCCAGCAAATTTGGAAAATGCAGCAGTGGCCACAGGACTGGAAAAGGTCAGTTTTCATTCCAATCCCAAAGAAAGGCAATGCCAAAGAATGCTCAAACTACCGCACAATTGCACTCATCTCACATGCTAGTAAAGTAATGCTCAAAATTCTCCAAGCCAGGCTTCAGCAATACGTGAACCGTGAACTCCCTGATGTTCAAGCTGGTTTTAGAAAAGGCAGAGGAACCAGAGATCAAATTGCCAACATCCGCTGGATCATGGAAAAAGCAAGACAGTTTCCGAAAAACATCTATTTCTGCTTTATTGACTATGCCAAAGCCTTTGACTGTGTGGATCTCAAGAAACTGTGGAAAACTCTGAAAGAGATGGGAATACCAGACCACCTGACCTGCCTCTTGAGAAATCTGTATGCAGGTCAGGAAGCAACAGTTAGAACTGGACATGGAACAACAGACTGGTTCCAAATAGGAAAAGGAGGATGTCAAAGCTGTATATTGTCACCCTGCTTATTTAACTTCTATGCAGAGTACATCATGAGAAACGCTGGACTGGAAGAAACACAAGCTAGAATCAAGATTGCCGGGAGAAATATCAATCACCTCAGATATGCAGATGACACCACCCTTATGGCAGAAAGTGAAGAGGAATTAAAAAGCCTCTTGATGAAAGTGAAAGTGGAGAGTGAAAAAATTGGCTTAAAGCTCAACATTCAGAAAACGAAGTTCATGGCATCTGGTCCCATCACTTCATGGGGAATAGATGGGGAAACAGTGGAAACAGTGTCAGACTTTATTTTTGGGGGCTCCAAAATCACGGCAGATGGTGACTGCAGCCATCAAATTAAAAGATGCTTACTCCTCGGAAGAAAAATTATGATCAACCTAGATAGCATATTGAAAAGCAGAGACATTACTTTGCTAACCAAGGTACATCTAGTCAACGCTATGGTTTTTCCAGTAATCACGTATGGATGTGTTAGTTGGACTGTGAAGAAAGCTGAGCACTGAAAAATTGATGCTTTTGAACTGTGGTGTTGGAGAAGACTCTTGAGAGTCCCTTGGACTGCAAGGAGATCCAACCAGTCCATTCTGAAGGAGATCAACCCTGGGATTTCTTTGGAAGGAATGATGCTAAAGCTGAAACTCCAGTACTTTGGCCATCTCATGTGAAGAGTTGACTCATTGGAAAAGACTCTGATGCTGGGAGGGACTGGGGGCAGTAGGAGCAGGGGACAATAGAGGATGAGATGGCTGGATGGCATCACGGACTCGATGGACGTGAGTCTGAGTGAACTCCAGGAGTTGGTGATGGACAGGGAGGCCTGGCGTGCTGCGATTCATGGGGTCGCGAAGAGTCGGACACAACTGAGCGACTGAACTGAACTGAACTGACTTGCTATAAACATGGAGAGGGAAAAGTGAGAACAAATAGTGTTATTTCTTTCCTTTTATGTCCAGAGAGATTAAACTTTGATGGCTGCTTGAGAGCTTGATGTGAAGTCTCTGCAGTTGGGCTCTTTGTGGTCCAGGGCCAGATTCATGTCTGCCTGAGAGAACTGAAGCAGCCTGGGGCCAGGCAGAGGTGGAGGGAACTGCCCTTCTCCCAGGGCACAGAAAGGGGAGTGTAGCTTTCCTTATGGACCAAGGAAAGTCTCCACGGAAGCCGTTGTGGAAATATCTTAAATCCCATCCAATATGGTTAGGATCGTATAGGGTAGCCAGAAGAAAGTGGAAACCTCCAGAGTCCATGTTCTGCAGTGACAGAGTTCTGGAAACTCTGGGGAAGCCCCTGGTTTGTGGGATCTTGAGGAATTCCCAGAGTACACACGAGCTCAAGAGTTACCCTGCCCCACCTGCCATTCAGAGGAGCCTGGTGTCTGGAGCCAAGGGCACCATCTTGGATTCTGCCCTTTCTGCCAGTGGGCAGGGACCCTGTCGGCCTGCTGGTAGGAAAGGAGATGGGGGAAGGGGAAAAGCCACCCCACTTCCCTTCCCAGGTCATCAGGGAGATGGAAGGACATGTAAGGCCAAATCAAGTTCAGAGTATGATTGCATAGGATGAACATTCTACCCACAGGTGACTGTGGTTTTCCCTTAAAGGGGCTGAGGCTGTAACACCACTAGAGCCTTGCTGGAGTTTTCATCGGGGCTTGCAAAATTGTCCTTTTGATGCTGCCGTCTATGGGGTCGCACAGAGTTGGACACGACTGAAGTGACTTAGCAGCAGCAGCAGCAGCACTGTGTTTGTTTAAAATACTGGACACACACACATCCTACACAATCCTTTTATTGCTTTATGCTATAAACTCCTTTATGGTTTATAATACCTTTGTGGCCCTTTGGTACCTAGCTTCGTAACTGGCACACCCCAGGCACACAAGGAATACCTGCCCATTTACTCTTTAATTTTTTTATTCAACATTTATTGGGAACCCATACTTGGCGCTGGGGCTCCCCAGGTGACACAGTGGTAAGACTCTGCCTGCCAATGCAGGAGACACAAGAGATGCAGGTTTGATCCCTGGGTGAGGAAGATCCCCTGGAGTAGGAAATGGCAACCCACTCCGGTATTCTTGCCTGAAAAATTCCATGGACAGAGGAACCCAGTGGGCCACAGTCCATGGGGTTGCAAAGAGTCAGACATGACTGAGCAAGTGAGCACATACACGCTCATTGCTATGGGTGGAGTAGAGAGGGAGACGCGCGCGACTCTTGTCTTCCAGGCTTAAGAGAAGCTCATGTACAGCTGATACCACTTGGGGGAGAGCAAATGCAAACCACCATGGCAGCCAGGCAGGTCCGTGTGCCTGGGCAAGGATAAAACAATAGGGGTGTCGGCAGCTTTGGCAGAACGGGACCCCCACTGCACCCCCTGGAACGATAGCTGCTCTTTATTGCTTTCTGAGAATTCAAGCCCACTTGATCAAAAGGAGTAGGAAATCTGAATTTTCACGTGAAATGAAAGTGAAAGTCAGTCATGTCTGACTATTTGTAACCCCATGGACTGTAGTCTATGGAATTCTCCAGGCCAGAATACTGGAATGGGTAGCCTTTCCCTTCTGCAGGGGATCTTCCCAACCCAGGGATCGAACCCAGGTCTCCTGCATCGCAGGCGGATTCTTTACCAACTGAGCTATCACTATATGTCCTTAACAAAACACATCTGTGGACCAGTTCAGTGCAAGGGTCACCATTTGGGGCCCCTGTGGTGTTGTTGGCACTCTCCCTGGTATTCTCCTGTAGAAAGAGGGGCTGTCAGTAATCAGGGGCCACAAGCTGCTTTTTAGGAATTAATGAGTCAGGGCTTGGAGAAGCTTTATGCAAAGAACTTAGGTTTATTAAAATGCTCCTTTGTCTCAGGGAATAAATATTTTAAAAAATCCCAACCCGAAGTGCTTAATCTGCCTAAAATGTACAACAAATAAAATGAACACTCTAAAAAGAACTTGCTTCCTGTTTCAGAAGAGGCCCCATGGCTCTACAATCTGATTACAGAGACATGGCCTTTCCTGCCAGGGGTATAAGAAGAAGCCACAAACGGGCTGAGCCATACAGTATTAGAGGAACTAGCCAGCAAGTTGCATTAACTGCAATTTCATTACCCTGAGAAGGATTCCATCAGTTGGAGACTTAGTGTCAGCTTCTGGAGCCATCCTCTGCTCCCTGCCCAGTCACTGCTGGGATCAGAAGGTCCAGGAACAGGCTTCCCTGGTGGTCCAGTGGCTAAGACTCCTTATGCCCTATGCAGGGAGCCCAGGTTCGATCCCTGGTGGGGGAACTAGATCTCACATGCTGCACCTAGAAGATCTCACTTGCTGTAACTGAGACCCAGCCAAGCCAAAATAGACAAATAACAATAAATAATAATAAAATGGAGGTCCAGGAGCCAGGCTGTAATTGGAACTGGAGAAGTTCTGGGAGACAGCACACAGCAGAGCAGGCAGCCCAGGAGAGAAGCCGGCTGAAACCCTTCTCTCCAAGTTCTGTGTCCTGTCCTGGGGACGATTCAAGGTGACATTCCACACAAGGATGATTTATGTCTCGTTGGGGGTACATATACAGTCACATTTCTTATGTTTACTGTTAACAACTCCCATCTACCTTTATTAGCAGAAAAATCTAATCGTCCTTCCATTGACCCATCCCTTTAAACTTTCCAAGAATCCTATAATTTTAGTACAAAGAGGTCAGTTGTTGTTGTTTTTGTTCAGTCACCCCGTCGTGTCTGACTCTTTGTGACCCCATGGACTGCAGCATGCCAGGCCTACCTGTCCCTCATCATTTCCCAGAGTTTGCCCAAGTTCATGTTCATCGGTGATGCTGTCCAGCCATCTCATCCTCTGACACCCTCTTCTCCTTCTGCTCTCAATCTTTCCCAGCATCAGAGACTTTTCCAGTGAGTTTTCTTTCGCATCATATGACCAAAATGCTGGAACTTCAGCCTCAGCATCAGTCCCTCCAATGAATATTCAGGGTTGATATCCCTTATGATTGCCTAATTTGATCTCCTTGCAGTCCAAGGGACTCTCAGGAGCCTTCTCCAGCACCGCAGTTCAAAGGCATCAATTCTTTGGCGTTCTGCCTTCTTTACAGTCCACCTTTCACAACCATACGTGACCACTGGAAAGACCATAGTCTTGACTATACGGACCTTTGTCGGAAGAGTGATGTCTCTACTTTTCAACACACTGTCTAGGTCTGTCATCTCCAACCAGATCACCTGTCCTGTTGTTCCAGTCTCCGCCACATGGTGTCGCTGTTGAAGACTGATTTTATGCAGGCCAGCAAGCAGTACTCACAGGCTCCTCACTTAGGCGATGCCCTTGCCAGCCCAGATCCGTGCCAGCCCAAGGTAGTGCCACATGATAGATTTTAAGGTGGCGATACTTTTATTAATACACATGGTGGTTTAGTCGCTAGTCGCTAAGTTGTGTCCAACTCTTGCGATCCCATGGACTGTAGCCTACCAGGCTCCTCTATCCATGGGATTCTCCAGGCAAGAATACCGGAGTGGGTTGCCATTTCCTTCTCCAGAGGATCTTCCTGACCCAGGAATTGAACTCAGGTCTCCTGCATTGCAGGCAGATTCTTTACCAACTGAGCTACAAATCTGCTCTTATTAATGCAAACAGGTATTCCCAAAGCCTGACACTGCACCAGGACAGCTGCCTCTGGGTCACCTTCATGTACTTGTTTGGAGGTCACCACCCCGGAATTCCATGTATGTGCTGGGTGCGTTTCAGTCATGTCTGACTCTTGGCGACCCCATGAACTGCAACCCACCAGACTCCTCTGTCCATGGGATTCTCCAGTCAAGAATACCAGAGTGGTTTGCCATTTTATTCTTCAGGGGATCTTCCCAACCCAGGCATTGAACCTGTGTCTTCCACATTGCAGGCAGATTCTTTACCACTGAGCCACCAGGCAACCCAAAAGAATCCCCATAACCTCCAGCAGACATCCCCTTTGTGGCCCTGGGTGTCCTTTCCTGCAGTTAAGTTTTAGTCAATGATGTCCCAATGGGCTTTTGTAAGTTTAAATTTCACAGCGCTTGGGTTAAAGGTCTCTTAGTTCCTTTCCTCCCTCAAGACATTGAGATGATTCTGCAAATGTGTCCCCCCCTTTTCAGAACTCTGCCTAACAGGGGGTCTTACTGAAGGGCTGCCTTGCTAAATCAAGCAAAAAGTCCTGTTATTCTTTATTTATTTATTTAGTTTTGGTTGCACTGAGTCTTTGGTGCTGAGCATTGGTTTTCTCTAGTTGCGGCAAGTGGCGGCTACTCCTTGTGGTTCAAGGGCTTCTTACTGTGGTGGATTCTTTGTTGCATGCAGGCTCAGTAGTTGTGGCACACAGGCTTAGTTTGTCCCAAGCATGTGGGATTTTCCTGGACCAGGGATCAAACCTGTGTCCCCTGCATTGGCAAGCAGATTCCTATCCACTGCACCAGCAGGGAAATCCATGTTCCTGCTTTTAAAAAAATCTTATACCCAGGGCAGTATGGCATTATTTACAAAAAATAATAATAATGATTTTTTTTAACTAAAAGATGCAAAGAGCAGCTCGTTTCACAACAAAAAAGGCTTGATCCAACATGATTCTCTCCTTCTAACTATAGAGAGAAGGAATCAGTAACTTCTTAAAAATTAATTCAGACCTCCCCTCACTATGCTCCCTATTCCAGGTTGTTGAAATTAAAAAGAGACCATTGAGACTCATGGAAGACTGAAAAAAAAAAACCTGCCCAAGATCACACAGAGGGTGGGAGAAGAGCCACAACGAGACTCTAAAGCCTGGGCATTTCCAGCTGCTCTGCTTCCTTCCCCAGTAGGTTCTGTAGAAGGAGAAACGAAGGTCATCAGAAGTCAGGGTGGTCAGGAAAGGAACAGGGACAGAAATAGGGACCGGGATTCTCCCAGGGAACTAGAGTGGGGAGTCCTTGCATGACTCCTACTTAGGAGATAGGAGCAAACCAGACAGCTGAAGAGGGTTCCCAAGGAAACGCCTTGTGATGGGGCAGCTCTGGAAGCTCCTGAGGTTGTTGCCGCCAATCCCTATATTCGTCCTACCCAGTTCCTTAGTTAAAGGCTTCCCAGAATAACACTTACTTGTCCCAGTCTCCCTTTCAGCTATGTGCTTCCCTGTAGCCAATGAAATATAAGCAGAAACGTTTTGCATAAACTTCTGGGCAAAACTTCTTAAAATAGAAAAAGTTCCCTTTTAATTCTTCTTCCTCCCTTCCTCCATCTTAATGTCTGAAAGATGCATGTGAAGGCTGATCCACCATCTGAGACGATGAATACAAGAGCCGCGCATGAGAAACGATGTAGTGATGAAGCTGTGGCCCTGTAGCTGGGGTGTGGAGGGTGTGAGGGTGTGGGACTGCCACACCCTCCCCGGACTGCCGGTCGGGTGACTTTCACTTCGGTACTAGGGAGACACTTCTGTCTTGTTTACATCATGGTTATTTGGGGTTTCCTATCACACACAGCTGAATTTGTTCCTAACTGCAGTAGCCTGCCTAGGTTATTGGAGAAGGCAGGGGATAACTGAGTGCCAGGCCAAGGAGTCTGGACTTTATCCTGTGGGTCAATGGGGAGCCAGAGAGTGGCATGACAGAAGATGTGACTTGTTAATGTTCATTTGGTCACAGGTATGACATCCACTAGCATAAAGAAAGTGCAGGGGGTACTTCCCTGGTGGTCTAATGGTAAAGAAGCCACTTTGCAATGCAAGGGATGTGGGTTTGCTCCCCAGTTGGGGAACTAACATCTCACCTGCCATGGAGCAACTTAGCCCATGAGCCGTAACAATTGAGCCTAGGCCCTACAGCTAGAGAGTCTGTGGGCCACAACTAAAAGATCCCATATAATGCCACGAAGATGGAGCATGCTTCAACTAAGACCCAGTGGAACCAAATGAATAAATAAATATTAAAAAATAAAAAAAGAAAGGGCAGGGCTACAGACCGTCTAGATGACCTTTGCTGCAGCACAACTGTTGGGCTGGGGAGGGAGTGGAGGGTATGTTTAATCTGATTTTTTAGCTGGCCACTCTGACCAGGCTGACCTCGAGGAGTTCTGTTTCCATAACTTTCTAGAAGGACAGCAAAACCCTTGGACTGACAGGTCATGGCACACTCCTCCTGCGCCAACAGAAGGCAGTGGGCAGTGGTTAAGAGCAGAATTTTGGAGTTGGCTCTCCCTTGGTTCAAATTCTGGCCTCCTCTTTTGGTAGCTATGTGATTTAGGGCAGTTATTTAATCATTCCTGGCTTCAGTTTTCTCATCTATAAAACGAGGACAAAAATACTTATTTCACAGGATCGAGAGCTAAGCCATGTGAGAAGCTTAGCGTGGTGTCTGGCCATGTCTGACTCACAGCTGAAGTGGCCACACTTATGTGTTTTATTTGGGTCTCAGCTATCCTGATATTTTTATCAGAAGGATCTATTTTCATTTGATGACTGCAGATAATGAATACAGTTTGGCTTGAAACTTTCGGATAAACTGGATCCTTTGGATTGGCTGCCAACCTGTTCTATAGTCTTGTTTTTAATGCTCAAACCATAGAAAAAAACATTTTATTCTCCAGTCCTATTCAGGGATGGCCTTGAACAGTACTTGATAGTGAGTTAAATTGTCTATGTCTGGGTTTTAGTTTATGTTTTTAGACAATACAACACGACCCACTCTCCCACTCTGAACACTTACATAATCTGTCCTGGTTTGATTTTCTCACTTCTCTCTCCAGAGAGGACCTCCCCTCATGCTTCCCTGAGAAAACAGAAACCCTTAGGAAGAGACTGCCTCAACTTCCTGCTCCCAGATCTCAAGTCTCCTGTGCCTAGATCTCCCATCGGCCATCCCCTTGTCTGAGTGGAGTGGTGTCCCTCCCACCGTCAGGCCAGCCCCTCCAGCTGGGCCCTGCACCCTCTTCACACCTGCCTTCTCGGGACCCTTGCACTTAACCATCATCCTGGATCACTCTTTGCTTTCAATCTCTCCTTCTCCTGGTTTCTTCCGATTGACCTTGGAACATGTCCAAAATTCTTTAAACACAAAAAGTGAAGACCCCTCTTCCCCCATTATTATTAGAAAATAGGCTTGACTGCTATGAAGTTACCAAATTATGGAAACTTATAAGATGAGCATTTACTCAACTGTCCTGTCAATGTCCAGGCCTTAGCAGCCCAGGGCTGGTGGGGCAACCTCACCCAGAGAGGTGTCAGGACCTCAGCCTCTCCAGTCTCCTTGCTCCATTGTCCCCAGGGTGTGGTCCCTGTCTGCAAAGTCCTGCTGGCAGACTGGGGAAAGAAGGTCAGAGAACACAGAAAGCTTTTCCTTTAAAAGTATAAACCTCTACTCACATCCCAACAGCCTAGAGCTAGCAACATGGCAACACTTAGCTGCAAGGAAGGCTGGGAGATGGAGCCATTGTTCTGGTACCCAGTTCAACACAGAGGCTCTATGACTATAGAAAAGGAGGTTCGGTTCAGTTCAGTTCAGTTGCTCAGTCGTGTCCGACTCTTTGCGACCCCATGAACTGCAGCACGCCAGGCCTCCCTGTCCATCACCAACTCCCAGAGTCCACCCAAACCCATGTCCATTGAATCGGTGATGCCATCCAACCATCTCATCCTCTGTCGTCCTCTTCTCCTCCTGCCCTCCATCTTTCCCAGCATCAGGGTCTTTTCAAATGAGTCAGCTCTTCACATCAGGTCGCCAAAGTATCGGAGTTTCAGCTTCAACATCAGTCCTACCAATGTTACTGAGTTGGTATGAAGATGACCGCTTTAATATTATATATTAAAACATTTTGTCCAACTTGAAAACTCACTGTTTTCCTCCTAATTTAAAAAATAAATGAAATTTCTCCTCTGGTTCAAATTGCTTCAGGAATCTTGGGCTTCTGGTGCAGACATGGCTGAGGCCAGGGCCCACATCATGTACCAACCAGATGGCACAGATGGCATCAGGTAACCCTGGTCACAAAGATGTGAATCTCTTAAGGGGGTGGACACAATTTCCTGAGAATACATGCTTTGCTAAGAAGCACAACGAGAAAGCCCAGAAGAAGATGTAGGTCAGCAACACCAAGGCCTTGGGTGTGGTGCCCAGGTTATCAAGGCCCTTGTAAAGTCCGAGGGCAGAATGGGAAAACAGAATTCTACCAGGACCACACATTTCACAGGCAACAAGGAGGCCTGGCAGAGTTGTTCTCAAAATAATTAGCTGGACTCACCCAAAGGTGGAAAAGAGAGTATTCTGTACAATGCCCCTGTCACTGAGTGAGAAGCGGGTAAGAACCCTAGAATGGACTAGCTCGTCTGCATCGTCGCCCCTCCTGTTTTAACATTAAGCCTCTGTAACCTTGAGTAGGTTCATCCTTTAAAAAAAATTAACCAGTTAGGGTATGCTGTGGTAAGAAATAATGTCCAGATCTCAGTGCTCAGAACATCAAAGATTTGCGGGTTTTCATTTCTGTTTTGTTTTTTTTTAATTGGAGGATAACTGCTTTACTGTGGTCTCTGCCGTACATCAACATGAATCAGTCATTTATATATATGGATATCCTCTCTCTCGAGCTGCTCCCACCGCCCCCCACCACCATTCCACCCCTCCAGGTGGTCCCAGGGCGCCACCCTGTGCTCTCTGTGTTATACAGCAGCTTCCCGCCAGTTAATCTGTTTTACCCGTGAGAATATACATGTATGTGTGTGTGTCAACACTGCTTTCTCAATTTCTCCTAGCCTCTTCTTCCCCCACTGTGTCCGCAAGTCCATCCTGTTTGTCTGTATCTCCATTTCTTATCTGTAAATAGGTTCATCAGTGCTATTTTCCTAGATTCCATGCTACTGCTGCTGCTAAGTCGCTTCAGTTGTGTCCGACTCTGTGCGACCCCACAGACGGCAGCCCACCAAGCTTCCCCGTCCCTGGGGTTCTTTAGGCAAGAATACTGGAGTGAGTTGCCATTTCCTTCTCCAATGCATGCATGCATGCTAAGTCGCTTCAGCCGTGTCCGACTCTGTGCGACCCCACAGACAGCTGCCCACCAGGCTCCCCCATCCTTGGGGTTCTTCAGGCAAGAATACTGGAGTGGGGTGCCATTTCCTTCTCCAACCCTAGATTCCATAAATATGCTTTAATATACAATATTTGTTTTTCTCTTTCTGACTTACTTATAACCGCCTCTAGGTTCATCCACCTCACTACAGCTGACAAAGATTTTTTTTTTAAATTCATTCCAATCGCCCATCTTGGGGTGGCTGCCTGCCTCCTCCGTGGGCCTTATGCAGGGACCGGAGCTGATGGACTAGCCACCGTGTGGAGCGGTGACGGCAGTGGTAGCAAGAAGAAGGGAAATGTGATAAGTTATGGATTGGCTCATAGGGTCTCCACCTGATAGTGACCCATGTCACTTTCACCCACCTTCTTTTGACTCCCAAATCTCACTGAGAGACCTCACTGAGAGGGTGGGGAAGTGCAGTTCCACCACGTTTCCAGCAGGGGGAGAATGAGAACCTGGGTATCAGCCTTTTTTTTTTTTTCTTTCATTGAATTCACATTAAACCTGTAATGGTAACTAATTGCTCCATTTCAGGGTTGAGGAAACATCCTGGATCGCTGCCATTCCTGAGGACAGGAAATGCATCCACCTGCCAAGCTGATGGTGACATCTTGCGGTAGCCAAGAAGCAGCTACCTCTTTCCGGGGCAGGAACAGGTGTCCCTGCCTCCAGGAACTGGTCCCGCCTGCTGGGCAAGAGGCACAGCGTTGAGGGGTTGAAGGTATAATAGATTAAAATAGGGCCAAGGGCTCCTGGGGAGAGGAGAGGGCTTCCCCTGATAGATTCCCTGGGGCATGGGGTCTGAAGACGAGTGAAAGGAATGTGGCCTTGCGCCTTGCAAGTGAAGCAGAACACGCAGAGACGTGTGGCCCTCTCCACAGGAACTTTGTGGACGTTTTGGGAGTGTCAATGATGTTATTGAATCGTGTTCCTAATATAAGCCAAGTGAAAAGCAGGATACAGAGGTATGACTGGTCTACTTTTTAAAATTTTACTTATTAAATTTTTATTTGGCGGCACTGGGTCTCAGATGCGGCCCAAGGGATCTTAAATCTTTGTTGCGGCATGCAGGATCTTTACTTGCAGCATGTGGCATCTAGTCCCCCTGACCAGGGATCAAACCCAGCCACCCTGTGAGGGGAGCTCCAAGTTTTAGCCACTGGGCCGCCAGGGAAGTGCCCTAGACTACAGTTTGACAAGTGTGTAGCAGGTGTGAATCTCAGCCTACAAGCTATATGAACAAGAAATATTTAAGTCCTTTTTTTTTTTTTTTTAACTCAACTTGATTCTACCTCCAAACCCACGCTCCTCCTGGTGGGAATTTACCCTCAGAGATTCTCAGGTCTCCCCTTCACCACAGTTGTGCTGGGGTCCCCTGGACCATAGCAGCAAAACACCTGCATGCTCCTGTGACCTGTGACCATATGGGGCACCCAGGTGGCGCAGTGGTAAAGAACTTGCCTGTCAATGCAGGAGATGCAAGAGATGCGGGTTCGATTCCTGGGTTGGGAAGACCGCCTGGAGGAGAAGATGACAACCCACCCCAGTATTCTTGCCTGGAAAATCCCATGGACAGAGGAGCCTTGTTGGCTACCGACTGGGGTCACAAAGAGTCGGACAGGACTGAGCACATATTCACCTCCCCTCATTAGCACACCCACCAGGGCAGCCTTCCTCTCCCCAGTGCACCCAGTCCCTGTGCGCTTTTTTTTTTTTTTAAGTGTTTAAAAATATTTATTTATTTGGCTGCTTCAGGCCTTTGTTGTGGCATGCAGGATCGTGCAGGGACACGAGGACTCTTTAGTTCTGGTGTACCAGCTTAGCTGCCCCCTCGGCACCTGGGATCTTCAAGGGGACTCTAACCCACATCCCCTGCATTGGCAGGTGGGTTCTTAACCACTGGACCACCAGGAAAGTCTCCCTGTGAGCCTTAGGGCCCAGCCTGGATGCAAGAATCTTGGAGAGTCTGGAGACTCGCTTCCTCAGACCCACCCTCTGAAGCATCACTGCTGAGATCTTGCCACTTCTTTCCCCACATCCCTCCCTTTCTTTTCTCCCTTCATCTCTAACTCCTTGCCACCTCAAGACCTCTCTCCCATCTTCCTTTTTCGGGGCACATAACCTCATCAATGGGTTTAAATGTTTCAAAAGGAAGAAGTATATTAGCCCTGCTACAAAACTTGAGTATAGGGATTACCAGCAACATAGGAATTACATGATTTGAAAAGCCTCTTACTACAAACTCCTAGAAATGCTGAGCTTTCAAGAACAAAAAGAAAAAATCCTTCAGGTACCAAGTCTAGAGCAAAGATTTTATCTTGCTCTGGGATACAAGAAGCATCCATGAGTAAAGAAACAGGTAAACCAGGGGATAAATCTAAAAATAATACTTTATAAAGCTAACTTAGGATATGCAAAAATGAGGCAGGACTAAAACACTAGAAAATAGTCAGATATAAAATGAAAGTGTAATGATCTGGTTTAATGTTTCAGTGTCATTGAATTGTTTAGGAGGAGAATAAAGAAATTGATTCACTTTATATTTTGTGGCATCAAAGAAGCATGTTCAAAATTTAGGGTATTCAGTAAAATGATAAAAATTGAGTGTATATCTTCCGTGCAGGAAGGAGGTTAAACAAAGCCTGGATTTACAGCTGCAAGGAAGCTGGAGGGAAAATACAGAAACTAACATATATGTTAAGAGTCATAAAAAAAATTCTGCCATATATATATGTACAGGAATTACCTCCCGGTGCAATAGTGACCGTTTATGGAGAGTGAGGGTTCAGGTGAATTTTATCTTCTTTTTTTCTCTTTGGATGGGCAGTCTCCAAAATGACCCCCAAAGGCCTTCACCTGGTACTCACACCTGGGGAATTCTCACGATGCAACAGGGTTACTCTGACCAAAAGACTGCAGCAGAATGGATGGTCCAGCACATTGTCCTGAGGTTACAAACGTTTGCAGTTTCCATCTTGGGCTCTCTCTTTTCTGTTCTCTCATCATTTGCTTTTGAGGGTAGCCTTGTCATGAGCAGCACTATGGAGAGGCCCACCGTGGCCTCTTGCCAACAGTCATGTGTGTGACTTTGGAAGCAAATCCTCCAGCCTCAGTCAGGCCCTCAGCCACCTCCCTAGAGTCCCTGCATCAGGACCACCCAGCTAGGCCGCTTCTGGCAGCTGTGAGATGACAAGTGCTTGTTGGTTTAAGCTGTTTAGGTTTTGGAAATAATTATATATAGATAGATGGATATAGATAACTTATCTGTATGCAGCAATAGGTAAGTTGTACAATACTTTTGGTACAAGTTTTAAACTGTACATAATGGACATATATTCCTTTTCAAGCAGAAAAGAAGATTTTTTTTGAATGAACAATCAATTAAATCATTCATTCCAGTGTGATAAAAGACAACCTGTTTAGTCATCTTGTCACCCAGTTGGTGCCTGGCACACCTGTACCAACTGAAATAGCCACATCACCTGTGCAAAGACACCGGCTATACCAGGGCATCTGAACAGGGGCTATCCTTAATTTTGACTTGGCCAAGGACCCTGGCCTTGCAAAATATCCCATAAAAGGGGATGATTCTTTTTGTGTGATCCAGGTCTTATAAATATAACCAAAAGTCAGTTAATTTACTTGCAAAGTTGGATAACTTTTAAACTTGGTTAACTGATTCATAGTGAAGTCACTCAGTCGTGTACGACTCTTTGCGACCCCACGGACTGTGGCCTACCAGGCTCCCCTCTCCATGGGATTTTCCGGGCAAGAATACTGGAGTGGGTTGCCATTTCCTTCTCCAGGAGATCTTCGTGACCCAGGGATTGAACCCAAGTCTCCCACATTGTAGGCAGACACTTTACCGTCTGAGCCACCAAGGAAGATGTTGTGTAAAATAATAAACAACATTTGATTTCATTATATTATTTATGTTGTTGTACCCACGGAGAAGTATCTCAAGTTGGGACTATAGCAGTAGAAAGAATGCTGGACCAGCTCTGTGACTCTGGGACAAGTCACTGAGTCTCTGGGCCTCCATTTCCTCACGTGTCAGATGGTAATGTCGGAGTATATATATATAAACATATATATTTTTTCCCTCTTTTTTTTTTTTTTTTAAAACACGTATAGTTGGTTTACAATGTTTAGTTTCAGGTATACAACCGAGTGATTCAGTTATACGTACGTATGTCTCTCTTGTTCAGAATCCTTTCCCTTTTAGATTATTATAAGATATTGAGCATAGTTTGCCGTGCTATATATAGCAGGTCTTTGTTGGTTGTCTATTTTATATGTAGTAGTGGTATACTTTAATCCAAAAATCCTAATTGATCCCGTTTCCCCTTCGGTAGCCTTAAGTTGTTTTTTTCCTGTGAATCTATTTCTGTTTTGTCCTTAAGTTCATTTGTGGCACTTTTTAGGGCCCACGTATAAGTGATAGCCTGTGACATTTGTCTTCACCTGGCTTACTTCACTTGCTATGATAATCTCTAAATCCATCCACGTTGCTGCAAATGACATTTCATTTTTTTGATCCAGTAATATTCCATTGTATGTGTGTGTGTGTATATATCTTACATCTTCAAGGATTGGAGTATGTAATCTCCCCCACTTCCCTGTGGCTAAGTGGTAAAGAGATGTGGGTTCAATCCCTGGGTCAGGAATATCCCTTAGAGTAGGAAATGGCAGCCCACTCCAGTATTCTTGTCTGGGAAACCCCATGGGTAGGGGAGCCTGGCGGGCTACAGTCTGTGGGGTCACAAAAGAGTCATATGTGACTTAGCGACTAAACAACAACAGATATTAATCTCCCATGGCTCTAAACGTCTCTTAATCAATAATACCAGGTTAACTGTGGAATTTTGGCTCTTCGATTACAAGCTATTTGAAGCCCCCTTCATGAGGGACCCTGCTCTGGCCAGTATGGAAGATGCTAGCCACAGAGGGACTATTTGAATTAGTTGAAATTGACAAAAACTTCAGTTTCTCACTTGCAGTGGCCATATTTCAAGAGCTTGATGATCACAGGTGGCTGCGGCCAGTGTGTTGGACAGTACAGAGCCAGACCTTTCTATGTGCTACCGGGTCTTGCTCTGGGTCTTGCCTTTAGTGAGGTCCATGGCCCAGCATCAGCATTATCCGAGAGCCCTTAGAAATGCAGGATCTTGGGTGCTTACCCAGATCTGCCGAATCAGGGTGTGCATTGTAACAGGATTCGCAGGTGCTGCCTGCACAGGAGGTTGAGGAGTCAGACTATAAAGAGCTCCTCACCAGAATCTGAAAGAGCCTGAAAGGGTGGAGTGGTACTTAGCTGTGGGGCCTCGGTATGGACTCCGGGGACTCATCGCCAGACTCTCTTTTAGCAGCTATGTGACCTTATCTACCGCGAAGGTAAATCTGAAGCTATAGCAAGATAAAGCAGTGATCAGTAAATGCTCTTTAAATGGGCATTTCGTTGTGTTTGGACTTGATAAGGTTTAAGGTCCCTGCCAACCCCAAGCTCAACTCACAGACCGCGGGGCCGAGCGGTTTTCCCTTGCCGCCACAGGGTGGCGCTGTGCCACCAACGTCCTTTCGTTTCCAACCGGCTTCCTGCTGGCTCCGCTGCAAGAAGCCCGAACAGGGCCCTGAGACTTCCAGGTCTCTGCTTTGGATTACCAGGCACGCTCGGGCCGCCGTACACCGATCCAAGCATTCATCTGAAAGATAATGGGAAAACAGACCTCAGCTTTGTGCAGAGTTGGAATGCAAAAGCAAGGTCGGCACAAAGAGTTGAATAAGGACTGTGCGAAAGTCGTGGCGGAAGCAAGGGGGCTCCTGTTGGAAGGCTAGAGGGAGGGACGCCTTCTGATTGTGCAACTCAGCTTCCGACTGACCCGGCTTCTCGGTCCACAGATGAACGCTCTGGCTCTTTGCCAGTCGAGTGTGTGTGTGTGTGTGTGTGTGAGAGAGAGAGAGAGAGAGAGAGCGCGCGCGCGAGAGAGGGAGGGATGAGGTGATCAGGAGTGGGCTGGTGGGCGATTTTTTTAAGGAGTCGTTTTCTAAACTTTCTCAAACTTTAGCCTACATCACCATCACCCAGAAGGCTTTTTAAAAGGCAGATGCTGGCCTCTACCTTAGAGGTCTGGGGTGGCCTGACAGTCTGCATTTCGAACAAGTTCCCAGGTGGCTGGGAGACTGCTGACCCAGCGACTGCCCTTTGAGAACCAGTCAGCCCTCAGTCCCTGGGTAAGAAAGATCCCGTGGAGCAGGAAATAGCAACCCACTCCTCTATTCTTGCCTGAAGAATCCCATGGACAGAGGAGCCTGGGGGCTACAGTCCATAGGGTCACAAAGAATCTGACCCAGCTGAAGCGACTTAGCACTCAACTCAGGGACCAGTTCTAGAGAAGGACTGTGACTTCAAAGGATATTAGTCCAAATCCCCACTGCCTTCCCCCACACTCCCTCCTCCATGGCCCCCACAGGCTGTGGCAGGTACTGGCTAGTCAGAACCTGGTGTGGTCCAGGAGGCAGGCTGGGACCTGGGAGCCAGAATTCTTCACAGTTAATCGCCCCCCTCCCTCTTCTGCTACAGGCTTATAACTCATAATCCATGCTCTGTCCCAGAAGGATGATTCAGACTCTCAAAGCAAGCTTAGACCCACTTCAAGCACAAAACCTATGGAGACCACACTCCTTGCCCGGTGCCATCAAGGCAGGGTCACTTCCCCCTAGAAATAGGTGGAAATGTCAGGCACCTGGATTTTGATGGAGGTGTCGGATATCTCAGAGGAAGTGCAAAGAAATCCTCTGGGCCCCTGCAGTGGTTGATATAGACTAACTGCAATTCCTGTCACTAGAGGAGGAATCATAGGAAAAAGCCTGGGTCCCTCCTCTGAGTTCCTCAGCACCAGGGCCTCTGCAGAGGTTCATTCTCTTCCAGGAAGCCAGCCACTCTGAGTTCATTCTCTTTCTTCTTCTTCTTTTTTTTCCCCCATTCTCTTTCAAGAGCTGGGCCAGCATTTCCCTGGAAGTCCAGTGGTTAAGAATCCTCCTGCCAGTTCAGGGAACGTGAGTTTGATCCCTGATCCAAGAGGATTCCACATGCTGTGGGGCAACTGGGCCTGTACAACCACAAGTACTGACGCCCGTGTGCCTTAGAGCCTGCACTCCACAGGAGAAGCCAGTGCAGTGAGAAGCCCGCACACCACAGCTTGAGAGTGGCCCTTGCTTGGTACAACTAGAGAGGGCCTGAATGCAGCAACACTCAGTGCTGCCAAAAATGTAGCCTTTCCCTTCTCCAGGTGATCTTCCCAACCTAGGGATCAAACCCAGGTCTCCTGCATTGCAGGCTGAGCCACAAGAGAAGCCCAAGAATACTGTACTGGGTAGCTACCCCTTCTCCAGAGGATCTTCCCAACCCAGGATCAAACTGAGGTCTCCTCCATTGCAGACGGATTCCCAACTAAGCCATCAGGGAAGCCCCAATTAAATAAATAATTTTTTAAAAAGACCTAGGCCAATCTGTTTGCAGGCTTCCATGTGGGAGAGGAAGTGGAATTTTTAGACTACACCTCTTCTGATTTTCTGTCTGTGGAACCATATCTTATTTGTTGTTTGTGTTTTTGTATGTATCATTTTGGGATGAACCACTCTGTCTCTTGTGGGATGGGAAAATTCTACTTGCTTCATCTGGACTCACTTCCCTTTCAGGCTTTGCTTATTGCAAACCACTCTGGGTCCTTTCTCTTTCAAGAGCCAGACCACTATGGAAGCCTGTTTGTCCATAATAACTAAAAAAGAGTGACCAGAGCAAAACGGTAAGGTTGCTATGTCTATGTAGATACATGTGCATACGTGCATGCTTAGTTGCTTCAGTCATGTCTGACTCTTTGGAACTCTATGGACTATAGCCTGCCAGGCTCCTCTGTCCATGAGATTCTCCAGGCAAGAATACTAGAATGAGTTGCCATGCCCTCCTCCAGGGGATCTTCCTGACCCAGGGACTGAAACTGCATCTCCTGGATCTCCTGCATTGCAGGTATATTCTTTACCACTGAGCTACCACGGTAGCCCCATAGATCTATGTATGCACCTTATAAATATGAGATGTCTCTGCCTTCTAATGGCATTGTCAGAATTGGTTTGTGGATGAGCTCTGTTTAATTGGCTTAAGAGAAATTAAGTGCTTATATGAATTCTCAGGAATATAAAAGAAACTGATCAGAATGAATTTCAGGTTCAAGTGATCTGGGAAATATTCAGTACTGAGTCGATATCTGGTATTGAAGCTAGCTGAAGCTTGTTGGTTTGACTAATATTGACATGTCTTTAGCATCATCAGTGTTAAGTAGTACTTCTGTCGTACCTAGGTTTGCTGAAGATCAAATAAGACCTTGTGATATTTGTTGAAACTGTCAGTGAGGAAAATAATTTGATAAATTGAAACTAAATTTTTATTATCTGATTTTAACTTTTTAAAAAAGGAATGACCTGTTGATGCATACATGGAAGGATGGCAGAACAATTATGCTAAGTGAAAGAAGCCAGATTTTAAAAGTACCTACTGTATGATTCTATTTATATAAAATTCTGTAAAATGCAAACTAACTCATAATGAGCAGATTACTGGTTGCCTGGGGAGTGGGTGTTGGCAGGAAGAGGAATGGAAAAAGGATTATTAAGTGGTGTGAGGAAATTTTGGGGGGCAGTGGATATGTCCATTACCTTGATTGTGGCAATGGTTTCATGGATGTAAGCTTATGCC
The DNA here is from genome assembly GCF_023091745.1 of Budorcas taxicolor. NCBI lineage: Eukaryota > Metazoa > Chordata > Mammalia > Artiodactyla > Bovidae > Budorcas > Budorcas taxicolor. The sequence continues at coordinate 122,802,096 of NC_068920.1, forward strand.
AAATTTATCAAGCTATCCATTTTAAACATGTACAATATATTGTATGTCAGTTAGTATCAATAAAGCTCTTAAAAATAGTAATGCAACTCAACTATGACAAAACAAACAATCCAAAAAAATGTGCAAAAGATTGAATAGACACTTAACCAAGAAAAAGAGCAAAAACATTAAGTACATGAAATAATCCTTAATACCATTACTCAGTAGGGAAATGTAAATCAAAACCACAATGAGGTTTCACCATACACCTACTGGAATGGTTACTATCAACACTTACCATATCAAGTGCAAGTTCTGGAGAAGATGCAGAGCTGCTAGAACTCTCGTGCATTTCTTTATCTCATCATGCAAGATAGTCAGTCAGTTCAGTTCAGCTGCTCAATCGTGTTTTGACTCTTGGTGACCCCATGGACTGCAGCACGCCAGGCTTCCCTGTCCATCACCAACTCCCAGAGCTTGCTCAAACTCATGTCCATCGAGTCAGTGATGCCATCCAACCATCTCATCCTCTGTCATCCCCTTCTCCTTTTGCTTAAAATCTTTCCAAGCATCAGGGTCTTTTCCAGTGAGTCATTTCTTCACATCAGGTGGCCAAAATATTGGAGCTGCAGCTTCAGCAAGGACTGATTTCCTTTAGGATTGACTGGTTTGATCTCCTTGCAGTCCAAAGTACTCTCACGAGTCTTCTCAAACACCACAGTTCAAAAGTATCAATTCTTCAGGGTTTAGCTTTCTTTATGGTCCAGCTCTCACATCCATTCATAACTATGGAAAAACCATAGCTTTGACTCAGTTCAGTTCAGTTCAGTCACTCAGTCGTGTCCAACTCTTTGCGACCCATGAACTGCAGCACGCCAGGCCTCCCTGTCCATCACCAACTCCCAGAGTTTACCCAAACCCATGTCCATCGAGTCGGTGATGCCATCCAACCATCTCATCCTCTGTCGTCCCCTTCTCCTCCTGCCCTCAATCTTTCCCAGCATCAGGGTCTTTTCAAATGAGTCACCTCTTCGCATCAAGTGGCCAAAGTACTGGAGTTTCAGCTTCAACATCAGTCCTTCCAATGAACACCCAGGACTGATCTCCTTTAGGATGGACTGGTTGGATCTCCTTGCAGTCCAAAGGACTCTCAAGAGTCTAACACCACAGTTCAAAAATATCAATTCTTCAGCGCTCAGCTTTCTTTATAGTCCAACTCTCACATCCATACATGACCACTGGAAAAGCCATAGCCTTGACTAGATGGACCTTTGTTGGCAAACTAGTGTCTGTTTTTTAATATGCTGTCTAGGTTTGTCATAGGTTTTCTTCCAAGGAGCAAGCATCTTTTAATTTCATGGCTGCAGTCACCATCTGTAGTGATTTTGGAGCCCCCCAAAATAAAGTCTGTCACTGTTTCCATTGTTTCTCCGTTTGCCATGAAGTGATGGGACCAGATACGATGATCTTATTTTTTTGAATGTTGAGTTTTAAGACAGCTTTTTCACTCTCCTCTTTCACTTTGACCAAAAGGCTCTTTAGTTCCTCTATATTTTCTACCATAAGGGTGGTGTCATCTGCATATCTGAGGTTATTGATATTTCTCCCAGCAATCTTGATTCCAGCTTGTGCTTCATCCAACCTGGCATTTTGCATGATATACTGGAAAAGGTGAGTTTTCATTCCAATCCCAAAGAAAGGCAATGCCAAAGAATGCTCAAACTACCACACAATTGCACTCACATCACACGCTAGTAAAGTAATGCTGAAAATTCTCCAAGCCAGGCTTCAGCAATACGTGAACCGTGAACTTCCAGATGTTCAAGCTGGTTTTAGAAAAGGCAGAGGAACCAGAGATCAAATTGCCAACATCTGCTGGATCATGGAAAAAGCAAGAGAGTTCCAGAAAAACACCTATTTCTACTTTATTGACTATGCCAAAGCCTTTGCCTGTGTGGATCACAATAAACTATGGAAAATTCTGAAAGAGATGGGAATACCAGACCACTTGACCTGCCTCTTGAGAAATCTGTATGCAGGTCAGGAAGCAACAGTTAGAACTGGACATGGAACAACAGACTGTTTCCAAATAGGAAAAGGAGTACATCAAGGCTGTATATTGTCACTCTGCTTATTTAACTTCTATGCAGAGTACATCATGAGAAATGCTGGGCTGGAAGAAACACAAGCTGAAATCAAGATTGCCGGGAGAAATATCAATAACCTCAGATATGCAGATGACACCACTCTTATGGCAGAAAGTGAGCAGGAGCTAAAAAGCCTCTTGATGAAAGTGAAAGTGGAGAGTGAAAAAATTGGCTTAAAGCTCAACATTCAGAAAACGAAGATCATGGCATCTGGTCCCATCACTTCATGGGAAATAGATGGGGAAACAGTTCAGTTCAGTTCAGTTCAGTTGCTCAGTCGTGTCCGACTCTTTGCGACCCCATCAATCGCAGCACACCAGGCCTCCCTGTCCATCACCAACTCCCGGAGTTCACTCAGACTCACATCCATCGAGTCAGTGATGCCATCCAGCCATCTCATCCTGGGTCGTCCCCTTCTCCTCCTGCCCCCAATCTCTCCCAGCATCAGAGTCTTTTCCAATGAGTCAACTCTTCACATGAGGTGGCCAAAGTACTGGAGTTTCAGCTTTAGCATCATTCCTTCCAAAGAAATCCCAGGGCTGATCTCCTTCAGAATGGATTGCTTGGATCTCCTTGCAGTCCAAGGGACTCTCAAGAGTCTTCTCCGACACCACAGTTCAAATGCATCAATTCTTTGGCACTCAGCTTTCTTCACAGTCCAACTCTCACATCCATACATGACCACAGGAAAAACCATAGCCTTGACTAGATGGACCTTAGTCGGCAAAGTAATGTCTCTGCTTTTGAATATGCTATCTAGGTTAGTCATAACTTTTCTTCCAAGGAGTAAGCGTCTTTTAATTTCATGGCTGCATTAACCATCTGCAGTGATTTTGGAGCCCCCCAAAATAAAGTCTGACACTGTTTCCACTGTTTCCCTATCTATTCCCCATGAAGTGATGGGACCAGATGCCATGATCTTCGTTTTCTGAATGTTGAGCTTTAAGCCAACTTTTTCACTCTCCTCTTTCACTTTCATCAAGAGGCTTTTTAGCTCCCTTTCACTTTCTGCCGTAAGTGTGGTGTCATCTGCATATCTGAGGTTATTGATATTTCTCCCGGCAATCTTGATTCCAGTTTATGTTTCTTCCAGCCCAGAGTTTCTCATGATGTACTCTGCATAGAAGTGAAATAAGCAGGGTGACAATATATAGCCTTGATGTACTCCTTTTCCTTTTTGGAAACAGTCTGTTGTTCCATGTCCAGTTCTAACTGTTGCTTCCTGACCTGCATACAGATTTCTCAAGAGGCAGGTTCAGTGGTCTGGTATTCCCATCTCTTGAAGAATTTTCCATAGTTTGTTGTGATCCACACAGTCAAAGGCTTTGACATAGTCAATAAAGCAGAAATAGATGTTTTTCTGGAACACTCTTGCTTTTTCCATGATCCAGCGGATGTTGGCAATTTGATCTCTGGTTCCTCTGCCTTTTCTAAAACCAACTTGAACATCAGGGAGTTCACGGTTCACGTATTGCTGAAGTCTGGCTTGGAGAATTTTGAGCATTACTTTACTAGCATGTGAGATGAGTGCAATTGTGCGGTAGTTTGAGCATTCTTTGGCATTGCCTTTCTTTGGGATTGGAATGAAAACTGACCTTTTCTAGTCCTGTGGCCACTGCTGAGTTTTCCAAACTTGCTGGCATATTGAGTGCAGCACTTTCACAGCATCATCTTTCAGGATTTGAACTAGCTCCATTGGAATTCCATCACCTCCACTAGCTTTGTTTGTAGTGATGCTTTCTAAGGCCCACTTGACTTCACATTCCAAGATGTCTGGCTCTAGATTAGTGATCACATCATCATGATTATCTGGGTCATGAAGATATTTTTTGTACAGTTCTTCTGTATATTCTTGCCACCTCTTCTTAATATCTTCTGCTTCTGTTAGGTCCATACCATTTCTGTCCTTTATCAAGCCCATCTTTGCATGAAATGTTCCCTTGGTATCTCTAATTTTCTTGAAGAGATCTCTAGTCTTTACCATTCTGTTGTTTTCCTCTATTTCTTTGCATTGATCACTGAAGAAGGCTTTCTTATCTCTCCTTGCTATTCTTTGGAACTCTGCATTCAGATGCTTATATCTTTCCTTTTTTCTTTGCTTTTTGCCTCTCTTCTTTTCACAGCTATTTGTAAGGCCTCCCCAGACAGCCATTTTACTTTATTGCATTTCTTTTCCATGGGGATGGTCTTGATCTCTGTCTCCTGTACAATATCATGAACCTCCATCCATAGTTCATCAGGCACTCTATCTGGCAGATCTAGGCCCTTAAATCTATTTCTCACTTCCACTGTATAATCATGAGGGATTTGATTTAGGTCATATCTGAATGGTCTAGCAGTTTTCTTTACTTTCTTCAATTTAAGTCTGAATTTGGCAATAAGGGGTTCATGATCTGAGCCACAGTCAGCTCCTGGTCTTGTTTTTGTTGACTGTATAGAGCTTCTCCATCTTTGGCTGCAAAGAATATAATCAATCTGATTTCGGTGTTGACCATCTGGTGATGTCCATTTGTAGAGTCTTCTCTTGTGTTGTTGGAAGAGGGTGTTTGCTATGACCAGTGCATTGTCTTGGCAAAACTCTATTAGTCTTTGCCCTGCTTCATTCCGCATTCCAAGGCCAAATTTGCCTGTTACTCCAGGTGTTTTTTGACTTTCTACTTTTGCATTCCAGTCCCCTATAATGAAAAGGACAATTTTTTGGGTGTTAGTTCTAAAAGATCTGGGGAAACAGTGTCAGACTTTATTTTTTTAGGCTCCAAAATCACTGCAGATGGTGACTGCAGCCATGAAATTAAATGACGCTTACTCCTTAGAAGAAAAGTCATGACCAACCTAGATAGCATATTGAAAAGCAGAGGCATACTTTGCCAACAAAGGTCCGTCTAGTCAAGGCTATGGTTTTTTCAGTGGTCATGTATGGATGTGAGAGTTGGACTCTGAAGAATGCTGAGCACCGAAGAACTCATGCTTTTGAACTGTGATGTTGGAGAAGACTCTTGAGAGTCCCTTGGACTGCAAGGAGATCCAACCAGTCCATTCTGAAGGAGATCAGCCCTGGGATTTTTTTGGAAGGAATGATGCTAAAGCTGAAACTCCAGTACTTTGGCCACCTCATGTGAAGAGTTGACTCATTGGAAAAGACTCTGATGCTGGGAGGGATTGGGGGCAGGAGGAGAAGGGGACGACCCAGGATGAGATGGCTGGATGGCATCACTGACTCGATGGATGTGAGTCTGAGTGAACTCTGGGAGCTGGTGATGGTCAGGGAGGCCTGGTGTGCTGCGATTTATGGGGTCGCAAACAGTCGACATGACTGGGTGACTGAACTGAACTGAACTGAACTCTGCATATAAGTTAAATAAGCAGGGTGACAATATACAGCCTTGACATACTCCTTTCCCAGTCTGGAACCAGTCCATTGTTCCATGTCCAGTTCTGATTGTTGCTTCCTGTATTGCCATCTCTTTAAGAATTTTCCACAGTTTGTTGTGATCTGCACAGTCAAAGGCTTTGGCATAGTCAATAAAGCAGAAGTAGATATTTTTCTGGAACTATCTTGCTTTTTTGATGATCCAGCGGATGTTGGCAATTTGATCTCTGGTTCCTCTGCCTTTTCTAAATCCAGCTTGAACATTTGGAAGTTCTTGGTTCACATACTGTTGAAGCCTCACCTGGAGATTTTGAGCTTTATTTTGCTAACATGTGAGATGAGGGCTATTGTGTAGGACTTCCCTGGTGGCTCAGACAATAAAGCGTTTGTCTACAATGTGGGAGGCCTGGGTTTGATCCCTGGGTCGGGAAGTTCCCTGGAGAAGGAAATGGCAACCCACTCTAGTACTCTTGCCTAGAAAATCCCATGGATGGAGGAGCCTGGTGTCCATGGGGTCGCAAAGAGTCGGACATGACTGAACGACTTCACTTTCACTTGAACATTCTTTGGCATGCCTTTCTTTGGGACTGGAATGAAAACTGACCTTTTTCAGTCCTGTGGCCACTGCTGAGTTTTCCAAACTTGCTGGCATAATGAGTACAATGCTTTCACAGCATCATCTTTTAGGATTTGAAATAGCTCAACTGGAATTCCATCACCTCCACTAGCTTTGTTCGTAGTGATGCTAAGGCCCACTAGACTTTGGATTCCAGAATGTCTGGTCCTAGGTGAGTGATCACACCATTGTAGTTATCTGGGTCATGAAGGTCTTTTTTGTATGGTTCTTCTGCGTATTCTAGGCATCTTTTCTTAATATCTTCTGCTTCTGTTAGATCCATACCATTTCTGTCCTTTATCGTGTCCATCTTTGCATGAAATATTCCCTTGGTATCTCTAATGTTCTTGAAGGGATCTCTAGTCTTACCCATTCTTTTGTTTTCCTCTATTTCTTTGTATTGATCACTGAGGAAGGCTTTCTATCTCTCCTCGCTATTTTCTGGAACTCTGCATTCAGATAGGTATTCAGATGGGAACCTGTACCATACAAGATGGTATAGCCATTTAATATCTCATCAGCTAAACATACACTTAATATATGATCCAGCAATCCTACTCCTAGGTATTTACTGAAAATCAATACGTGTGTGTGTGTACACACACATATATCCCATCTCTGCTTTATCCATTCACACTTAGGTTTCTTCTATAGCTTGGCTGCTGTAAATAATGCTGCAATGAACATAAGGATGCATGTAACTTTTTGAATCCGTGCTTTTGTTTTCTTCAGGCAAATACCCAGAAGTGAAAATGCTGGATCATATGACAGGGATGGAACTATGTTCTAATTGGTGGTAGTGATTACACTACTCTATACATTTGTTAAAACTCATAGAACTGTACACCTAAAAGACTGAATTTTACTGTATATACATTTTAAAATGATTTATATTTTTATAGAAATATGGAACAATATAGAAGTGTGAGAAGGAAGAAGTGTAAGGGCCTTCATACACACACAACAGAGCAGTGAACCTGCTCCCTGAAGCTAACCATGGTTGCAGTCTACTAAGCATCCTCTCAGACAGTTTTCTATGAAAGTGCATGAAATTATATAGAGATTTTTAAAAATAGAAACAGTATTGTACCACACATTGGTTCAACAACTGCTTTCTTTGTGCAATGTTGTGAGAGTCTTGAAGAAATAGAATGTAACTCCAAAGCACAACTGGATGTAATTTAGAATTTTTGCATCATTTTCAAGGTTACACAAACAATTATGCTATACGAGTGGTACCAGTTTTGGAAGAAGTTAGTCTAAGTCAAATCAGGAAACACTCAGGAAAATGTAGAATTAACAACCTGGCCCCCTACTTTGTTAGAAATTTCCTTGGTTGATCTTCCATTGGGAGGGAGGCATAACCTCCCCCCAGAATTGGGGGTGCGAGACTGTTCTTTGGGGGAATCTGATGAGCCATGGCAGGGGCTGACTCTGTCAGGGTGGATAGAACCAATGCCAGTCTTCCAAGTTCAGGAAGAGAATTGTCATGACACAACAGAATGTTTTAAATCTGTTCTAATGCATTTATCTTTTAAAGCTCTCTTTGTCTGATAACAGAGTCTAATTCACGTTCTCATCATTGGACACTGGCATTGTGGGAAGAACCAAGCTCTGTAGTGGGGCAGGTGGGCTGGAATCACAACTACCAACTTGACCATCTGGTTGAACCCGGGCAAGTCACAACCTTCCCCTATTGGATTCACAGGCTTGTTGTGGAGGTTAATACTGTAGAAGCCAATGCCTGATACTCTGTAGCCACTCAGTACCATCAGTAATTTTACTATTTATTTATTTTTCTTTTTTAAAAAATTCTATAATTTGGGAGAGGGTGATGATTAATTTCCAAAATACAGTTCAGAGTCCCACCTTCCACACAGCTCCCTACTGACAGCCCTTTGGTTTTTCAGACAAAGTTTAAGAGCCCTCATATAGCCCGAAGTACTGATAACCCCTCAATGCACCCAAAAGCAGTGATCACTTCAATCTGTTAGAAAGACTATGACCTATAGACTTTGCTTCTCCCTATACATTTGTCTTACGGCTCAGTGGCAAGGTGACTGTAGAGACACACATGAGGGGGTAAGTGGAAAAGGGGAACAAAGGGAAGCCAGGCACATGGGTGCAGGGAGGGGTGGGGGACATCACTTCCATTTTTCTTTTGTCTTTTCCTTTAAAAAAAAAAAAGGCAGGGGTGTGATCGGTTGGAAGGGTAGAGAACAAACCCCAGAACAGTATGTAAGCTCCAGAGGTGGGTGGTGAGAAGTCCCCAGAGAAGTGAGAAGGGGAAAAGGCCAGGGCAATGCTTGCAGCATCAAGTTCCTCAGGAGTTTCTGTCCGCCCAGCTCATAGTCCTCCTCGTCCACGTTCACCAGCAGCTTGATGGCTTCATGGCCCACAGCCTGCTTGAGGGAGTCTGTGATAAAGACACCTTTAAGTGCCTCTAGTAACGAGCCGTTGATGTAGTCGCGCCAGAATGCATTGAGGTAGGTGAGCTCAGAGAACTTGATGTCACAGATGATGAAGCCCAGGTCCCCGGACTTGAGGATGGTGTTGGCCTGGTTAAAGCGCTCAAACTGGCGCTCCAGTGGGTCCTGCTTGTTGGAGAAGACGTTGCCCTGCAGAGCACTCTCCTGCTGGCAGACTCAGCCCGGACCCGCAGCCTGATGTCACATGTCTGCTTTTCCTTGGGATCTGGTGTCGCTGACTTCCGGCGTTTCCGCTGGCTCTCAAGTGTGGCTCTCCCTCGAGCTGGCCGCTTGCTACACATCTGAGGGCCCGAAGTAGGGCAGCACACCACAGGACAGCGGGGAGGCACTGTTTTAGCGGGTGGGGAGGCCTCGGCTCTGGGTCGCTGAGGGCTCTGGGTGTCACATAGCGAACTGATGTCTCCTCCAGGTGTTTGTCTACAAGATCAGGGCACACAGCCCGTCTCCGCTTGCGAGTGACGTAGGGCAGCAGGTCATGGCGAGTGATGATGCGCAGCGGCTGCAGCACCTGGCGGAAGGTACTCTCATCACAGCGGCCCCGGCGCTCCAGCGCCAGTAGGAAGTCACGTCCATTTCGGATGAGGCCACGCTCGTGGTCATCAATGACGTCAACAAGGAGAAAGGAAAGAACGCGCACGTCTCTGCGGGTCAGGTGGGTGCCCACGCTGTCAAACATGCGGTGCAGGCTGTACAGCCCGTGCTCCTGCTCACCGTGCTCTTCGGGCCACAGCTGGCTTGCCCTCCGCTGTAGGCCCGCCATGTTGGGGGCTCAGGTACACACTGCTTTCCAGAATCCCTGCTCAGCAGCTGCAATCCCCACTATGCTCTGCAGGAACCTTAATTTCCCAGGTCTCTTCCTCTCGCCTCTCCACCACAGCCCTTACGTGAGTCCAGTTCTTCTCCCCACCACTTCTCCTTCACACTCTCACCTCCCCCGCCCTCCCGCTCCTACCCCCGTGGCCCGGCGCGCGGCAGCCCCACTCCCCACCTCGGCCTCTCTCAATTTTACTATTTAAATCCTGTCCCTTACTTACTGTAGAGGCCATTGACCTCAGACCTAAGGAAAATTAAATCCTTCTCTTGGGGGGCTTCCCTGAATGGTTACTACATGTATTTTGTCAACAACCTCCCCCAACTCCATCCTGCCCAAGGCAGCTGGGCCCCTCTCCATGCTTTCCAGTTCAGCACCAATAAACAGCTGAACCTTGCTGGGAAATGTTGGCTAACAGGGGCCCGTTTGTGGTTTTGTTCTCCAAGCCTTTCAAGTGGTGGCAGCCTCTGTGACTTCTTTGTAATGCCCAGTTAACAAAACGTGGCAGCTTTCCTGAACCACTGCCAGAGACTCATGACCTTCTGGAAAGAAACCCAGACCCCTGGGCCTGCAGGCTCAGCCTTGTCTTTGTCTCAGAGCCCCCAGGTCTCAGGCTCAGCCCTTTCACTGGGTTATTTATTTAACAGCTATAGAGATAATGGTGAAGGGACATGGCCAAGACACCTGTGACTTATCTTAACCTTCCTTCAATCAGCTAACAACTACGATGATCCCTGCTCTGGGCAAGTGGGGAGCAGAACCCTAGCCGGTGTTCTCAGGACGTTCACAGCCCAGCACCGTTCGTTTGCTAGGTCAGTGGTTAACAAAGGGTAGACAACCTTAGCTGAACCCCCGTCACCCTTCCTGCCAATATTTAAACCAGGTCAATTCTTCCAGCCTAGCGCACAATTTAACTCTTGTTGTAGCTAAACCATTTGATAGTTCTGGTAGCTCAGCTCTCTGGTACGGCCGAGAGAGCAGGAGGTTCTGAAAAGAAACCCAGATCCCTGGGCCACTGGGATCAGTCTTGTGTTTATCTCCACACTCCAGTTCTGAGAACTAAATATACTGAGGCGAGGCAGGATAATAATATAATATATTATAATAATTTCAAGTTATTTTGATATGTGACTTTAGCAGTTTAATAAAATTCTGCAGGCAAAAGTGAAGGGAGGAGTCAGCAACCTAAAAGGGCTAACTACTTTTTCTCAGTTTTTAACCCAGCATTTTGTAAATGCTCATTTATATAAAAGGGGCCCCCAAGGCTCTAAACAGACACCCCCAGCCCTCATACCCACTTCCAGAAATCATGTTGAGATTCACACAGGATGGAAGTCTTGTGTGTGCGTGTGTGTTTAGTTACTTCAGTCGTGTCTGCCTCTTTGGGACCCTGTGGACTGTAGCCTGCCAGGCTCTTCTGCCTGTGGGATTCTCCAGGAAAGAATACTGGAGTGGGCTGCCATTTCCTCCTCCAGGGAATCTTCTCAACCCAGGGACCAAACCTAGGTCTCCCACATTGCTGGCCGATTATTTACCACTGAACCACCAGGAAAGCTCTGGGAAGTCTTGTACTTATAAGTAAACAAACTTTTATTTGACGTTTTAAAGACAAGTGTCAATAGATATTTTGAAATTAGGTGGAGTAATTCTAAATGAAACTAGGAGAATCTCAGTAAACAAGGTAAAGTGAAAGTGTTAGTCGCTCAGTTATGTCCGACTCTTTGCGACCCCATGGACCGTAGCCCTCCAAGCTCCTCTGTCCATGGAATTCTCCAGGCAAGAATACTGGTGTGAGTAGCCATTCCCTTCTCCAGGGGATCTTCCTAACCCAGGGATTGAACCTGGGTCTCCCACATTGCAGGCAGATTCTTTACCATCTGAGCCACCAGAGAGCCCCAAAGAAGGTAAAGCAAACATCTAAAGAGTTAAGAGACACAAGGTTAAATTTAACTTAAAAAAAAAATGTGACCATACCCCACGGCATATGGAACCTTAGTTTCCCCGCCAGGGATCAAACTCATGCCCCCTGCATTGGAAGGTAAAATCTTAACCCCTGGACTGCTGGGGAAGTCCTTATAAATTTAATTTTTAGAAGGGGTCATAATTAAATAAGCAAATTAAGCCAAGATACTACTACACGTCTCTTAGAGTCCAAAGCATTGACAACACCAAATGTTGGTGAGGATGTAGAGCAACAGGAATTCTCATTCATGCTGATGGGAATGCAAAGCAATACAGCCATTCTGAAAGACAGCTCGGAGGTTTCTTGCAAAACTAAACATACTCTTACCACATGATCCAGCAATTGTGTTCCTTGATATTTACCCAAATTAGCTGATAATAAGATTTACACAAAAAGTGCACCTTTATTCATAATTGCCCAGTTGGAAGCAACCAAGGTGTCCTTCAGTAGGTGAAAGGTTAAAAAAAAAATTGTGGTACATCCAGTCAGTGGAATATTACTCAGCTCTAAAAAGAATTGTGCTAGCAAGCCATGAGAAGACATGAAGGAATCTTAAATGCATATTATTAATTAAAAGAAGCCAATTAGAAAGGGCTACAGAGTGTAAGACTACAACTATATGACATTCTTAAAAAAGTGAAAGTGGCTGCGAGGCGTCAGGGGGAAGTGAGGTGAATAGGAGGAGCAGAGAGAATTTTTAGGGCAGCAAAACTACTCTGCTGTGTGTGATCCTATAATGGTGGATACATGTTGTCACACATTTGTCAAAATCCTTTGGATGTACAGCACCAAGACTGAATTGTAATGTCAACTATGGATTCTGGGTGATAGTGATGTCAGTGTGTAACAAATGCATTGCTCTGTTGGCGAATGTTGATAGTGAAGGAGGCTATGCACAAGTGGGGGCAGGGAGCATATGGGAACTCTGTGTTTTCTGCTCAATTTTGCTATAAACCTAAAACTGCTCAAAAGTAATGTCTGTTAAGAAAAGGAAGGAGTGGAGATCATGATATTCATTCAAAGTTTTTAACTTTTCTAACATCTGACATAAAGTTCTTTTCATTATGGCGGGGAGGCTTATTTTCATCATCACCATGTCTTGAAATACTCTTTTAAAATACTATTTCAGTGCCTGCATAAAATGCTATAAATGTTCTATAATTTATTTGTTTTCCAAACGTGGAATATTTAATTTACTTCCTTTATTTATTGTGTATGTTGTTATCATAGATAACACTGCATGCCTGCCTGCTAAGTCACTTCAATCAGTCTGACTCTTTGCGATCCTGTGGACTGTAACCCACCAGGCTCCTCTGTCCATGGGATTCTCCAGACAAGAATCCCAGAGTGGGTTGCATAACACTGCATTTATAGCAATACGCAGCGCTCACTACGTGCCAGGCACTGTTGTAAGTGCTTTGCAAGTATTAACAAATATTTAATCTAGATAACAGCCCTGAAACATCTTACAATCCCCGTGTAAACAGCTGGAGAAATTGAGGCCCAGAAACGTCAAACAGCAGAGCCAGAATTTGAACCAGATAGTCTGGTTCTGGGGCTTTCCCAGTGGCTCAGCGGTAAAGAATCTGCCTGCACTGCAGGAGGTGCAACAGACGTGGGTTCGATCCCTGGTTAGGGAAGATTCCCCTGGAGGAGGGTGTGGAAACCCACTCCAGTATTCTTGCCTGGAGAATCTCGTGGACAGAGAAGCCTGGCGGACCACAGTCTATAGGGTCGTAAAGAGAGACACACCTGAAGGGACTGAGCCCACCCACACACAGTCTGGTTCTAGCTTCTGTGCTCCAATCAAGTGTGCAAGCTTAAATGCCTTGTTAGTTATTCCTTCTTTTCTAGGAGAGGAATTTCCTGGATCCACAGGTCCTCGAAACCACACTAGACTAACCTGCATGCCTCCTCCAGAAGTTTCCATGGCAGCCTATGCTCTGGAGGCTCCCTTACAAGCCATGTTTGTAAGCTGGGAGCTGCCGATGTTCTAGAAGCGTTTTAATAGGGACTGTTAAAACAAAAGGCATTCTCATCCTCCAAGGACCTGGACAGGCTTGAGCCTCAACCACCGTCCCCACTGTGAGAGAAACTGGAGGAGGCCATGACTTCAGTGGTGGTCTTTGCATTCCTCCCAGTGGTCTTTGCCTCTGCCTCATGTTGGATGGGATTTCCCAAACCCAGGAAGGGAGTTCAGAGGCTGGATGGCCAGAAATTCAACAAATGTCTCTTAGATTGGAAACCCAGCCAATCAGTCTCTGGGGCTGTGCTCACTGAATGGAAGTGGAAGGTGTTCATGGGGCAGCAGAGGGCTGCAACCCAGAGTCACAGGGGCTCCAGGAGGAGGTCAGGGGAGCTTTACCCTGCGATTCCTAATCGGAGACAATTCGAGCAATGTCTGAAGGTTGTCACAACCCAGGGGAGGGGAGCATCTAGTGGGTAGAGGCCAGGGATGTTACTAAACACCCTGCAATGCTAACGGCTCCACCCTGCCCCCCACACACAAAGATTTATCTGAACTCAAATATCAACAATGCTGAGATTGAGAAACCTGCTTTATCCAGAGGTCCTCAACCTTCACATCAGTTCACCAGGCACGTCTGCTCACAGAGGACAACAGCCTGGGCACTGGGTCAGACTCACTCCACCCTGGTGCCTAGGACAGAGAAATGAACAGCGTCTGGAAATCAAAGTGTTGCGAAGTGCCCATCCTAAGAGCCTGGAGCTCCCGGATGATTTATGATGACTGAGACTCAGGAACGAGACTGGGTAGGAATTTGCTTGCTAACTTAAAATACAGGATGCTGGTATATATAGACAGATGCTAGAGATGGGATGGCTCAGTAGGTTAAGCATCCACCTGCAATGGAGGAGACCCATGTTCAGTCCCTGGGTCAGGAAGATCCCCTGGAGAAGGAAATGGCAACCAATCCTGTATTGTTGCCTGGAAAATCCCATGGACAGAGGAACCAGGCAGGTTATAGTCCATGGGGTCACAAGAGTCAGGCATGACTAAGAGATGGGGCAGGATGGCCTAAAGGCTGCAACTGGCTGGGACTAGAGGTGGGGGCTGACACATGGGCTCTGGGGAGGAAATGAGATAAGGGGTAAGCACTCAAGTGGGGCTGCCAGTTTCTAGACAAACCTTAGCACCAACCACAATTCAGTCCTTGAGTCCAGGCTCAGTTAGATTAGAATCTACTCAAACACATCAGAGGGCTAGAGCCAGGGAAATGGATTGAGATCTCCAGAGGGGCAGGAGTATGTATGATTGGTGAAACAAAACAAATATCTGTTTCTTTACATAATGCTACAGGCAGAAAATGAAGGCTCAGCCTTCTTGGTTGGTGGGATATTGTTTAAAAAGTATACAGAACTTGATATCGACTCAATTTCTCCAAGTTCCCTCTGGTTTCTGATAGGTACACAAATGGTGCTAATTTGTAAAATGTTTTTAAAAAAACACTTCCAAGGACCTCCCTAGTGGTCCACTGGCTAAGACTCTGCACTCCTAATATGGGGGCCCAGGTTCAATGCCTGTTCAGGGACCTAGATCCCACATGCCACAGCTAAAGATCTCACATGCCACAGCTAAGACCCTGCGCAGCCAGACACATACATATTTCTTTAAAACCACTTTCAGAGTTCTCGGCAATTTTGAGCATCTCATCAACCCTGTGAGGTAGATGCCAGCATCCCCATTTGATGGGCAAGGAAACCAAGGCCAGGAAGGGCCGTGCAGCGCACCCACACCACAGGGCGGGCCGGTGACTGTGCTCTCGGCCCCTCACTGTCCTTCTATGGGAAACATTTGTATCAGTTCCCCGGGGCTTCTGAGGACATTCAGGCCTGGGCACATTTCCCTTATGGTTGTCTTGCTCTGTGGTGATCGCTCGCTCCTCTCCTGACCGCCCTTTCCTAACCAGATTTGGCACACTTTCCCCATTGGGGAAAAACAACCTCTTAGCAGCCATCTACTTACAATTTGTCTCACGAGGCCAAGAGCTCCTTAGCAGCTGCTGCTTTTTGTGAAAGGCTGAATTAAATCAGAGGAGGAGTTTGCCTTACAGGCAAAGATTCAAGTGCGGGAGGAAACCACAGGAAAATGGCTTCCATTCAAGGAGTCACAGACTATCCTTATCTTCATTTTACTAAACTGATACTCATTGCTACTGTGAACGTTTGTTTCATTTTTTTTTTCCTTTCTGAGATGTATTTCTCTTGAAGTGAAATAAAAGTGTTAGTTGCTCAGTCATGTCCAACTCTGAGACCCCCAAAGACTGTAGCCCACCAGGCTTCCCTGTCCATGGAATTCTCCAGGCAAGAATATTGGAGTAGGTTGCCATTCCCTTCTCCAGGGGATCTTTCCAAACCAGGGATTGAACCCCAGGTCTCCTGCATTGCAGGCTGATTCTTTACCGTCTTAGGCACCAGAGAATTTTATATTTCTCTTAATCTCAGGTTTATTGTCAAACTGTGGCTTCCCAGATGGCTCAGTGGTAAAGAATCTGCCTGCCAATGCAGGAGATACAAGAGATGCAGGTTTGATCCCTGGGTCAGGAAGATCCCCTGGAGGAGGAAATGGCAATCCAGTATTCTTGCCTGGAAAATTCCATGGACAGAGGAACCTGGCAGGCTACAGTCCACGGGATCACAAAGAGTTGGACACAACTGAGCACGCACTCACATTGTTAGACTAATGTATAATTATCGTTTAGAAATAAAATAATCCATTCAAGCCTGTTCAAAGGGCAAATATTTTAGCATTGCAAAATATGTATCTTAGGGGTTTATTCTGGATGCAATTATAAGATCAGAACTATAAGAAATATTTTCCAAACAGTAATTCTACATTCTTATTGATTTTTGTCCGATCTCTTTATTTCACTTGTTTGGGGTGTTTAAGCAACAAGGTGGCACTCATTTTACATCCAAAGCAGCCAGGTTTCCTTTGTGCAACTGGTATTCCTAAAAGCTGAGACTCTTCATCTGCAAAAGTGAGTTTTTAATAGCTTTGTTAAGGTATAATTCTCACACAAAGTACATATCTTTAAAGTGTGCAATTTGACAAGTTTTGACAGATATATAGATGCATGAAACCACCACCACAATCAGGATAATGCATTCATCACCCTCAAAAGTTTTCTCAAGTCCAGTTGTAATTACTTACTCCTGTCCCTCTTCACCTCCCTCCGTACTTACCAACAACCATTGACTTGTTTTCTGTCATTATAGGTTAGTTTGCATTTTCTATAATTTTGGACAAATGGAATTGTGCAGTATGTACTCTTCTAGCTTCTTTCACTCAGCATAATAATTTTGTGAATTATCCATATTGTTGTATCAGTAGTCTATTCTTTTTTATCGCTGAAGATTAGATTCTTAGCATGGATATACTCAAGTTTTTTGTGCATCCATGTCCCTTTTGAGGATCATTTGGGTTGTTTCCAGCTTTGGGTTATTACAGTTAAAGCTGCTCTAGTCATCTGTGTACACATCTTTGGATGGGCACATGCTTCCTTTTTTCTTGTCTAAATACCTAGGAGGGAGTGGCTAGGTCTTATGGTAGATGTATGTTTAACATTTTAAGAAAATAGAAAATGTTTTTCTAAACATTTTACATTCCCACCAGCAGTGTATAAGAGATCTAATTCCTCCACATTCTTGCCTATTCTGGTAAGATCAGTTTTTAAACTTATAGACATTCTAATATGTGTGTAGTGGAGACCATCGAAGTTTTAATTTGCATTTCTCTAATGACTAGTGATGTTGAGCAGCCTCTCACGAGCTTATTTCTACCTTACTTGACAAAAGGTCTGTTTAAGTCTTTGCAAAAGTAAATTTTGCACAGTGATTTCATGTCCTGTGACTGATTTGTTGAACACCACAGTGCTGTGACCTAGACTACTTGAGACAATGAGTCAATCCTCCTAAGGGTGAAGTCAAACGCCTGTGTGAATAAAAGCTAACACTCATGGGGGTACCTACCACATGCCAAGCACTGTGCTAAGCATTTTCTGCATGTTAATACAGAATCCTCACAACTGGCCCAGGGTCACGCAGCTATATCTGTGGTAGAGCAGCCCTTGAAGAGTCACGTGAGGAAGTGGGAGAGAAGAACAGAAAGACGCACTGATGGGTGGCATTGAGCATTTATCCAAGGTCTATCTACAGCCTTTACGTAGAAGGGGGATAGATGCTGGAACTGATTCGGAGTCCAAAGTTTTGCCAAGGGCCGAGAACCAGAAGTATGACATGGACTGAGTTGGTTGGAGTGGTTGCTAGATAAAGAAGGAGGT
Source organism: Budorcas taxicolor (assembly GCF_023091745.1). Taxonomy (NCBI): domain Eukaryota; kingdom Metazoa; phylum Chordata; class Mammalia; order Artiodactyla; family Bovidae; genus Budorcas; species Budorcas taxicolor. The sequence goes on from NC_068920.1 coordinate 122,819,773, forward strand.
GAAGACAGAAGGGAGAAAGAGCAGCGATGAAGAGATTGGAGCACTCTGAAAGAGCAAGAGAGTGCTGAAGATATGAATGGTTTTGAGTAAAGTAGGATGTGGAAATTCAGGAATTCATCACCTGGTGATGAAGATATCCAGGGCACAGGGAAGCTGGATGGTAGCAGTCAAGAAGTCTCATTTAATTTTTTTTCCACAGAGAAACATTGAAAATTTGATGTATCTAGACTATTTCCTAGCTTTTAGGTCATATGTTATTTTTACTCAGTGAAATCTATCAGTCTTTTCCTTTACAGTTTCAAGTGATCAACCATCCCAGTTTCCCTGACTCTGTCCCATTGTTAGCACTGCAAGTCCAACATCCTGGGAAATCCTTTGGTTCTGGGCAAATCAGGACCATGGGCCCTCTAGAAGCCGTGGACCGTCTTGCTTAGATGGTTACAAATAGCCTCCCAAGCAGTTCTCTCTTTTCATTCTCATCTCTCTCCTTCACTGAATTCATTCTGAAACCCAGCTTTGATTTTTTTAGTCCTTGTTAACTGCACACAAAAGAGCAAACTTCACAGACTGGTTGGAGACTACATCCTCAATCTAATTCCCATTACTCTCTCAGGTAACCACTGTTCCAGCCTATTTCCCTGAACACTCCTACCACAGGCTTGCCTGTCTCGGGCATCTGTTCAAGATCTTTTTCTTGCCTGAATTGTCTCTCCCTTCCCATCATGTCTACAACCCATCTTCCTTTCAGATCTTTCTCTGATGTAACCTGGTCCAGGAAGGCTTTTATGATCTGAAATCTTCCTCCCTGGATCTTCATAGCACTTTGAGCCCCTGTGTTAATTATAATAAGGCAGCAAGTGACAGAAGGGCTTCCCTGGTGGCCCAGTGGTAAAAAATCTGCCTGCCAATGCAGGAGACGCCAGTTCGATCCCTGGGTCAGGAAGATCCCGTGGAGAAGGTGATGGCTACCCACTCTAGTATTCTTGCCTGGGAAATCTCATGGACAGCGGAACCTGGGGGCTATCGTCCAAGGGGTCGTAAAGAGTCAGACATGACTTAGTGACTAAACAGCAGCAGCAGAAGGAGCAAGTAACAGAACAACTAACGCTAACTGGCTCAAACAATTGAGCAGAAAGCAGGCTATGGGTGTAGGTCTATGTCCACGGAGGGCTACGGTATGGGGCCTGAACAAAGCCATCTATCTTCTGTATCTCTTCTTCCACCTCTGGCCTGCAGATGACCTCTCTGCTCAGGCAGACTCTCCCTCTGTGTCTATACCACAGCTTCTTGGGCTTCCTTATTCCAGGGAGTGGGGAAAGTGTGGGAGTCAATGTGCCAGCATCTCCAGAAGTGCTGAGATACCCTCTGAATGGGCCACCTCACTCCATCACTGTGCGCAGGAGGATGTGAGGGCCATGTGGCTGCACCAGTGATGGCTGTGCACTGCACAACTCTAGGAGGTGCTGTTCGCAGAGGCTGTACTGCCAGCTCTGGGACCTTCACCTCTCTGGGTCTCAGTGTCTTCGTGAATCAGGTGAAAGGGACCGATTCTCTGCGGTCCCTTCCATTCCTGCCAATCTACCGTTCCAGTGTTCTGAGACTCAGTGGAAATAGCGTTTCATGGGCTTGGCTCTGTTTCTGCGAAGAATTCATGTGAAACCTCTTAATCTCTTTTTTTGGTCTATGGTCATCCTCTTCTAGAAAAACAAGTGGGTGTGAGGCCCTTTTTAAAAGAGGAAGCAGAGAAACCCAAAGAAATTAAGATGTGAAAATAATACTCTGTAAAAATTCTCAGTTCCACTGGGTCACTGGCTGTATTCTATGTTGGGCAATAAGTTTTGATGTGGCTTCCACTGCCTACGTACTCCTTACGCGTCTGGTACCAATGTTCCATGTGCATTATCTGATCTGGCTTCCCCTGGTGACCCCTGTGGAATAGGTAGTACTGTACTTGATGTTCCTACTTTAGAAATGAAAAAAAAAAAAATCTGAGGCCACACATTTATTGAACGGCAGCACCTGGATTCAAACTTAATGTTTGTTGGGCTCCAGCTTTTCTCTCCGAATCAATATGCCAAATCACCTATTTGTCAAAGTCTCTGCTGGAGTGCCCAGATTCTCAGGGTTTTTGTCCTTAGCAGGGAATACTTCGAATGCATGCAAAAACATGGGCATTTTTAAAAGGAATATTCAAGTTTACAGCATAATTTTTTAATCTTTTTTTTTCCCGCTGCTTTGCGAGGGCTTTCTCTTGGTGTGGTGAGCAGGGGTTACTTTCTAGTGGCAGTGCGCAGCCTTTTCTTTGCGGTGGCTTATCTTGTTGTAGAGCGCAGACTCTGGACATACATGCTTCAGTAGTTGCAGCGTGAGCTCAGTAGTTGCAGTACATGGGCTCATTTACCCCACGGCATGTGGGATCTTCCTGGACCAGGGATCAAACCTATGTCCCCTGCATTGGCAGGCAGATTGTTGACCGCTGCACTACCAGGGGAACACATAATATAATTTCATATTTGGAAAATTTGTCTTCAAAAGAATAGAAAATGAAATATTTTCTATAAATTTTCAATAAAATATTCTTGCAAAGTGGAAACACAGATGACTGGTTCTCCTCAATATATCAGAATCTTAGGTGGGGAGTGGCCTTGAGGTTTTTATGTTGATCTAAAGAAGACATAGTTTTTTAAAATGTAGGCAACACAGATCTATACAATTATTGCCAGGTTTTATTTCTATCACTGTATGTATTTCTCTTTAGTCTCCAAATGCTGCCCAGGGCTGTGTGTGCTCTATTAACCTTTCATAGAGAAGCCTGGTTAAGCAGGAGAGCTGGCTGGAGACGACAAGGGAGCCCGGCCTCCAGAGGGGGCCGTACATGGGCTGTGACACAGACAGCCTCTTCTCCCAGCCTGGCTTTCTGGGTGTTTATTCAACCCTGATGTGACAGGAAGCACACAAGACAAAGTAATCAAAGGGATGTGCCCCTGATCGCTGCAGGAAACAGGAGCTTTTTTATCTGAAAGTAATATGTTAACGAAGGAACATTGCCACTTAAAAGGATGACCGTTTCCGTGGCAAAGAGGAAGCAAGTGAGTCCATGTCCCCTAAGTGGGATATCATCACTTGGTGGTGATAAAATCATGAATAGGGTTCTTGTATTCCAACTCAAGGGGCTGGTTCACAGACCTGTTGATTTGTGGGCTGAGATTTTTCTGTGTAAAATGGAGACTTTAATCTGGCCTTGGTTTCAGACCTGCTGCTGCTGCTGCCGCTAAGTCACTTCAGTCGTGTCCGACTCTGTGCGACCCCATAGACGGCAGCCCATCAGGGTCCGCTGTCCCTGGGATTCTTCAGGCAAGAGTACTGGAGTGGGTTGCCATTGCCTTCTCCGCTCCTATATTGCTAAGCGAATATAAAATTGTGCCGTAATTTTGGCAAACAGCTGGGCAGTTTCTCAATAAGTTAAACATAGGGTTACCATGAGACTCAGCAATTCCAATCATAGGTATGTTCATAGCAGAATTAGTCATAATAGCCAAGAAGCAGAAGCAACTGAAATATCCATCACCTGATGAATGGATAAATTAAATGTCATATATATCCATACAATGGGTCATTATTTGGCCATAAAATGTTCCAATACATGCTACAACATGGATAAACTTTGGAACATTATGCTAAGTGAAAGAAGCCAGGCACAAAAGACTACATATTATATGATTTCATTGAAAAGATATGTCCAGAACAGGCAGGTCCATGGAGACAGAAAGTCAATTGCCAGAGGCTGGGGGATAAATGGGATTTCTTTATGGGGTGATGAAAATGTTCTGTGAATTAGTGGTGATGGTTACAGAACTCTCTATATATATTAAAAGCTATTAGACAGTATACTTTAAAAGGGTGAACTGTGATATATGAATTTTATCTCAATTTTTAAAATATCCTCATCCTCAAAAGCACAGATGGGCACGTCCGCGTGGGAGGCTTTTCTAGCTGCAGGACCTTTAGGTATTCATGTGTCATGTATCACTAGAAGCTGGCAATGAAAGGAAGCAATGAATTCTGTAGATGTGAGTGATAGGGAACATAGCCCTTCTCCAGAAGAACTGCCCCCTCACCCATCCCCCCAACCCCCACCCCTCCACCCCACCCCCATCCAAAGGGCCCCTTGGAGCCTTTGGGAAGGTCTGCAGGGAGCAGCCCAGTCCTGGC